>NC_141921.1:31453273-31758094 GCF_057802395.1 Ceratotherium simum simum
CTGTAGCATTCATCTGCGTTAACCAAACAAGAACCAAATTACTTCCCCAAATAGGCAGAAATTAACTTAGGGAGCAGATGCCAATCACTACTAAGGGCTGTGAGGGTACAAAAATGTACATTAAAGAAAAAATCCTACAGCATCTCAGCCTTGCTCTAGCTGAGATGTAAATGTGTGCTCCTAGTTCCCTCTGGACTTAGGTTAAATAGAAGGACACTCTGACAAGCCAGTCAGAACACATATCTAAGCACTGCAGTAGCTCAAAAGTAGGTAAAGACATGGATAAAAAAATTATTATTTTTCACATAATCTAAAAGTCCATTCTTCTAGTTCATTAGTTCTAAAATAAATAATAGAAGCCTTCAGATTCTATCTATTAATAAGCCCCTAATTCTATGTCCTTAACCCGATCAATTCTAGAGCAGGTTAAATTCAGGTATTTTTTTAAAAAAGGTTTTCTAAGCTATACAGATTGGAAATACCTAAAATTCACTTTGACTTGGGCTAGAACCTTGCATGGTGTTGTGCAATGCATACATTCCAATATTGATGTGATTAAATTAGCTGTTTGAATATACACCACCAACAACAAAATCAAGACTTTCAATAAATAATTTTGAAACATATTAAAATAAGGTACAAAAAGGGGCTGGCCCAGTGGCACAGGCAGTTAAGTGCCCATGCTCCGCTGCGGCGGCCCAGGGTTCTCCGGTTGGGATCCTGGGCGCGCATCGACACACTGCTTGTCGAGCCATGCTGTGGCAGTGTCCCATATAAAGTAGAGGAAGATGGGCACGGATGTTAGCTCAGGGCCAGTCTTCCTCAGCAAAAGAGGAAGATTGGCATCAGATGTTAGCTCATGGCTGATCTTCCTCACACATACACATACACACACACACAGAAAAATAAGGTACAAAAAGACATATACCTGGGGGGAAACAACGAAAGCAGGATTCAGCATTGAGGATTCTTTCTGTGCCCTCTGAAGCCACACAGGTAAAAGATGTCAAGAATAGACACATATGACCCTTAATGACACAGTATCATAATGATAAATAATTTGCAACCAGGGTCAATTTCTTTCTTCTATTTTTTTTTTTATAATTTTATTTATTTATTTTTCCCCCAAAGCCCCAGTAGATAGTTGTATGTCACAGCTGCACATCCTTCTAGTTGCTGTATGTGGGACGCGGCCTCAGCATGGCTGGAGAAGCGGTGCGTCGGTGCGCGCCAGGGATCCAAACCCGGGCCGCCAGCAGCGGAGCACGCGCACTTAACCGCTAAGCCACGGGGCCGGCCCCAGGGTCAATTTCTAACACTAATTCTTGGTAGAACTTCTTGGGGCTTGATAATAAGTTTCAACTAAGAGGTGTGCTGTAGAATTGAGGAGCCCAGGGCAAACTAGAAGAACACGGGTTTGAATCCAAAGTCCCACCTTTTATAGTTTCATTTCACTAGAGTCATGTTGCCAGATGAGGACAAGGCCTTCAGTCCCACTCATTTAATCCATCACTGATCCAGTGGAGAGCAAGGCAAATCATATTAGAAGGAACAACTGAGTCATGCAGACATTCAGGAGCACAAATCTAGTTTGAAACTCGATTTCTAAGCTGCTTGGCTTTAAAACTGAAAGGATTTTTCATTGTTTCTAGGTTTTAAAGAAGAAATAATAGCCTCTCCTCCATGTTCCTAAGCCATTTAAGAAATGGCATGAAAACGTATCTACTTCTCTGATGAATCCTTTTCCCCATGGGCTGTCTCTGGAATGTAGCTGAATGGATGTGACGGGCACCTCATCATGTCTAGTTGTTACCATGCCCCAGGTGGAGAAGGTACCACCAACTTGCTCTCTGTCCCAAATGCTCAAGGCATGGCAGCATCCCAGTCTAGCCAGCAACATTCCGTTTCACTATTTATATAGCATTATCCAAAGAATGGCAGCCTGTTGAATACTTTTTGATAACTCAATCATGTAAACCTAAGGCAGTACAGAAGTGATAATGTTTGTTACAATGACTACTTTTTTTCAACTCTGTGACTTCAAGGGGGTCCCTTTTTAAGTATTTCACTTCTTTTCAAACAACTGCTTTCATACCTTTGATGTTTCTTGATACCCAGTTCTTACTGAGTCCAGTTTAGAAGTACAGATATCTAAGGAAACTTGATCTTTCAAGTTCACAAATATATGCCATACCCTCACAGCTTTGTAACTTAGGCTCCTTTTTTAAAGGTGGGCCTGCCCCTAAAAGTCAAGAGGCAACCTAATTAACAAAGTTGATTTTACTGTAGGATTAGTCTTGAATTCTATTGATTCATTTCAGTCTTACAAGGTTTTAGAAAGTTTAAGACAGTTTCCTGATTCAGTACTCACTTAGCCTTCTATCAGTAAACTATGCCCATTATCCTTATATAGGCACATGTAGAAAAGTTAAAAGACAAGTAATCCAGAATGATTGCTCATCAGCGTAGAAACGCCAATTCCTTTCCTTCCATGTTCTGAAAGTCGTAAGATTTTGCCAAAACCAATGAGATGACATTCTAAAGGGGGAGAAAATTAGACAGGGTTTTAAGCCATTACAGTCTTTCAAAATATTTCTTTTAAACCATGAAGAATATATGATTAAATATAAAATATTTTTATATATACAGTTCATCAAATGACTTATGGCTAACTTGATGTTACTTTAAGTCTCTGATCCAAAGAAATTTACTAATAACTATAAAATATCTTGAATAAAAATTTAAAGAATAACTGCAGCAAAAAGATATTTTCCTTAATAATATATGTAGTAAAACAAGGGCAGACCAATAATGTCTTCTGATGGTGCTATCAGCTTCTATTCTGGGTACCAGCGAAATAGAGACATGCAACTATTAGGCTTAATGGTGGTGATTCTTTCAAAGTGGATATTAAATATAAGATTCTTTTTTTCCCCCCACTCTCTTCCTACCCTTGCCATTTACAACCATTTTTTACCTGAATCTATCTAGCCATACCCTCCATCTATAGATTAATCATCTATGATTAATGAGAAGTAGTACTGAACATTCTTCTTTTTCCAAGTAAAGTGCACCTTCTCTCTAGTACCTCTAGCTGCTCGTCACTTAGATCATTTTCTGGAGCCCACATAATTACCACAGGATGGCCATCAATCCTCAGTACCTGACCTTTTCCCTAGGCAGACTAACGGCCATTTAGTTCACTCGGGCCTCACCACAGAAATGACTCTGTGGAATATTTCACTGGCTGTGCTAGTGGTCATCTATCTCAATCCCTAGCTTTCCTGTCCTCTGTAACAGCAACTGCGAGTCGCTTTTAGCTTTCATTATGTAGCATGATACTTCTTGCACCAAACTGCTTTGTCTTCTCTTATCTAACACCTCTCCCTACTGGACATCACCTCTAGAATATCTGTCCAGCCGCTACTTCTGCTGGTCTTATTATGCGTAATTATAGTCTTGCTACTCAAAGTGTGGTCCATGGACCAGCAGCATCAGCATCACGTATCAGCTTTTTAGGAAAGCAGTTTTTCAGGGCCCACCCCTGAAGATGGTCTATTTAATCTAAGCCTGCATTTTAACCAGATCCTTAGATGATTTGTGCATACACTAAAATTTGAGAAGTACTAGTCTATAGTATAAACTTCTCATTGTCATAGAACTTCCACTGAATTCCACAATGTTTCAGAAAGAAGACAACAATCAACTCAGATAATCAGTACTTATCTCCCAACTGCTAGCTGTCCTTCCCTCAACTGGGAACATTCAAATTGTTCAGGGTTAATTCTTCCATTTTCTACATTTCCTTCTGAGTCACAGACAAGACACCTACTTAAGTACAATTTAAACTAAATGAAGCACTTCCATTACCACTCTTCCTTAAGCACACAGCATGACCATCACTTCCTCAAAATAGGCCTCCCTGACCCCAAAGTAAAGACTGTTACCTCATTATATGCTCCCATAGCATCCTATACCATAAGAATATTTTGTGTAATTATATAATATTTTGTGTAATTAACCGTTTAAATGTAAAGTCCACAAGAACAAAGGAGCTGTCCATTTTGTTCCCTGCTTTATTCTCAGTGTCCAGCATAACACCTTGCACACTGCAGGAGCTTAACAAATATTTGTTGAATCAATGACCTGCAATGCACAAGAGTGTTTGGGACCAACAGCAGGGCTTTTATCAAAGTACACACTTACAACGCAGGTAGAGGGAGAGACGATGCACAGGTGACTGGGAAGGGTGTCTGAACAAAGCAACATCAACAAAGATAACAAACACAGCTTCCGCCTGAAGGATTACCATGCACCTGCTTCCAACCTGTTCTTAGGAAGAAATGAATCGAACCAGCCTTGCTCTGGATGCCAGACTATCACTCCATTTGGCTTATCTGCCACTGGCTCTCACTACAGTGAGGGTTCTCAAAGTGTCTTCTGTCGTCTTTAATATCAAGTCTGACATTTAAAAAAATCTGCAAAAATGTAAAACCATACCACTCTTCTCATGGGTTTATTACTGTTACTTTTATATGAACTAGTAATTATTTAAAGTTTTTCTGTCTTAATTTCTAATACATTAAATATTGATAGATATAACTTATATAAACCGAAGCTCTTTGGGATTCTCATTTTTAAGAGTGTAAAGAGGTCCTGAGACAAAAAAATTTAAGAAATGGTGGACTACAGAAAGTTGTGCATCAGCCTCAAGATAAAATGGACTAGAACCACTGCTATGTTCTGCAACCACACCCTTTTGTAAAATCCAGAAAAGGCGAGCAGCCTGAGAAGACCTATGCTGTTCCATATTGCTCTTTTCTATTCCAGGCCTCCTGCAGACTGCAAAGAGAACCTTTCTAGAGTCAATTACACACATACATACTCACACAGACTGATACATATATACATACACAGCCACTGCAACGACAAATTTAACAGCATGAAATATGCCCATTTTAAAAGGAAAAAAACCCTAAAATGGAAATCACTAAGAACAAGCTTTTAAGAATTGTGTGGTATAGTATTTTTATAAAGGATTATATAGACTACAGAGATACCAAGGGCAGGTACCGTAAACTAATGCAACTGGAGAGTTCGGAGCTTTAGAATTTCTGCTTCAAAAACACTTTCAGCAGCATGGACTCTGGGTTTTGGGATGAAGAGGGGTGAAGGAGCACATTAGGAGAAAGAAAGCAACCCACCGGCCCTAAAAAAATTCTGTTAACATTGTATAAACATTGGAAATTCACTTCATAAACAAGTCAAGTATTACACTTCCTATCTTCAATAGTAATTATCTTCTACCTAATCACACCTTACATTTATATCACACTTGTAACTTTTCCAAACATTTCATGTCAATTATCTCATTTTATTGTTACGACTGCGAAATAAGCAGGGCAGTTATTACCATTTTATAGGAAAGAAACACAACGAACAGGGAACTAATAGGCTACAGGGCACTGTTGAAAGAGCACAGAAATGGGAGTTAGGAGACAGCAGAGAACAGAGTGAATTTTACACGGAATGCTGTGTTACTGCCAAAAAAAAATAAGGTGAATTTCTATGTAAAGAAATGGATGAGATTAAGTGGAAAATTTTATGTAAACTAGAACAGAATCCTAATTTCGTTAAGAAAGAAATAAACGTTTGCTTATACAGAAAAAAAAAAGGAACCATACTTATAAATTACATAACAGTGATCATCACAGAGCAGCAGTACTAAGGCCTTTTACATTATACTCATACATTGTCATACTGCTTTAATTTTTCATAACAAGCATGTGTTACTTTTATTTTTTTAACTCTTCATTTTGAAATAATTTTAGACTTACAGAAAAATTGCATAAATAGTACGAAGAATTCCCTTATATTTGTCACCCAGATTCCATAAATGATAACACATTTTATCGTGTCTGTTATCATTCTCTCCCTATATATGTATACATAATTTTTTTTCCTGAACCACTTGAAAATAATTTGCATACATAATACCCCTTTACTCCTAAATTTCTTGAAAATAAGGATATTCTCTTATATAACCACAGCACAATTATCAAAATCAGAAAATTAACATTGATATAGTACTATTATCTGATCTACAGACCTTATTCAAATTTCAGTAATTATCTCACTAATATCCTTTATAGCAATAGATAGATAGATCAATCGATTGATCCTGGTCCAGGATCACATTCTGCCCTGTTGTCATGTCTATATTGATTTTTTATTTAATAGAGGAGAAATTCTCATTTTGAGAAAGAAAAAAGAGTTAATTGCCTTGCATAAGAAACTCCTGGTATCTGTTGCTTCACCTGGAAAATGAAGACAATGACACTTGCCCTACATATAGTGGAGAGTTTGAGAGGATCATGTGAGTTATTACACATAAACACCATTCAGAAAGGATGAAGTGGCACAATACAGTAAAACAAAAAGAGGACAGACTTTGGAGTTAGACAGATACGGGTCTATCAAGTAACTAAACCTCCCACAACCTCGGTTTCCTCACCTGTGAAACTGAAGCTAATACCCTTACTGCAACCAAATAAGAGAATGAAGATAAAAACATCATAACAACAGTAGTAATAGCAAGCAACTTTTTCAGCAATTAGTCCATGTCAGGCACTATGCTAAGTATTTTACATGACTTATCTCAATTATCCTGTTAACAATCCTATAAAGTAGGTAATATTATTTACTATCCTCACTTTACAGAGGAGAAAACTGAGGGGTAAAGTAGGCAGATGATGTGTTCAAGATCACATAACTAGTGTCAGGGACATTATTTGAACCCAAGTTCATGACTTCAAAGCCCATATGCTTATCCATCACACTAACTTTCTCATCTCACACAAGATGCTCAAAACTAATATTTTCCTTCTTTACATCCCTTCCTACATACATATTCAAGTTATATAATTCTTTAATTCTCAAAGTTTTTTAAAAATGAGCAGACATTTTATGAAAGAATAAACCCTCAGTATCTTAATTCATAAACTATGAATTTGTAAACACACTATGAAGCTCCGCAGAAAAAAATTTTTAAGTCAAATGTTCTTTACAGAAATAACTATGGCACAAACGATGGAACAACTCAAACTGCTTTCCAACAATAGACACACTCCTAGAATGGTTATTGTAATACAGAAACATGTAATTAAAAAGAAGATAACTTATTTTTTTCAAAAGTCAGAAACACAATGAACAGTGCATGAGGTGCAGCTTGTCAAGCCTAGAAAAAGACCAGCAAATAATACTTATTAGGTCTGAGAAAGAAGACGTCAGCCTTAGTATTTCTCTGAGCTGAGACAGGAGTTCGTGTCTGACGGTGAACGTGGCATTCACGCTCTCTGGAGCCCGGGGGCCCTCACTGCAGACAGGCAATGCTGGCCTCAGCGCTGAGCAGCTTGCTTGGTTTTCAAACGTGTTTTGAAGACAAAGTAAAGGCAGAGCAGGATTATTTCTAGCCACCCTGCTTGTGTGGGGTAGGAAACAGAGCCCAAGCAGCTCCCATGAATCAGCGCTGGCTACGGATACACCTAACGTGCACCAGCTGCACCATTTCAATCTACTAAATGCAAAACCTCTAAAAAAGACAAGGCGACAGAGGAGATGGGGTGAGAGATAAATTATTTCTGATGTTACAATCCCATGCCTCAATGTGAGCTCATCATTCTTAAGGGCAGCAGAGAAAAAAGAACAAAGAAATGGAGTCCAGTGCTATGAAGGGGCTTCTAAGCCTGGGGATGACAGGAAGGTTCATGAGCTGAGGCCAACTGATGTCAGATAAGTAAAAGTCAAAGTAAAGATATAAACCCTCAAACAATATACTCAACAACTGATTACATTTTTTAAAGTTTCCATTACCAGGATGCATGTGCCTGAAGGTGGGAGACCTTAAGGAAATCTGAGGAAATCCACGATGGAAAAACAGTCTAGCAAAGGGTATGTGTTTCCACTGTTGGTATGTACCATTATACTTACACAGTTTGTTGAGCGGCCAACTTATTTTTCTTCTGGATCTATTTCTTGAAAACAATCCAACTAAAATAATTACACCCAAATCTAGTAAGCCTAGAGAATAAAGTAATCAGTATATTTGAAAAGCACACTAAATTTTATCAAGAAAAGTAACCCAACTAGAGTATTTAACTTTGAGCTCTTAACCATGTTTGTAAAATTTCTATCTGACCCTCCAGACTCCGTAAGACATATATCTTGTTATATCCCCTTAAGTATCACCTGGATGGTAGCGTAGAAGATGACAAAACAAAACAAAACACACATACACACAAGTAAAACACCAAAGGATTAACACGAGTGGGGAGATCTGGGAGAAATGGCCACAGAAAAAGACTCTGGAAATGTAAGCGCTTACATAACATGGATTGGGTCCACAACATATAGGCATATAACAAGAACGTGAAAATAATTAATAAGTTATTAAGTGTACTGTTAAAATCAATCTCCAAATCTAGTAAGGTTCAAGAATGGCCATGGAATCAATGTGAAGAAAAAGGAGAATATCACTGATAAAACAGGAAGCTTTTAAGCAAATAATCTGAAATAGATCAGGTTCCCTCTTTTCCCCACCTCAACTTATAGCAGCAATTTAAAGGGATTTTCAAAACATCTAATGAAACTAACCTGCCAAGAATGCTCAGACGAGAAGAATCATAAATGAGAGTTGGAGGAAAGCACTTTTTTTTTTAAGGTAGTACACTACTAGCAAAAATTAAGTACAAATTTCAGTGTGGCAGATTGGTATTTCATGGAAACCACAAATATAAGGCTTTAGCTAAACACCTTGCTGGAAAGGTTAGTGAAAGTATTTCAATTTCTCCATTGTACTTACCCCCTTCCCCAATACCCCTCTAAAACAATACCCAATTTATCACTTTTATGTCAGGTCCAGCATTGTTGAAGTTACAGCCTACCAAGATTACCAAAATGCTTTTAGCTGTGAGGTTGCAACATTGGTATCTGGGGTTTCAGTTGCAGAACACATGTACAATCAAGGCAGCCAAGGGTCATGCCAGCCTCCAGTGGCTTTAATAAGCATAGCCCAAAGGAGTCTAAACTCAGCTTAGGAAACATCATTAAGGAGGCAGGAAGGCAGTAAAGTGAAATCTCTGGAGACCAGATTATTCACACACGAGTCTGAAAAAGGAAATTAGGAAGCTGAGAAGGATGCAAACTTTGATCACTTAAAAAGTCAAAGGCCAGAAAACTCTTCTCTGAAATAAAGATGGGAAAAGGTATCATATATACTAGGGAAGTCCTGAGTCCTCAGTCCTAGTTTTAAGGAACTAAGCTGTAAAAATGTAAGAGTCAGGTACAGTATTGCCCTGCCTAAGCTTCAGGCAATACACTAAAGCAGAACCCAGCAGAGGAGGACAGGAAGTATTCATAAATTCACAAGAGAAGGGGTGTTTCCATCAACCACTAGTAACAAAGATATAAAATAGTTTCCTGAAGCTTAAAACACGTGCCTCGCTTAAAATTCTTATTATACTTACTTGGTTAAGTAACAATTTTAACTGCAGAGACTTCAAACATAAATGTTTCTGCCTCTATTGTCTACTCACCACACCTTATCTCCTCATCTTCCCATTATAAAGCCAGTGATTCTCAGAAGGAAGGGAGTGGGCAGCATGGCAAGGTGAAAGGTAGGGGAACCACACAGAATCCCCTTAAGACTTTTGAAAACTACACGGCACTCCAACTCCCCTCACCTAGAGAATCACTGCATGTAATTAGATATTACTGTTGGAGTGTCTGGTGCGTGTGTGAAGGCAGACACAGGGAGAGAATCACAGCCATAAAACCCAAGGACCTCTGACATGTAATAATTAAGTAGAGTTATTCATTTTACTTTCTTTTATTAATAACTTTTTTCATAATTTCCAAAGTACTTTTGTATTTATCTCATTTGAGTTAGAAAATATTCCTTCACTTGGTGGCGACTGTCCACTTCATAAAATAGCACAGGGCAACATAAAGCTGTTAATACATTAGGTGAACCACTAAAACAGCACGCTAAAATTTCATTCAACAAAAATATTTTTACTTGAACAGAACTCAAAGTTCTCCGGAACCTCAAAACCACTGTACAAAATTTAAGAGAGCATTATTATGGCTTACTAGACTACAAACTCCTTGAAGACAAGGAACTATGTCTTACCCTGTATCCTCCATAATTCCCTGAACAACGCAGGTTCTTAAATGAGTGGAATGGATTAGCTTATATTCATTTATTTAATAATTCACTCACTCAGAATTTACTGAGCACTGAATTCCTACTACTCTGTGTCAGGCTCTGTGTTGGCTCAGAACTTTTTTTAAATAACATTGAATTTCAGCCCTGAATAACATAAAAGAAAATGATCACCATTCCTGTCTCCTTTCTCTCATTCTTGATTGTTAACTTGACTGGAATAACATACTTCTATATGTTTCAGTTTTCAAATGATGGGCATATATCTAAATGTAGCTAACATTAATATAATGTCTAAAATCCATTTTCTTTCTCCCTTGACCCTGAAGCAGAATTCTATCACAGCCATCACACTGACAATAATGATATCATTTGACAATCACCTCAGTCACAGTTGCTGGATTGGAGCCCATGATTAAAAGCGTCTCGGCAACAGGATTTTTTCCAGCAAAACCAAGCAGCAACTGACTCCTTGTTTTGACTACTCGACTTTTGTTTATAGTTGTACCAAATCTTATAGTCCTTCCTGCCTCCTTAAAGAATAAACCAAACATGGGATAACAACGTGGCAAATAATGTTTGTACAGCATGCTAAAATTTATAAAGAGTTTCACAAACTGTACGTTATCTTCTCCAGCCCTCAAAACTCATTTGACAGATGAGGGAACCGAGGATCAAGGCTGCGGATGCCCTGCCACCCAGAGCGGCAGAGCCGGGATTGAGAGTCTGAAGCTAGGTCTCCTCACGCCAGCGGCCCAGCGCTCTCCTCACCACAGCTACCTCTTGGCTATGCCGAGGCTCAGCAAGTTGTACAGACTGAGAACATGAAAATAATAAGTCCATGAAAGGTTACACTACGAAACAGTAGATAGTGGGTGTTAAAACTGTCAACAGAGCCTCAGAAAAAAAACAAAGCTCTATGTTTTATGAGTCCAAAATTGGCCAGATGTTGAGAAACAAAATGGGCAATAGATGGTGTGAAAAACAATTTAGTATAGACTTAAATTTGATCATCAACAGAAGTTTGATAGTCACAATTCCTCAGGCACCATGATTTGTAACTAACCCCTCATTCTGTTTGCTTTAGAAATAATTGGAAATTTTCTAAATCTTTTTAAAAACAGAATTAGAGGAAAAAAAACAAAACTACGATCTTGTTCTTCAGTCCGATACTCCATAATAAAAACTAAGAAACAGATAACTGAGCATGTTCATTTGATATATGATGCTCCAACAGGAAAGATAGGTAGAAATATATTTAGGTCTTTTATTAACATTTAACTTAATGCCAAACAGAGGAGAGCAAACAGATTTGAGAGCTGAAGCACTGTTGATTTTTTAAAATTTTACAGATGAAACTCTGAATAACTTGCATAGGATATTTACTATTAACCTTTAGGGTAAGAATTCAAATTCCAAAAGATCATCAGTAAAATAACAGATTTTCATTAGACAATGAATTCACTTCTTCACATTGATTCCCACTGACCGAGTGGCTACTATGGCACAGGTACTCAACTGGGCATATTTGTTCAAATACAAAGAGAAGTTGAAATACAACCAAAGACATGTAAATATGGGATTCCCAACCTTCTTGCTATAAATGGAGGTAGACCATCATATGTTACTGAAAACAGCAGCCATTCAAATGCCACAGTTGTCCTTGGTCTACCAACTCCGTTTAATATGCTTTTTCTATTCTTGTGTCACTATTAACATTAAGTTGTTCAAATCTTTTTCAATAGCCAAGAAAAAAGGCCTTTTTAATTCAAGAATTATGGTGTGTATAACTTGAAGAGACCTTTCCCCCACCCACTAAATCGACTGCTTTCACAGTTTTAGTTAATATGGTCAGGTTTGACTGATTCAGCATGGATTTTGGCCTGTTTTACTCACTGCTGTACTCTTACTGGCTAGAACAGGGCCTGGCACAAAATGTATACATTTGTTGAATGAATGAATTATTCCTATGATCTATGGCTCATTACATAAGAATATATCCCAGAACTTTTTACTTTGACTTCTTAATGCTTTTAAACTTGAAAGAAAGAAACCCTCAAATGTTTACATCAATCAGCTGCCTGTGAAAAGCAATCACTCCACATGTGTAAACAACAGCATGTGCAAGGTGTACAGTTATGCTAGGACAACTTGGGTGTCATCAGCCACCTCACATATTTCTCTAAGTCCCACAGCTAGAAAAGCTAGCTTGTAGAACACCATGAGGACTCAATTAAGCCTATATCCACATACTGAGAATTCTCCTCTGTAAATTAATTACTTCTCCACTGACATAAGTTCTTTCTCAAGACAAGTACCATTTAGAATTAACATTCTGAGAAGAACCAGAAAATAACAGTGGTACACAAATTCTGCTTAGGGAAGCTGTGACTGTCACTAAGTTGCCCCCTGTTGTCCTTCTCCCCCTCAGAGTACCGAATTCAATTTCCAGTTAAACAGACACTGCTTTCCTTTTGGAGTGGAAAAAAAAAAGGGGGGGAGTTTGGAGAAAATCCCTTTTAAATCTGAAGAAAACTACCTGCTTGAAATTGTCACAATAATGTTTGCTGAGAAAATGATCATCAGCTCCTTTTGAGTCTGGAGCGGGGCCACAGAGCATGATTTGGGGGTATTGGCTTCAGCCCTCGGTGCCAAGTTTGAGATCCCATAAGAGAAGCAAAAGGCGACAGAAGAGGCAACGTGGCCACCTGCCCAGTCTGCCGGGGGCCACGGGGCCACTGTCTGCTCCTAACTTTGTCAGCCTCTCCCCCCGGTGCATATGGTCGTCGTGCCCCCCGGTTCAGGCCCGCGACCCCCAGGCGGGAGCGGGGCTGGGGGCGTGCGGAGGCCGGTCGGCCCCGGGAGCGGCCCTCGGGGCGGGCGGCGCGGGCGGGGAGGGGGCTCGCCGCCCCTCCCCCCGGAGGGCCGGGCCCTCCCAACGGCGGCGCGGCGGCTCCCTGGGCCAGCGCCCGCCGCGCCCTCCCAGCCCGGCCCGCAGCCCCCGCCACGCCCGCGCCCCCGGCGGACCGGCCAGGGACCCCCGGGCAGCGCTCCTCCGGGGAGCCCCCGGCGCGGGCGTGCGGCCTAGTCGGGGTTACATAACGGGGCCGGGCCCCTCCGGAGCCGGCTGGGAGCCGCGGGGCCGGGCCGGCGGGGGCGGGGGCGCCGCCGCTCACCTGCCGTAGATGCCCTCGGTGATCCGGTTCCGCTTTAGGGGACGGCGGAGCTTACTGCAGTCGGCGTTCCGCCGCTTCATCCTCCCGCTGGGGGGCCGGTGCCCGCGCCGCCGCCGCCGCCGTCTCGCACCTCAGCCGCCGCCGCCGCCGGCCCGCCCCGCGTCGGGCCTGGACTCTACCCCTGGGGCCGGTCACACAGACATGGAGCCAGCACCCGTGGGGGGGGGGGGTGCGATGGGAGGGGGGGGTTCGGAGCCTCCTCCGCCTTCGGAAACAAAGAAATGACAATTCCGGGGCCCGCCCGCCCCAGCACCAGCCAGCCGCCTGCCCCGCCTCCTCGGCCCCGACGGACGGCCTTCGGGGCCAATCGAAGGCGCCGCCACGCCGCTGCCGGCCAATCCTAGGGCCCATTGAGGCAAAAAGGACTCTAGAACCCGCCTCTTTGAAGGACAGAAAAATGCGCCAATCATTATGGTGTCTGGGCCCGCGCCTGGGCCTATCAGAAAAGGTTTAAATAGAGGCTTATAAATAGGCCCTATAAATATAACATCCTATATTATGTCTTGTTGCGAAGGTACACTTCATTATTATTGGGTTGCGTTTCATTGTATTATAGTCCATACCAGAGCATACCGTGCTCTAGTCATAGTAGACTACCACTAGCACCCTGTGAAATGGGGAGGCCTGGGTTTGCGGCATGTGCTGTTTCAGCGCTGACATGTGCTCCACTCAGTCGCGTCCTTATGTAAGGGGCTCGTAGCATCCTCCTCATCCGGGAGTCTCCGGGGGCAGCGCCGGGGGCCTTTGCTGCGGATCCTGGAGCGCTCGGCCAGGCCGGCCGCGTCAGCGCGCGACGGGGGTACGAATGACAAAGCAAACCCCACAGACACACACATACACCCTGCCAGCTTCCCGCGACGTGGTGACAGCGCGGCGGCCAATCGGAGGAGGCGCGGGGCGGAGCCGCTGCGGTCCCGCCCCCTGGAGGCGCGTCACGGGGGCGGGGCCGTGGGTGCGCGCGACGTCGCGCGAGGCTGCCGGAGGTGTGTGGGGCGGCCCGGGCTCCACGTCCGCAGGGCGGGCCGGGCGGCGGGTTCTGTGCCGCCGTGCCTGCTTGACCGCGAGAGCGGCGGCGTCGGGCGCGTGTCTGCCCCGGGGCTGGGGGCCGGGGCCCTGGGGATGGAGGGCAAGGTGAGAGGCTGCTCGGCTGTGACCGGGCTTCTCGGAGGCGGGGCCGCCGGGCCAGCGATCATTCTCACCTAACGGTTCTAGAACGCCGATTTTGTGCCTGGCGTCGTGCGAAGGGCTTTGCATCTATTTTTTCGTTTACTTCTCATTACTCCACTGCCACGCAGGTGGGGCAAAAGAACAATTAGAAAAAACGGCAAAGCTTTTTTGAAGAGAAAGAGAAAAAGAAGAATGTATGTCGTTAAAGAAAACTGGGAAAATGTAGAAACGTAGCTGGAGGGAAAAAAACTGGGTCTGGTGGTAGCTGGATCTCATCACCTTCACACAACCAATGTTCGCATTCTATATTTTTTCTTTTCTTTCCAGTTTTTCCCCATGGATGGTTATATTATTACTATTAATGTTGTTATTACTCTTATTAAATAGAATGGTGATCATACTAGATATTCAGTTTTGTATCTTGTTTTACATAAGCATTTTTACTTGTTATAATGCACCCTTCCTAAATACTTCTGATGGTTGCAGAATCTCATATCAAGTGGCTGTATTAACTTAAGCACTCACCAACAGTGGGACTGTTAGATGGTCTTCCAGCACATTTTAAAAACTTCCAGGAAGTAGATGCCATCTTGTTTTGTCCTGGGTTGGGTAGACCCCTGTGATCACCCCCCTTAATCAATACCCACCCAAAGAAGGAACTTGTAATTTATACCAAATGCATCATCCTTAACTGGTTCTCTCTGTTACTTTATTCTGTCACAGATCTTCAAAGATCCCCCAGTGCCTGAAAGAGAAAACCCGTTCTCTTTATTATGGCATCCAGAGCTGGTCACAATGGGGACCCACTGTTTATGGGTCCTTTTCCAGGCCTCCCCAGCCAAGCAAGCCTTATCTCCTCACTGTTCTCAAACTCACTACAACCTTATCTTCCCTCCTTTCTGCTGTTGCTCCCACACAGGGCATCTCCATCAATGCTGCTCCTAATTTGTGGTTTCTTGGGTGAGGCTTGTCCACCCTTTTAGACAAAAAGCTTCTTGGGGATTGGATCCATACCTTGTAGAGATGCAGTTTAGAAAAATGGCCACAGTACCTGATTTTCAGACCAGGATTGAAATTCCAGCTTGGCCACTTACTGGCTTGCGCAAGTTACTGAATCTCTCAGAGCCTCTGTTTCCACTCAGGTTTGTTTTAAGGTTTGCAGGATAATGAACCTCTAGAACCAGGCATACGGTAGGTAACAGCAAGCAATTACTGTTAACAGTATACTTGTTTTTCATCCCTCACCTCTACTCCAGAATGTTGATGCAGTGGCACTGGGCGGCCAAGGGTAACAAACACTGTGAGCTCAGTTTCACCAAGGCTGCCCATCATCGTGAAAGGAACTGAATGAATGCTCTGCTTGGAGCAGCAGAAAGACTTCAGCTGCCACGGAAGATTGGTCCATGGAGGAGGATATAGGCAGGACCTAAATCAATATGGCTGGAGGCTTGAAGGTATAGGTTCATGGTGTGGTCCTGGCTCCAGACTCCATGGGGACCCCAAACCTGAATAGCCCTCGTCTCCATGAGTGCAAGGTTCCAGATCACCCAGGACTAAGACAGTCAACTCCGTGAGGTTAGGGGCATATCTGGGATCTTTTCCACTCCCCACTATGTTTCTGTTGTCTAGGACAGTGCCATGGCACACTGTGGAATGGACAGGTGAGTAACCCAGAGGAAAGATGGGACATGTGCTGGCTTTCTGGAGCTCACTGTCTAGCCTGCCATCAAATCTTTTCCTGACAAGGGCATTCCAGGCTGTGGCAGAAGTGTGGAGTGCCTGGGAGCTATTGGAGCGTGTGGCTGAGAGTTTCTGCTGGGTATAGGGCTACATGGGAGCAGAGAAAGGGCGGAGAGAATCTCAGGGTGATGGCCCGAGAAGAAGCAACGTGGAGGTCTGGGTTCCAGTCCCAACTCAGAGGCCAGCTCACTGGTGTCCTTAGCTGAATCACCTGCCCACCCAGTGCCAGCATGGCCTCTGGAGACACTTTAAGCCCTATGTTTAAAGGCAGGTCATGTTAGCTCCATTTTACAGATGAGAAAACCGAGGCTCAGAGAATACAAAGTCACACAATTGTTATGGTGGAGCAATTTAGCTCAAGGCACAAGCTAAGCGAGATCAAGCCTTGACGCTATAGGCACGTGCTCTGGTGCCTATAAGCGGCTGTTGATGGTTGGGGTTGTTAATCTGGTGATTAGCTAGAGTGGAATGATGGGAATGGCCTCCTTGCCAAGAGCCCAAGGACAAGCCACAGTAGACTGCCCTTCTCCGTTCCCTTCTCTCTCACTCCTCCTGCCCCAGCTGGACCCTCTCTTTTCCTGGTCTACCCTAGGCCAAGCCCCTTTGGCTGTAGCTAAGTGCCAGCCTTTCCCATCTGAGCCCTGAAATGGCCCTTTGGGATCCCAAGGGCGCAGAACTGGGCTGAGATGAGGCAGGCCTCCTGCCTGCCATGGAGCCCCCTGGTTCCCACACCTCTACCACGACTCAGGAACAGGGGAGATCAGCAGTGGCCGTTTTACAGATGAGTCAGACAGGGAAGGGAAATCATTTGCTTTCATTCAAAAGCCCAAGGGCCAGACGGGAATTCAGGGCTGTCCTTCCTCTTCTCCTGGGGCTTTCTGATGGGCAAGGGGTTGGGATTTGCACTTGAACTTCAGCTGAGGTCAGAATAGCCCTGGAGAAAGGCTAGTCTCTCATACCCTGTTTCACAAATAAGGAAATTGCATTCCCACCTGTTTGAGCAGCTTCAGTCCCCTCAAGCCCACCAGACAGGGCTGTCCCAACTGCCTGGAGCTTTCTTCCTGTCCCACAGGAGTCACAGAAAAGTCCAGACCTTGGGATGGCCACCTCTTGTACATGAATCTGTATCCCCCAGAGAACCCTGTTAATGGAGGATGTTCGTTGTAGTGTTTAGAACAGAAACAGTTTGGAAATAACGCAGATAGCCCACAGAGGGGGGGTTGGTCAAACAAATGATGCATGGAAGTCAGTGGAGCATGGAGAATGATTACGCATAGCACTTACTATATGCAGTCACCGCTCTAAGTACCATATGCATTTTGATCTAATCCTTACAACAACCCTGTGCGGTCAAGATTATTACTGGCACCATATTACAGATGAGAAAACTATGGCACAGAGCAGTTAAGTCATTTGCCTAAGGTTACACAGTAAGTGAGAGAGCTAGGATTCTAACCCAGGTAGTGCGGTGTCAGAGCCTGGGGTCTTAGCCACCATGCTATAGTGTTGTGGAAAGATTCTCCTGGCTTGGAAACTGCTTATGATATACTGTTCATGAAACAGGCAAGTTACCAAACACTATGTGCTGTATAATCCTGTTTTTATAGGGAAAAAAAACCAAGGCATAAATTCACATGAATAGAAAAAAGTCTGAAAAGATACATGCATAAAAAAAATGGAGCTGGGTTTTGGAGATGTTGAGATCATGGGCGCTTTATGTAAACTTTACGCATCTCTGCATTTCAAAGTTTTCTGTGGTAAACGTGCCAAGCTTGTGCAGTAGTAAGAATTGCTAACATTTATGGAGTGTTTTCTGTACATCTAACACTTGATGTTACTACCTCATTTAATCTTCACAACCACCTTGTGAGATTGACACTGATTTTCTCCACTGTAGAGACGAAAAAACAGACTCAGAGAGAATGACTGTCTTACCCAAGGTCACACAGCTAATAATTTGCAGACCCAGGGTTTGAACCCAGGTTGCCTGATTCCAAAGCTCATGTTTGTTGATTGAATGAATGATTGAGTTAGCCACTGTTTAGCCAGGCATGCCCAGAGCAGGATCACACCCTTGGTGTGGACAAACTTCCAGAGAGGGAATGGAGGACCTACCCACCTCCTTGGTCAGTGCGCAGACTGAACTTTACAAGGCTTGACTTGGCTGAGGAGGGCGCAGCATGGGCGCAGCATGGTGAGTGCTCTCATCAAGTCCTGTTTCTGCAGAAAACACATGATTACGTGTGGAAGCTGCAGTCTCTCGGACTTAACTCATCACTCCCGGAGGAAGCCTGGCCGCTCAGACCAGGAGGCCGCAGTCATGCACCACGTGCCCACCTTCATTTCTACAACACAGGTTGCAGGCATACTTGCGTATTTTCCCATTTGTACTAACCCTGTGGGGGAAGCAGGGCAGCTCATCTTATTTGACTCGTCAGGAAGCTGAGACTGTGGCTGGTTTGGTAAATGGAAGGGAGAATCACAAAGTAGTTAGCAGCACAAGCTGGGGCATCAGATGGATCTGGGTTGGGTCCCAGCTCTGCCATTTATTAGCTGTGTGTCTTTGGGTACTCACATCACCTCTCTGAGCAGCAGTTTCCTCATCTGTAAAATGGGGTGATAATGCCTATACTTGCAGGCTTACGGGGAAGATTAAATGAAATAATGTATGCAGAATGGTTGGTCCAGTGCTTGGCGTTCCAGAAATGGCAGCTGTTATTTGTTCAAAATAATGTATTGAGCGTGTACTATGGACCGAGTGCCAGGTGCTGAGGATACAGTCAAAAGTGCCTTCTCTCATGTTGCTTGGGTCTGAGTGGGTGAGGGTGAGAGCATGCAGGGGTCTGGTGGGGGCAGTGTTTTAGGCAGAGGGAGCAGCAGGTGCCCGGAGTGCTTTTTTTCCCAACGTTTTATCATGAAAAATTTCAAACATACAAAAACAAGTTGAAAGAATTGTACAGTGAAAAGCCATTCACCTCCCACCTAGATTCAACAATTCACATTTAACGATATTTGTTTTATGACACATCTGCCCTAGATCCCCTGTGCTTTTTTGTACCAGGTGACCTGCCTTGAAGATTTGGAGACAGAATATCTGGCATTGTAGTCAAAACAGAGGCTTTTTGCAAGAGTCAGACGGCAAGAGAGAAAACTCCTCTTTTGACAAATCTGTTGGGGGAGGCCAACAGCAGGGGGAACCTCCCTTTATTAAAGAGAGCCTCTCTGTTCAGTGAGGAGCTAGGCCTCCTCAACAAGCAGTTATTCCCTCATTGGGGCAGGATCAAGACATACAGGGATTTGGGGTGCCATGGGATCAGCTGCCAGCCATACAGAGGTTGCCAGCTGGTAAACACAACCTTCTGGGGGCTGCAGGCACGGGGACTGGCTGTGACTGCAAATCTTTAGTGTCATCTGGCTGATGTCTGATGCCCCTGGGCAGGTGGGTCTGGCTGCCTGGTTTACAAGCTGCTGGTACTGGTCCCAGGCCAGCAGGGGTCACATTCATTTATCCCCCACATAGGGGAGTCCCTCCTTAAGGAAAGCCAGTTTATAGGAAGTGCTGGCTTCCAGAAAAAGGCCAGAGATTGTTGAATCTAGAACCAGGGGTGACCAAGAGGGGAATAGAGACCTCTGATCTCTGACCTCTAGGGGTCAAGGCACCTTCTCCCTTATTTACTATTGAGGTAGCAGAGCGCTTAGAATCCTACGTCCCTAGACTTTTAGAATTGGAAGAAGACTTAGAAGTTATCTGGGCTAGAATTAAGTGGTCAAACACCCAGGTGTGAAGTCAGACTGCCTGGGTGTAAATCCCAGCTTTTCTACTTACTAGCTCTGTAACCTTGGGCAAGTCACTTAACCTCTCTGTGCCTCAGATTCCTCGTTTGTAATATAAGGCTAATAGTACCCACTTCACAGGGTCACTGAGTTCATACATGTAAAGTGCCTAGAACAGTGCCTAGCAATGGTAAGTGCTTAGCATATGAGAGCTTTGGAAAACATCTAGAGCAATAGTAACCAGTGTTAGTGGTTTGTACCCAATTTTTTTTTCTATGCTTGCATTAACATCTTGTTATTATTTTATAAAAGTGGGAACATACTATACACACTGTTCTGTAACTTGCTTTTTTGCCAAATAGTATATCCTCTGTGCCAATTTTGATAAACCTTAAAAGCATTTTCCTCTGGAATTTTCCCACATATGTTCAGAAGCATCATATGGGTGGCAAGTTGTGTGTCCTGTAGTTTACTTAACCAATCCTCCCCTACTGGATATCTAGGTTATTCTCAAATTTTTCCTTCTGTAAATAAAGCTGTGCTGGGCAAGAAGTGACTGATGCCAACTGGCTATATGACCTTGGATATGACCTTCAGGTCTTAGTTTCTTCATCTAAAAACAAAATGACAAGATTCTACCAGGTGATTAAAATCTCCTGCGATCCACATATGAATCACTTCCAAGACATCTCTGACAAGTAGCCATCAGCTTCTGCTTGCATTCTTCTAGTGACAGGGTGCTCACTACCTCATGAGCAGCCTATTTCATCGGGCAGCCATAATGGTCAATAAAGTCTTCACTCACATTGGGCCAAAATCTGCCTCCTTGCAACTCCTAGCCCAGTTTTATTCTCTAGGGACACACAAATTCAGTCTATACTCAGTGGCCAGTGGCTGGGGCCAGTGGATAGACGGTAAGAAAACTTCTGTTCCTTCCTTCCTGCCTCCCTCCATCCCTCCTTTCTGCGATATAGGCTATAGGAGAAATTAGCTGCAGGGTCAGAACTGGCTCCCAGGTCCCTTAAATCCCATTCCAAGGGACTGTCCACCGCCGTGGGATGGGGTTGCCGAGGCTGGTGGCTTTCCTCAAATACACTGCAGTGCCCGTGCCCCAGGAGAGCCCTGGGCTGCTCTGTGAGGTAACCAGAGGTGGGGGCAACTTCAGCCTAGAGCTGGATCAGGAATCCCCCCAGGTTGTTACTAGAGTTGGACCCAACTCTCCTTTCTCTCCCCCAACTACCCTTAAAAGGTTTAGGAACAAGTGGATTTAATTACAGATTCAAATATAAATAATGTCAACTGTGTAACTCTGAGGAGTTAGTTCTCCCTGGGTCCTGTCTGTATCCTTCCTAGGGCTTAGTATTGTTCTTTGCTTTCATTCATTCTTTCATTCTCCTTCAATACATCCTTATTAAGAGTTCACTGGGTGCCCTCTCTGAGCCTCAGTTTCCCCATTTTTAAAATAAGAGCGTTGATTCATTCTCTGCCTTTCTTGCAAGGATATGATGAGGGTAAACTGAAGTAATGAATGAAGGAGGATTCTTATGTTTGGGTGCCAAGTGAATGAATGCCTTCTTTTAAATTGAGCACAGTGCCTGCCTGATGATGGGAATGCAGCAACTACGTGTTGAATAAATAAATAAATGAATGATTGAATGAAAGAGTTAATGTTGGAGTAAATGCATTTCCTCTCCCTCCCTGTCATACTCCCTCTGCTCGTGTTAACTCCATAGACAGGCCAGCAGAGCCAGCCTTGCAGCCTGAGATAAGGCCTTTGGCGGCTGTCTCCTCTGTCACTCCCTTGCATGGGTGTTGGGACAGAGGGGTGAAACCTGGTGCTGGTGGAGCCCCTGCCCTGAGACGAGCGCAGGATGGACTCTAAGTACCCGCGCTCTGTGCGGTGCTGCCTGCCCCGGTTGATCGTAATACTGGAGGTGATTTTCATTCTCCTCTTCTTCTTTTACACCTCCTATGACATGTCCTCAAAGGATCAGAGGAAGCTCCTGGGGAACTATCGAGGTGAGTGTTCAGAGGGGAGGTAGTCACAGAGGCAAATAGCAGGGGCAGGGGCAGAGGAGTTCTGTGGTCCTCCAGGGGCCTCGATATTCCTTTCCAAAAAGTCTTCCAAAAGGAAGAGACTTCTCTCATCTTCTTCTAGAGGTTGTGCAAAGACCCAGCCAACAATGTAGGCTCTCCTTTAGGAGCAGCACAGGCGTCACCTCTTCCATGAAGCTTTCCTTGATTTGTTAGGGTGGAGTGAGAGGCCTCCTTTTCTGTGTTCCCAGAATTCCCTTTGCCGAATGGTCTTCATAATTCTCTGCTTTCTCTGCTTCCCCCTCCCCCCACTTCTCTCTGCATAGCAGCAAGAAATTTCACATTCTTTTTGGGTTTGGGGGTTTTGTTACCTTTTTGTGGACTCTCTTGCTCATTTCTGTACCACCCTCCTTTTGGAAGTTTTAGTCTTGCCTCTCCCCTGCCCCCAGCCTTCTTCTTCTCACTTAGGGGCTGGGAAGTCTGCGTTCTGTCTGCAAATCCAGAGCCATAAGGTATGGCTGAAAGGGAGTGGAGGATGCTTGTTATTTTATATGCAGCTAAAAATATTCACAGACTGTGATGAGAACAACTATAAACATGACAGATGCCCACAGTGGTGTGGCTTTTGCTTTTCTTTTAAATTGAGATGAGTTTTCAAGCATCTTAGTGGGCCGATATGTTGTTCATGATAATGGACGGGGCTCTTGAGCAACGTCCCTGAGACAAAGCTGAAGGTTGAGGCTAGTTGAGTGCTTGCTTGTTCCTAAGTGATGCTAACTGACTAGTTAACTGGAAGCAAAGGGAAGGCATTGCTGGGCCCTCAGCCATGGGAAGAAGGACAATGAGATAACTTAGGGAGGGAAGCCCTACACCACTGAATGGGCCAGCCCAGAGAGGGGCCTTCAGAGCTGGACAGAAAAAGGCCTGGGCACAATTTTAATTCATTTCAATTGACTTTAGTTCTCTTAAATCGAATACAATGTAATTCAATGCATTCATTCTTTCATTCATTCTTTCGACTCTGTATTACATCCAGTGCGGGATCCAGACACATGCTAATTAGAGCTGATATTTACTGAGCACTTACTATGTACCAGGCACTATTCTAAACGCTTTACACTGGACTCTCTCAATGATCCCATGAGATTGATACTATTATGATCTCCGTGTTTCATATCAGGAAACTAGGCACATGGACGTTGAGTAATTTGCCCAAGGTCACGCAGCTAGCAATAACACAGCAGATTTAAATTTAGGCAGCCTGATTTTAGTTTCTATGCGCTTAACCATTGTGCTTCACAGCTCCATTTTACAGTGAGGTTGAGTCACTGGTCATAACCAGCAGATGTAGGAGCCAGTATTCCAACTCTGTAGATTGGATCCAGGGTCTGCGTTCTTCACCCCTATGCTGTGCTGCTAACATCGAGTGTCCTCAGTTACTCACTTCATACAGAAGCACAGAGGAGGGCCCACAACCCACAACCTGGGGGAGACAGTAATGTCTGGGAAGGCGTCTGGAGGAAGGTGACTGCCCAGCCAGGTTTTGGAGGCTCAGTAGGAGTTAACCATGTGAAAATAGAGGGTGGAGAGCACAGCAGGAGCCATTGTGTGTGCACTTATTGGAGTGGATCAGGCACGGTCTAACATTGCAGTGTAGTTGGAGCATAAAGAGGGAGGCAGGGTATGGTGGACCCAATGGGTTGAGTAAGTTTGACCTTCATTCTGCTGACCTAATAGGAAGCAGGAGTCTGACAAGTTTGGGTTTTGATTATGGAAAAAGCCATTCCAGGGCTGGTGTAAGGGATGGAGGAAGGGGCATGACTTGAAGCAGGAGACCAGTGTGGAGGCTGCACTGTACTATGGACCAGAGGGCTTCAAACTTTTCTGATTGTGCACATCATTTTTCAAGCATGCACCACATTTATATGTGATACTCAAGCACTGCTGCATTCATATATTTTGTACATTATAATACATAACCACGCAAATTAGAAAATTCAAAGGAGATCAAAATGAAATATATAATATTTTCAAATTTCTGGTCATAATGGTATCAGTCAGTCTCAAGGCAAGGTCCATCGTTACCATTAATGATAATGGATATAAATCCATTCCTCAGAGTCTTCTGGATAATTTCAAATTATCTTGGTTGACTTCTTGTCAGATCTGATTAGACTGACTTTTTTTTTTTTTTTAATTTTGAATGTGACTGACAACAAGTTTGCACAAGGAGAAGTATCACTCTGCCCTGTGTTTGGTATGCTTGGCTCCATTACTGTTTTTCCTCCAATCTGTGTTTTTGGCAGGAGTTGGTTAAGCCATTGGTCCATTTTGTGAAGGTTAGTTGAGTTAAAACTAGGTAACTTAATCTGTCGATCCACTTAATCTAATCCAGTCCATGTAAACTACAATAAGTTATTTGAACTGGCCAATTCTAAAAAAGACATTTTTGAGACCATTGGGAAATCTGAATATAGTGTGACTATTATATGATATATAGGAATTATTGTTAGTTTCATTAGGTGTGCTAATAGCATAGTGGGTTTTTTGAAAGGCCTTATTTGTTAGAGAAACATATTGAAATGGAATGATGTCTGAGGTCTGCTCCGTGCCGGAAAAAAAAAAGAAAACAAGTGGAAGAAGGATAAAAAAAAGATTGGTCCCATGACCAATCATCAAAGCTGGGAATGGGTGCGTGAGAATCACCATGCTGCTTTCTCTGTTTTTGTGTGTGCTTAAAATTTTCCATAATAAAGAGTTAAATTAAAAAAAAAAAAAACCAAAAAATAAAACCTTGCCATTAGTTGCAACATGATGAATACAGAGAAACACAGGTCACCAGGGGGTGGTGATATCCCAGTTGCCCGATATTCCCTCAGGACATCTCCCAAGGCTAAGAGACTCTAAACTGACATCCTGAGCAAGTGAGAGGAGGCTCCTGTGTTAATCTGAATATTAAGGACTTGCAGAGTTGCAAACTTCACCAAGTGCCTTTAGAGTAGAATAGCCTAGATCGGTGGTTCTCAAAGTGTGGTCCCCAGACCAGCCACCTCAGCATCTCCTGGGAGCTTGTTAGAAATGCAGATTCTTGGGCTCTCATCCATACCTACTGATCAGAAACTCTAGGAGTGGGGCCCAGCAATTTGTGTTTTACTAAGCCCTCTAGTGACTCTAACGCACACGAAAGTTTGAGAACTACTGGAGTGAGACTGATTCAAATCTTGCCTCTGCCTCTTCTTAGCTGTGAGACCTTGGGCAAATGACTCAACCTCTCTCTGCCTCTGTTTTAACCTCTGCCACATGATGATAGTACTTATTTCATTAAGTTGTTAAAGGATTGAAAGAATTAATACATATAAACACTGAGAAAAAGTATTAGCTTTTATTATTAATAAAGTTAAATTTCTTACTTTTTTGTAAAAATGAATAGAACCAGGAGGGCTAATATCTTCTTCCAGCAGCCCCTATGGATTGTCTGGAGCATCTTCCGAGGGTGTCTTCCCTATTCTGTTAACCATTGGTCTGGATGACCTGTGATGAGGCCGGAAGTGCAGGGACAGTGGAGGGGAAGCAAAGAGTCAGATTCAAGAGATGTAAGGAGATAACATCAGCTGTCCTTGGTGAAAATGAAGGAAGCGTGAAGGACGGCTTCAGAAGTGTGATTTGGCAGATGGAGGCGCCAGTTCCTGAGATGAGAGGCACAGATTGTGGGGTAAATGAACAACGATGTGTTCATTTTGGGCTTGGGGTTGAGGTGCCTGCGAGATGCTCAGGGGAAGCAGAGCGTATCGGTTATCTATTGCTGCATAACAAACCACCCCCAAACTTAGTGGATTAAAATCACAACCATTTAATTTGCTCATGATCATGATTCTGTGGCTCAGCAATTTGGGCTGGGCTCAGAGCTGTGGTTCTTCTGTTGGTTTCACCTAGGGTCACCTAGGGTCATGCATTTCCAGCCTGGAGGTTTGACTGGGACAGGATGGCCCCAGATGGCCTCATTCGCGTGTTTGGCAGTCGGTGCTGACTGGCAGCTAGCCCATGTGGCTCCAGTAGACTAGCCCAGACTTCTTCCCATGGCGGCAGAAGAGTTACCGCAGTAAGAGAGGGCAAACCCCACTGCACAGGTGCTTTTCAAGCCTCTGCTTCTATCGTGTTTACTAATGTCCCATTGGCCAACCAGATCACAAGGACCACCCCAAGTGGGAGGTGTCTCTACTGGAAGGGATGATCCATCTGGGGCCATTCCTGTAACAATCTATCTCACAGAGCCTACTCTAGGGCTGCCACATTGGGGGACCATCCTGCTCCCACACTGTGGCTACCATACAGTTCCCTCCATACTCTTTAGAAACAGGGAGGAGAGCTACTAAAACACAAGAGGAGCTTTGCCAGTGACATGTAAATACCTGCAAATCCCAGTACCTTCCATCTTAGCCTTGGCTGCCCCTTTGATTGGGAAAATTCTTTTTCTCTTCCCAGGCTGCTGCGGGGGTGAGTGTGGGGTGGGACTAGAAGCTGTGGGGAGGGGAAGGCAGCATGGGGCTCCATGGATGGTCCCAGCCTGGGGCTGCAGAGGTCTTCCCAGTCAGCAGTGGGGAGCATGGTGTGGAGATCAAGCCCAGAGCCTGGGGGACAAAAGCTGGGGCTGGCTTCAGAGCTGTTGGTGCCGAAGTGTCTGCAGGCCAGAGGGAGGGGTAATGGTGGGTGGGGACACAGAGCTAGAATCGGAGCTAGGCTGGAGGAAGGGGGAACAGTCCTGCCCAAAGTCGCACAGCTAATAAGTGGCAGGCATGGGAGTACAGTTCCTGACACTTACTGTGCACCCAGTGCTCAGTGATCTGCATGAGCCATTGAGCTCACTACTCACAGCACTCACTGTGCTCAGCAATCCTCTGAGCAGGTGTCGTTGTTTCATACCCATTTTACAGGTTAGGAAGCTGGGACACACAGGTAGAGCCAGGCTCTGAACCCTGACTCCCTGACTCAGAGGCCCACACTCTTCACCTTTATACTGTCTATGCTGTAAGGCGAGGCAGGATGGCATAGTGGTTAAAGCCAGATGGTCAGGATTCAGATCTCCCACCACTATTTGCTAGCTGTGTGACCTAGGCTAGTTATAGCACCTCTCTGTGCCTCCCTTTCCTCATTTGTAAAATGGGGATAATGAATAGTACCTACTGCATGAGGTTGTTGTAGGTTTAGGCTGTAAGGCACCTAGAACCGTGCCTGGTGTGTGGAGGGCACTGTATGTGTGCCAGCTGCTACAATGAGGGTAATTATTGCCCCATCTCCCACTGCTGGACTCCCAGGTTAGACTTTCTTTCTCCAAGTCCTGGGGCTTTCGTAAACTTCTACTGAAGGCCTGCCTTAGACGGTGAAGTTCTCTTCTGGGGCCCAGTCGTTGGGGCCCCAGTAGCACATCCACTCCTTATCACCCCTGAACACATTAGAGTCCATTCGCTTATCAGACCAGAAGCTGAGGTGGGTGCAGCGCAGGCTCTGAGAGGTGGAGGCTGACACCAGTGGGAATGCCCCAAGCTGGGACCCAGCCCTGAAGTGGGGGTCCAGATAGTGAGACGGGGAGGAGCGAGTGTGGGCCCAGAGCCCTGGGAGCCTGGGAGAGAAAGTGGGAGAATGCAGGGGTGAGAGAAGAGGGACCTGAGATCAAATGTTGTTACTGATCAGTTTGGGGTAAATGAGCTCTGTCAACAGCTCCCAGAAACTGCAACTCTAAGTTCATCCTGCTGGCTGAAGCCCAACTCCTCCCTCAGGGACCGTGTGAGGCCTTGGGGAAGAAGGCCCTGAGCCCCTATACCTGGCAGCTGGGACAGCAGCTGTGCCTGATAAAGCTCCCCACCCAAGATCCTCTGATTTTGTAATCTTTAGGGCCCCACCTGTGCCCTAATCCTGGTGACCCTCCTCTCCCCACTCACTGATCTCCTCCTTGGAATATGCCAGAGCAGTGAGGTCCTTAGAGAGTATCAAGTCCAACTCCCATGTGTTACAGATAGGGAAACTGAGGCCTAAAGAGGGCAAGGGACTTGCCTAAGGTCCCTTACTGAGATGAGGGCAAATGAGAGCAAGAGGCAGCTTAGGCTGGTGGAAGGGCACCGTACCAGGAGTTCAGAGCTTGGCTCTGCTGCTGGCATGCTGTGTGGCCTTGAGGAAGTCACAGGCTCTCTCTGGTCCCCTTCTATAAAATGGGAGGAAAATGGAAGGGTCTCCCTACTCGTGGAATCTTCAAAAAGTCCCTATGCATATAACGTTGCTGCAAAATGGCAGAGGTGGGTGTTTTTTTTTTAACAGCAGTGTTTAATAAAAGACTGAATTTGAATATTTACAGTGGAGTGTGCAGTCTCAATTGGCCAGAGGCCTCATCACTCCCCAAAATGCATTGCAGCCTTCATACACATAGTTTCCTGCTTGGCTCCTAAAGAAATCTGAGCAATCCCAAGAGGAACCCCCTATACAAAATGTGCCCCCATTCCTAAAAGGACGCAAGCAGGAGACTGAGACATTGCCTGCACCTCCCCCTCCTCCGTGTCAGAGGAGAAGTTACAAGAAGTTGAATCTTCCCGACTGCCCACTTCTCACCCACTCCTCAAGACCCCAGATCCCATGGGAGGTCCTCGGGGGTCTCCTACATCCCAGTTTTGTCAGGTTGATCTGAAACATCAACACCCATCCGAGCCCTATATGCAAGACCCTAGGTATGCGTATTTTTCGATGAAAATGAATTTAAATGTAACTTGAAAGGGCTTTCTGAGACTTTGGAGAGTTCTGGAAATGAGAGCCTCCTCACTGTTATCAGAGCCAGGGCTGGAGACCAGTGGAGACCAGGTGAGTTCTTACTGCTGTGATGGTGATGAGGTTGGGGGGGGGGCGGGGGCACGTGAAGAACCACTACTCACTGAGCATTCTCCACATGCCAGGCACTATGCACTTGAACAAAACGTTGCTCCTTCAGATCCCCCAGCTCCCTCTGAGGAGGGTATAACTGCTCTTGTTTAGCTGATGAGGAAAGTAAGCAGACTACAAGGCCATGCAGCTGTATGGTTAAAACATATAAATGGCCATTTTTATTGGTCCAAAAAATCAAATATTGGCAATTTAATATGGTTTAACCTAATAGGGAATGACAGAGCTAGAATCAAACAGAACTTTCTGAACTCGAAGCCCATGCTTTTTTCCTTTAAAAAAATTGTTTACTGTCTCATGCTGGTTGTAGCAAATTTAAACACTGAAAATGAAAAAAAAAGTAAAATTCTCCCAAACTTGGAGATAATATCCATGGGAAAAAATTCCTTCAAGATCTCTCGCCAGGCATCTACACACACGTGAAAATAGTTGATGTTTATTGATAAAATAGTCTTGACTATTCTGAGCGATCGTGCGCATTATACCATTTGATCCTGGCAACCTGAGGAAGGAGGTATGCTTATTTTTCCCATTGAACAGATGGGAAAACTGAGAGGGCAGATAGTGTGGTCATTAAAGGCACAGGCTCCAGAGCACAGACAGTCGAGGTTTAAATCCCGGCTCTACCAGCTGGGGGATTTTCCCTAACTTCTCCGTGCCTTGGTTTTCATATCTGTAAAATGGTGATGATAACAGCACCCACCTCGAAGGGTGGTTGTGGGGACTAAACAGGACAGTCTATGACAGTGATTAAAACAGTGTTGGCACAAAGTTAACGCTTAACAAATGTAGGCTGTTACTAAGCTCAGAGACATTAAATACCTAGAAGCCACATAGGTGGAAAGTGCCAGAGCCCTGATTTGAACCCAGGCTTGTCTAGTTCCAGAGCCCAAGCTGCTAACCATCTTTCAAACCTGGTCAAAGCGTCCCCCCTTTGCCTTTTGCTGGACCTCTCCCTATCATTAGGTAAGTCTCTTATGCTCCCGTGTCACAGCAGATCCTGCATAGGGTCTGAGGCTGGGAAAGGTGAGCGTCACCCAGATGGCCCTAGTGCTTTCTGCTGGCCCACCAGGTCCCTCTCGGCAGGTGGCAAAGGGAGAGAGCTGTTTTCTGCGAAGATAATTTGGTTCTTGCCAAGAGAACCTCTGGACCTGTTTCCGCCCCCTCTTTTCTGGGTGACCTGGGCCAAGTCACTGGCTCCTGTGGCCTTATTTTGTCTTGTGCATGATCAGGAGGTTGAACCTGATCCTTAAGAGCAGCAGTAATTAGCTTTACTGAGTATCAACCACGTACCAAGGACTGGTCCTGAGGCTCTACGCTTATTCATATCATTATGTTTAATACAATAATTGCTACATTTACTGAGTGCTCACTATGGGCCAGGCCCTGCCTTCGTGCTTAACCAGGATTAGCACATCCAACCTCAACCCTGCGTGGTACATATCTGTTATCCTCATTACTCAGATGAGAAAACTGAAGTAACTTGACCAAGCACTCTTAAATGACCTTTTTTTTTTTTTAAGATTTTATTTATTTATTTTTTTCCCCTTAAAGCCCCAGTAGATAGTTGTATGTCATAGCTGCACATCCTTCTAGTTGCTGCATGTGGGATGCGGCCTCAGCATGACCCGAGAAGCGGTGCGTCGGTGCACGCCCGGGATCCGAACCCCGGGCCACCAGCAGCGGAGCGCGCGCACTTAACCGCTAAGCCACGGGGCGGCCCTTAAATGACCTTTAATGTCCCTTCCAGCTGCCGTTCTGTAAAACTGTAATGTCACACAGCCTCCACCTTGTCTGCCTCTCTTCCTCCTTCTCAACATCTCCTCCCTGAACAGCCCTCCAGGATGTTACTGTCATGGCGGTCCTTGGCTTGGGCTTCCTCATCTCGTCTTTGCGGAGACACGGCTGGAGCAGTGTGGCCTTCAACCTCTTCACGCTGGCCTTCGGGGTACAGTGGGCTGTCCTGGTGGACGGCTTCCTAAACCCAGCCTCCTTGAACGAAATAGTCATCGAACCATCCAGGTAACTGGATGGCCGCTGGATTGCTTTTGGGTCCTTGAGGGCCTGGCGCCCTAGAAGACGGGTTCTAGAAGAGCTGGGGTGTCCCCTTCTTTTTCTAGCATCAACACCATGCAATATGTAGGACTTATTTATACCAACAAATTATTCATTGTTTATCTAAAATTCAAATTTAACTAGGCATCCTCTATTTTATCTGACAACCCTACTCTGTGGCATCGCAAGGGGCCCAGATCTACAGCCGTCCTGGAGTCCATTCTTTCTTTATTATTGATTATGATTTTGTAAAGTTACACAGTAAATATAGGTTTGAGGAAAAGTTAATAGGGATTAGACAAAAAGAAATAGATATGTCACACTCAGAGAGAGAGGCTCTTGAAAAGAAAGAAGTACTCTCAGTCCTCAAATGCTGGTGGACAAGAACTAGCCATGCCTTTAGTTTCTTTAAATTAACTTTGATCTATTTAGCTACATGTATAAGAAATTCCAAGAACTAGCATAATTAACCAGTGTTGCTAGGAGTCAGGATAATGGTTACCTGGGAAGGCGGTGGTTATTGATTGGGAAGGGGCACAAAAAAACCTTATGGGGTGCAGTAAATGTTCTCGATGTTATCCCGGGTGATGGTTACACAAGGGTAGATATATCTGAATCCACTGAGCTGTACACACCCCAAAAAAAGGCATTAGCACTCGAAAGGAGAAACTAGGTAAAATTTTTCCTTAAAAATTGTTTTTAGGTTTTATCCAGCTCTAACTCTATGTCCTGCCCAGATGATGGTAAATCCCATCTTAGGCATCTTGGTGACCCTGTCACCTCTCAAGGCCGTTCCACCCTCCCCCCGAGACCCTGCAAAACCTCAGATGCTGCTGTTGAACATCTGTCCGTGAGCCAGGCTCTGTGCCGGGTGCTTCACAAACATTATTTGTTTAACCCTCCCAGGTAGGGGTCCCACGTATAAAGGCAAGGAAATAGACGCCCGGAGAGCATAACGCACTTGCCTAGGATCACACAGCTAAGTGGTGGAAATGGCTTCAGTTTTGACGATCTGTTACCCTTCCTGTACACTCCAGACTGGTCGTGACATGAAACACCGTCAAGCCAGCTCTCCACCGGCCCTAAAAAAAAACTCTCCACATTTTTTCTTTTTCTCCCCAAAGCCCCGGTACATAGTTGTATATCCTAGTTGTAGATCCTTCTAGTTCTTCTGTGTGGGACACTGCCTCAGCATGGCTTGATGAGCGGTATGTAGATCCCCGCCCAGGATCCGAACCAAGGAACCCTGGGCCACCAAAGCAGAACGAGCATGAACTTAACCACTATGCAACCAGGCCAGCCCCACATTTTTTCTTTTGAAACACGTTAGAGCTAATCCCCATGGGGATTCGATAACCAGGAACCATCTGGGAAGTGACAAAGGGCGCTCTGGGGAAACTCTGACAGCGGTGGTCCTGGTCTGGCGTGACCTTGGCTTCAGGTCACACAAGCCTTCAGCCTCCTGCACGTTAGTCCCCAGGCATCTCTGGCTGCTCCCTTCTTCTGACGGCCCGCCCACAGGGACCAGTTTGTTCTTGACTCAATCCGGGAAAACAAGAAGAGGCCATTTGCAGCCTGAGTGAACTCCCCTGCCCCACCCGACCCCTGGACCCTCCCAGCTGTGACCGCCATTGGAACTGGCTTCACAGATTTGAACAATGGGCTCCTTCCTGACCTTTCCTGCCCAGGCGGGGCTGTGGGCGGTGCCCAGGCCGCCTCCCAGACAGGGCACTCTCCCCCTCGGCCGCACCCACACAGTGCAGCCTGACTTGGCACTGAATTGGTTCTGCCTTGAGTCACGGATGACCAGTTTCTTCAGGGCAGGGGCCTGTATTATTCGGCTTTGTCCGCCTTTGTTTTCCTCCCACAGCAAGGACTTAGTAAATGGTTATTGGAACAAAAATGAAAATAAAAGGACCCCTAAAATGTGTGATTTTTTTTTTTTTTCTTTGTGAGGAGATCAGCCCTGTGCTAACATCTGCCAATCCTCCTCTTTTTTTGCTGAGGGAGACTGGCCCTGGGCTAACATCCATGCCCATCTTCCTCCACTTTATATGGGACGCCACCACAGCATGGCTTGCCAAGCAGTGTGTCGGTGTGCGCACCCGGGATCCAAACCGGCGAACCCCGGGCTGCCGCAGCGGAGTGCGTGCACTTAACCGCTTGCGCCACCGGGCTGGCCCCCTGTGATATTTTTAATGCTGTATTTGGAGAGGTCTAGGAGGGCCTGTCACAGCAATAACCAACCGCCTTATTGGGCTTGACATATATTAGCTGACTTTGCCCTCACAACAGCTCCATAGACCTTACCTTCACCTTCTGGATGAGGACACTGAGGCACAGGGTAGTTAAGTAATTTGCCCAACGCCACACAGCCAGGAAGTGGCTGAGTCAGGATTCCAGCCTAGGCAGCCTGGATGGAGACTGCACTTCTAACCACTGTACTTCACTGTCTCAACACCTCCCCAGCCCCAACTGGCCCCTGAGATCTGAAGTCCCACCACTGGCTCACATCCTCTTGAATTAGGCCTTTGCCAATTGAATGAGCACTCACGCAAAAGACATAACATGGCCAGCCGCAGTGAGACATTGAGTGACCCCTTATTCTAAACAGTTCCTGGTCCCTGTGAGACTCCTGCCCCCGGCCCTGGGCCCTCCTCTGGCCTGCCCTCTGAAGTCCCTGAGCCTTAAGCAGGACACTACCTCAGCAGCAAACACTGGGGAGGCTGTGTCCCGACTTTAGAGCACAGGCTTTGGATCCAGGCCACCTGGGTTGGAACCTCTCGTTTGTCATTAACTAGCTGTGTGGCCATTGCCAAAAGAGTCACCTCCACTGGTCTCAGGGTCCTCTTCTGTAAAATGGAGGTACCGAATGGTACCCAAGCACCATTTACAGAAGGTTACTTGGAAGATTAAAATTTAAATGAAGTGATGTAGTTGCAAGCCTGTTATACATAATGCTCAATAAATTATTATTATTATTATTGTAGTGGTGGTGGTGGTGGTGATGATCATCATCAACTCCTAGAGGGAGGAGGGGGTCTCAGAGCAAGGTGCCCAGAGGAGGGTTGGTTGGTTTAACCAATTGTCCTGCTCAGTGCCACCTCCCCCAGGAAGCCCACCCTGATGATATGAGTGATGTCACTACGTGTGAAGTCACAGGTGGTCTTAATCAACAGGCTCGTGATGCCAGCCCTGCCCCTCCAGCTGAATCATAAGTGCCTTGAAATAAAAAATTGCTTTCTCTTTCTGAATCCCCACAATGAGCTTGCTCATTTGTCAAGGGAAGGAAGGGATCAGTAACAGTGCTAATAACGCCGGCTTCTACTCCGGAGTTAGTTTTTTGTGCCACTCATGGTGCTAGATGCAAGAATATTCCTTCTCATCCCTGATAGCACAGTCATGAGATAAGTATTATTATCATCTTATTTAACAGATGGAGAAACGGGCTCCGTGAGCTTAAATAGCTGCTCAAGTGGAAAAGCTGGGACGGGAAGCCAGGCTTGTCCTACTTCCAAACCCAGTCTCTTCACTACCACGGAGAAGGAGAGATGAGGGTAGAGGGTGACTGAATGGCGGGCGGGCCGGCAGGTCAAGAGCGCCCTCTACCGAGCATCTGTGAGTGATGATGGCAGAAGAGAAGAAGTCGTGGGCAGAATCACAGTTGTCAGATGCAGGAAAGGGGCCCTGAGGAAACAGTCAGCCTCTGTAACTCACCGTGACATTCCTGTGAGAACCCAGAGCATCCTCAGCATGGATGAGTGTGTGCAGATCATTCTCTCAGAAGGTAGATGTCACTCTTATGGGGGGAAACGGACGAAGGAGACCCCAGGCTGGGCAGCATCCATCCCCACGTGGGCAGAAATCTTGTCTTCTTGTTCTCCTACTGTGCCTCCAGTTTCTTGAACGGTGCCAGGCAGAGTATAGGCCCTCAACAAGTGTTTGTTGAATGAGTAAATAAATGAATGAATAAATGGGAGGCATCCTTCTGTCTTAATCATCCCTGTCTCACCCTCTCTCCCCAGTATTCAGCTGGCCACCGTGAGTGCCATCTCTGTGCTGATCTCCGTGGGCACCGTCCTGGGGAAGGTCAACCTGGTGCAGCTGGTGTTGATGGCGCTGTTGGAAGTGACAGCCTTTGTCATCTTGAGGGTATTCGGCAAGAAGTGGTTGGACGTGAGTCATGGTGCCGTGAGGAGGGACCTTGGGGAAGAGCGGCGAGGAGGCTGAAGGAGAGGGTACTGCCTCCATTTGATGAGGCTTCTGGGATTTTAAAAAATAAAGACAGGTCCAAATGGGGTGACAAAAGTGTAGTCTATGCTAAATGTTTAAACATAGCAAACAAATGCCTTTCGTTTCCAAAATATGGTACTGTAGGATCATGCTATTCACAAGATAATTATGGGATGTATAAAAAGAGAATTAACTCCCAGGGCCCCACCTGCAGTGGTCCAACAAGCTTCATGGCCAGCATCTTCTTTCAAACCAGTCAGCGTGTGTCAGTAACTGTACACGTGATCTCACCGGGGGAAACTGTCAAAAGTCTAAGGCTGAGGCCAGCTGTGAAGGTAAGGCCGGTCCAGATGGCTCTCCCAGCTCCTCTGCCATAGTCCTGACCCTGAGGTCAGGCATGGTCAAGTAAGATGAGAGCTGATCACAGATGAGAAAGCTGATGCCCAGAGGCGGGAAGTGATTGCCCAAGATCACACAGTGAGATAGCTGCAGAGCACAGTGAGAACCCAGAACCCAGCGTGGTTTAGGAGAAAGAACACTGGACTTGGAGTCAAAGATCAGGTTTGGACCCCGGCTCTGCCATAAATCCCCCACATGACTCGGGGATAAACGGCTTCAGTTTCTTCAACTTTAATATGAAGATAACGTAACTACCGCATAGGGTTTGGGGAGTAATTGAATTAATTAAATTAGATGATGCATTCTTTTTTTAATAAAAGCATGGGGCCTCTTTGCTATGCCTCAATATCCCAGAATAAAGACTTTGGATTTTACTCTGAGAAATACAGCCAACACTGGGGAGTTTTGAGCAAAGGAGAGAGATGGTCTGACTTATGTTCTTTTTTTTTTTTTTTTTGCTGAGGAAGATTCACCCTGAGCTAACATCTGTTGCAATCTTCCTCTTTTTTTTTTTTTTTTTGCTTGAGGAAGATTAGCCATGAGCTAATATCTGTTGCCAATCTTCCTCTATTTTGTGTGTAGGTCGCCGCCACAGCATGGCTGACAAGTGGTGTAGGTCAGCGCCTGGGGTCCCAACCTGTGAACCTGTGCCTCTGAAGTGGAGCATGCTGAACTTAACCACTATGCCACAGGGCCGGCCCCTGACTTATGTTTTAAGAGAACCACTCTGGCTTGTGGGTTCAGAAAAGACCAAAGAGGGCAAAAGAGGAGCAGGTGCAGACCAGAGAGGAAGCTATTGCCATTACCCAGGCTTGCATAGGATGATGGCCATGAAGGTGGGGGGAAGGCTGGATTCTGGCTGCACTTTGAAGGCAGAACTGACAGGATTTGGCGATGGACGGCACGAGGAGTGTGAGAAAAAAAAAAGGGTCAAAAACGACTCCAAGGTTTTGATCCGGAGCAACTGGGTAGATGATGGTGCCATTTACTGAGATGAGGAGTATTGGGGTGGTGTAGATCTGGGAGGGAAAATCCAGTTCAGTTCTGAATGTGCTGGGGTTAAGGTGAGGGCTAGAGATGTGCATTGGGCATCCCAGGGGAGACATTGAATGGAAATGTACAAGACTGGAGCTTAGAAGAAAGCTTGAGGCTAGGGATATGAATTTTAGCATTAAGATATAGGTGGCGGTTAAAGCCAAGGAGATCATCAGCCAAGGAGGTGAGTGTAAATAGAGATGAGAAGAAGACTGAGGATTGAGCCTTTAGAGCACTGACCACTGGATTTGACAAGTGGAACTTGATAAGTGTGGCTTTGGAGAAGGTTAGGGGCAAAAGCCTGAGTTGATTGTTTTAAGATGTGGGAGGTGAGTCAGTAGAGGCAGTGTGCAGAGGCAACCCTTCCAGGGAGTTTTGCTACAAAGGGGATCAGAGAAATGGAGTAGAAGCTGGAGGGTCGAATGGGATCAAGGGAGATTTTGTTTATTTGCGTGTTTATTTCCAAGATAGATGATATTTATATGCCAGTTAGAATAATCCAGTAGAGGGCCGGCCCTGTGGCTTGGTGGTTAAGTGCGCGCGCTGCAAAGCTGGCGGCCAGGGTTCGGATCCCAGGTGCGCATCGAGGCACCACTTCTCTCTCCATCCTGAGGCTGAGTCCCACATACAGCAACTAGAAGGGTGTGCAGCTATGACATGCAACTATCTGCTGGGGCTTTGGGGGGAAAAAACAAAATAAATAAAATCTTTAAAAAAAAAAAAAAAAAAAAAAAAGAATAATCCAGTAGAGAGAGAGAGAAAACTGATGAGGCAGAAGAGAGCTGAACTGTGGGAGTCAAGTCTTTGAGTTGGAAAGAGGGAGTGGGACTCTGGGCGCCGGTGGGGGGAAGCTTTAGAGAGGTGCGTGGACAGCTCATCTTAATGATGGGAGAGAAGGCTGGGACTGTGGGAAGGCTGGTAGATTTGGTGCTAGGTTCCACAGGTCCAGTCTCCTGCAGGGAGAAAATTCTCTACTTATTGCTTGTATTTTCTCAGAGAAACAAGAGGCAAAGTCATCAGCTGAGTGTGAGGGGAGCAGGGAGGGATGGGGTTGAGGAGAGGGAAGGTGTGATATGGACCTCTCTGAGAGTGGAAGACTGAGAGGACCAGAGAGAGGCAGGAGGACTGCAGGGCAGAACCAGGACCCCCTTGGGGTCGTGGTCAGATGGAAAATGCACACGTGACTGGGGCTGTGTGCAGTTCTCCAGGCCCTTCACTGCTCCAGGGCAGGTGTGGAAGAATCAGAGAGCTGGACTTGACCAGCCTGGGGTTCTGCCCAGAGAGACCCATGGAGACCAAGAGAGGCCAGAGATGGGGCTATTTGCAAGGGAGGGAATATAATGGTAGGTCATGGAATCTAAACTGGTTAAGGAAGGAGCGAGAACGTGACAGGGACAATGAACAGCAAAAACGGGAAGCCTAGTGGTTAAGAGCACTCTGCACTGATTCTGCAGCCAGTCCGCCTGGGTTCAAATCTCAGTTCAACCCACACTCGCTGAGTAAGTTCAGACAACTTAGTTAACCTCTCTGTGCCTCAGTTTTCCTATCTGTAGAATGGGAATAATAAGAACACCTATTTCTTAGGGCTGTTGAGAGGATTCAACAAGTTAACATATATAAAGTGTTTAGAACAGTGCCGGGCGCAGGGTAAGTGCTCTGGCAGTTCTTTTTTTTTTTGTGAGGGAGATCAGCCCTGAGCTAACATCCATACTAATCCTCCTCTTTTTTTGCTGAGGAAGACCGGCTCTGAGCTAACATCTATTGCCAATCCTCCTCCTCCTTTTTTTCCCCAAAGCCCCAGTAGATAGTTGTATGTCATAGCTGCACATCCTTCTAGTTGCTGTATGTGGGACGTGGCTTCAGCATGGCCGGAGAAGGGGTGCGTCGGTGCGCACCCAGGATCCGAACCTGGGCCGCCAGTAGCGGAGCGCGCGCACTTAACCGCTAAGCCAGGGGGCCGGCCCCAGGCAGTTCTAACTGTTATTTTCATCATTGTTATTATCAGGATCAATTGATTGGAATTGTTGGCATGAGGACACTTAAGGAGGTGAGCAGGACAGATAGGAGGTGGTGATTGTTGTAAGGTGGGAGGCTTGAAATTGAGATTTTGGAGGTTGCACAGTTACTGATAATGACAAGGTCTAAGGTTTGACAGTGGATGCGGGTGGTGGAAATGTAACGTAGGAAAAGATATTAGAAGAGAGGGTGAAGGAACAGAGAGAGGAAGTTGTTGGACTAAGATGATGACTTGGAGGAGTGATAGAGAGAAAGATTGTAAGGTAGGAGCTGAAATCCTCAGTGACTAAGAGGCAGGCAGATTACTGCAGCAAGGAGGGGAGAGTCTACTGGCATGTTCTTCAAGGGAGCTGCAGATATTTGGGGAGGAAAAAGGAACAATGGTCTGGAAGGTAATACTGTGAGTTCTTATTATTTATTAATTTTTGGTTTTCTTCATCTGTATATATGACTTTATTTTAACCCCTAAATACTTCAGTGTATATTTCCTATAAACAAGGGCATTCTCTTACATAACCATGTTCAGTTAACAAAATTGGGAAATTAACATTGATACAATATTATTATCTTATTCACATTTCACTAGTTGTCCCAATAATAACCTGTTATAGAAAAAGAAAAAAATCTTTCTGGTCCAGGATCATACCTTGCATTTAGTTCTCATGTCTCTTTAAACTCCTTCAATCTGGAACAGTTTCTTGGTCTTTCTTTATCTTTCATGAACTCGACATATTTTGAAGTTACAAGCCAGTTATTTTGTAGCATGTCAGTTTGTCTACTGTTTCCTCATCATTAGATGGAGGGTATGCATTTTTGGCAGGAAGTGATGGTGTGTCCTCGTCAGTACATCATATGAAGAGACACACGCTGTCAATTTGTCCCATTACTGAGAATGTTGCATTTCATCACTTGGTTAAGATGGTGTCTGCCAAGATCTCCACTGTAAAGTTACTATTTTCCCCTTTGTAGTTAATAAACATCTTGTGGGGAGATAATATCTGGTAAATATCCTGTCTCTTATCAAACTTTCACTCACTGGTTTGAGCATCCATTGAATTTTTTTTTGCCTGAATCAATTAGTAAGCACCATGATGATTGCCAATATTGGTTTTCTGCATTCTTCTGTGAGAAAGAGCTTTCCATTCTCCTCCCTTCATTCTGTCACATATTTATTTATTTATATCACTAGAGGCTCATGGATTCCCGTAGGCACACTTTCATTTTCTGCCTTTTCTCTCTGCTTACTGTAAGGATTAATTACAACTCCTTGGTTCCAAGGAAGAAAATTCCACTGGAGCTTTCTTAGGCAGAATGAGAGGAATTTAGTATAAGGACCACCAAGGGCAGGAAATGCAGCCAGACTCAGGAAGAGACTGGAACTGGATATGAGAAGCCTTTTAAGATCCTACGTAGTTCATTCTCTCCATCTTTGGTTCTGTTCCTCTCCATACATCTAATTTCTCTGCACACTAGCTTTCGCTTTAATGGAAAACATATCCTCTCCCCACCCCCACCCCCCAATTTGTCCCTGCATTTCAATGCCCCACATCCTGCAAAAAACTGCACTCTTCTCTCAGCTAGTCTCAATTCTATAGTCCAGGAAGAGCGAATCTGATTGGTCTGCTGAGTCATATATCTGCTCTGGTCCAATCAGCTGCAGCCGGCAAGGAAGATGGTGCACACAGTAATAAGCATGGCTGTCAGGAAAAGAGATACATTCCCAGAGATGGAACACTCACTGTGGGCAGCGCATTATAAACCTTTTCCTTCTTTGTTACGGTCTTCATAATGATCGTCTTAAAAGGCTGCACTAATTCAACGCCATCTCTTGTCTGCAGCTTCAATTTGCTAGTTTAGCTGCTCCAGGGGAGGGCTTACAGAGCCGTTTTCAGTGGAGGCAACTCAAGAAATGAGTATTCCTGGGCCGGCCCCGTGGCTTGGTGGTTAAGTGAGCGCGCTCCACTGCTGGCGGCCCGGGTTCGGATCCCGGGCTCGCACCGACGCGCTGCTTCTCCGGCCATGCTGAGGCCGCGTCCCACATACAGCAACTAGAAGGATGTGCAGCTATGACACACAACTATCTACTGGGGCTTTGGGGGGAAAAATAAATAAATAAAATCTTTAAAAAAAAAAAAAAAAAAGAAATGAGTATTCCAAGCCAACGATCCCCAAATGTGGTTCTTGGATTCCTGGGGGACCTCAAAGAGATTTAAAATGCAAGCCCTCTTTTCAGTTCTTCAAGGAAATTCCACAGACTTTCATTTATCTATACGACTGAGGGTTCTGTACCGTTCATTCATTTCACAAATATTTCTTCCGTGCCTATTACGTCCTGCACTCTTCCAGGCAGTGGAAAAATATAACTGTCATGGTACTTCCATTCGAGAGGGAAAGACTGCCAATAAACAATAAAATAGGCAAAGATAGAGCATGTTACCGATAAAGACATACTAAGGAGAAAAAATAAAATGGGGAAAGGAGACACGAAGAGTTAGGGAGGGGGAGAAAATGTTAGATAGAGTGGCCAGGGAAGGCTTCACTGAGTAAATAATTTTTGAGAAAAGACATAAAGGCAGCAAGTGTGCAAGCCATGTGGGTATCTGAGCACAGCAGCAGATCAAGGGCAGGCGGTGGGAGTGGTCTGCCTCTTCCGGGAAGGGTATTTTATCACCGACACTGTTTAGAACTGTTGGCACATGGTGATAACAAAAAGCAGACAGACTTTTAGTTGCTTTTATTATTGTTTTAAATTCTCTACAGGCAATGGACCCCCTTATTGCCTGCACCCAAGTAGACCACTCCCTCTACCCTGCATTCCAGGCAGTGGAACAGCCAGTGGGAAGTGGGACTGATGAGGGAGCATCAAACCCCCAAAACCCGGGGGGTTGAGGAAGAGCAAGGACGGTGTGTTAGGCGGAGGTCTGGGGGACAGCAGATCACACAGGGTCCTATAAGTCATAGCAAGAAGGCTGACTTTGACATTAAATGAGACAGGAGCCATTGGATGATTCTGAGCAGAGATGTGCCATGAGCTGACTTGGATTTTAACAGGGCCCCTCTGGCCACTGCATGGAGAATAGTCAGTAGAGGACAAGGTTGGAAATGGGGAGACCAGTTAGAAGGTTATTGCAATAATTTGAGGTACCTGTGATGGTGGCCTAAACCGAGGTGGGGTCAGTGAGGTGTGGTGGTAAAAATTCTGCCAGTTCTGGATATTTTTTGAAGGCACAGTTGACAGGACTTACCAGTAGTCCACTAAGTCAGTTATTAAGGATTTCTAAATTTGGTATTCATAAAGCAAGATTAGGATCGGCTTTAGCTCAAGCAGTTACTTCACGGTCTCAGAAATTGCTTCCATAAAGCAAAATTATATATCCAGAATTTAGTTCTGGGGGGCTGGCCCCGTGGTGTAGTTCTTAAGTTCGTGTGTTCCGCTTTGGCGGCCCGGGGTTCTCTGCTTCGGATCCTGGGCTCGGACCTACTCACTGCTCATCAAGCCATGCTGAGGTGGCGTCCCACATAGAAGAGCTACAACTCTACAACTATGATATACAACTATGTACTGGGGCTTTGGGTAGAAAAAAGAAAAAGAGGAAGATTGGCAACAGATGTTAGCTCGGGGCCAATCGTCCTCAAAAAAAAAAAAAAAGACTTTAGCTCAGTATTATAAGAAGTCTGGCTACTTCATGTTGCAAAGTTTATATTACTCATCACTCCGTGAAATTCCACCCAAAAGTAGGGCGTGTGTCCATGTGGCCTTTGCCCCACCTAAGTGGAGCTTGGCCAAAGGCATTTAAGAACCACTGATAAGGCCACCCAGCAACGTCCCTGGAGTAAACACATGGGGCTCCTCTGAAAGGGGAACTGCTGGGCTGGATAACCCCCGAACACCAGTCTCCTGACTTTAAGTCACACTTCCTACGTGAAGCTCAGAACTTTCTCCATGGGGTTTGCCCGTGGGCAGAGGATGCTGACATTCACTGTGCCTGTGCGGTTTTGTTGCAGATGGACAACCACCTAAGCCTGATGTATGTCCATGTGTTTGCAGCCTATTTTGGGCTGATAGTGGACTGGTGCCTCTCAAAGCCTCTGCTCGAGGAAGCAAAGGAGAAAGATCAGACAGCAACGAGCACCAGTTTGTTTGCCATGCTGGGTAAGGACAAGATGGGGTGGGTGGTCTGTGGAAAAATCTCGCTCCTTTAGCAACCTGCTCTGGGTGTCTGAAGCCCCTCCATAATGACTCATTTCCTCAGGGAGTGTTGGATGAATTCACACCTCTGAATGAAGCATTGCCCTCTAGAGGAGCTCTCTGAATTAATATCCAAAATAGAGGAGAGACTCGTTACACTGGAGTTTAGATAAGTTTACCCAATCCTTTTGTTCTCAAGTTAAGGGGGGGCACTGGACAAGTGAAGAAAGTAGGGTCCAGGAGTGGAGGAAGGAACAGGATGGGAAGAGAAGTGTAATAAAGTTGTGTTTTGCAAAACTGCAGTGAAAACGATGAACTCAGACTATTGGGAGAGCGTAGAGGAAATTGAGCGCTGAGCTCGACAGCAGGTGACTGAATATCAGGCCATGTGCTAAATGAAAGCAGCATGATAATTTTTTAAAATAAGTATTTGGCCATCACAGGCTGGGGTCAGGAGGCCTGGGGTGTGGTGACTTCAACTCTCTGGGCCTTAGTTTCCCTTCATGTAAAGTCAGCTGGGCCCTACCAACTTGAGAATTCAGAGAGGAGACATGACTGGCCCAAAGTCACATAACTAGGAAGTGACAAAACTGGGACTTGCCAGCTCCGGGATGCTCCTGTCTGAAGGCCCCAGAGCCTCAGGCTCTGGAGCAGGAGTGCCCGTTCCCGCCATCAACCCTCTCTGGCCCCCAGGCACCCTCTTCTTGTGGATGTTCTGGCCAAGTTTCAACTCTGCTCTGCTGGACTTGACAAACGAAAGGAAGAATGCCATGTTCAACACTCACTATGCTCTTGCGGTCAGCACGGTGACAGCCATCTCGGTGTCGGCCTTATCTAACCCCCGAGGGAAGATCAACGTGGTGAGGAAAGTTCTGCCCCTTGGGCAGCACTTGGGTCTTCTAGGCTGGACACACATATTCATGCCCTGTCCCACCCGGCACCAGCCCATGGGTTGGGAAAGAGCATGTGGGGTGATGGAGCCCTGCAGCCCTCCTGCAGTGTCATGGAGCATAAGAACACTGGGTTCTCACAATGGGCACTGGAACATAGGAGGCTGAAATGATCAAAGGCTCTCTGCGGGGAGTGCTTTAGTCCATTGGCATTGACATCACGTAGACCCAAGTTTGCACCCCATTTCTGCTGGTTATGAAAGCCAGCTACCATGAGCAAGAGTCAGCAGAGAAACTAGAATAGAATTAGGCAGCCTCTCCCCTTCCCCCAAGAAATCTCAAGAATGGAATGATCAGAAGTAAAGAAGTATGTTACCCTAGCCATGTGACCTTGGTCAAGCCACTTCAACTTTTGAGCCTCAACTGCCTCCTATGTAAAGTGCTCCGTGTGGAGTAAATGCCGGGCAGACATTAGCTGCTGTTGTCAGTGTAGCTGGGGGACCATGTGTGAGTTCCGGGGGTAGAGATGGTGAGAGGGTAGAGCTAAAGACGAAATAAGTCCCCGTGATGAACAGGGTGTGGGCTCAGCCAGCCAGAGGTGGTGGGAAAAGTCTAGACAGACAGCGAGGCCTGGAGTGGAGAGAATGTGGCCATGGATGACAGGTTAAAGGCACTAAGGGGAGGTGGGTGTCCCCACAGGTGAGTTCCATGGTGACAAGGAGTCTGGGATCAGACAAGGTGGGACATCCAGGGAGGCAGCTGTGGTCATCAGGTCAGGGAAGCCCAGAAGCTGGTCCCAGGGCCCAGAGCTCCAAGACCTGGTTAGAGTTGAGCGGGGCAGGGGGTAGTAGACTAAGAGCAAGGAAGGCTCAGTTCTAGAGGAAGGAAGGACAGCACAGACACGACCCAGCAACAAGGGCCGGTCATACAGGGCGGCCTAGGGCCCAAGTAGCCAATAATAATAAAAATAATAAAAACAACAATAATGGCTTCTATTTATTGGGCATTTACTCATATTCTGTACCAGGCACTGGGCTAAGGCTTTTACATGTGTTAATTCACTTAATTCTTACAATAACTTGTATTAAGTAGGTATAATCAAAACCCCATTCTTCTGGTAGAGAAGTCGGAGCACTGAGTGGTTACGTGCCCAAGGACGCATCACTTATCATTGTGAAGGTGGCTAGGATGCCGAGTAACTGCACTTTCAAGCTGATTCCCTAAATGCCTCCCAATCAGGGTGACTGGTCCCTGAGCCTGGGAAGCGGGGTGAGATAAGACCAGTGATAAAGGCCACGTAGTCTCAACGGTGGGGGGGACGGTTTCCGGATCAGTGAAGCAGGAAGGACATTGCAGCATTGCCTTGCTCCAGTTGGCTGAGTAACTTTGGGCAAGATGCTGTCCTCTCTGTGCCTCCCCTCATTTACCCACAAGTTATTTCTTTGCAGACTCATATCCACAATGCAGTGCTGGCAGGAGGTGTGGCTGTGGGTGCCTCGTGTCACCTGATCTCTTCTCCTTGGATCTCCATGGTGCTGGGCCTTGTAGCTGGGCTAATCTCCATCGGGGGAGCCAAATGCCTGCCGGTAAGGAGCTGGGCAATGAATACGCTCTGCTTTGCCTCAGACCAGCAGGACCCTGGGACTGCAGTGGGCCATGGTGTGGCGCCATGGGCTGCATTAGGCAGGTGTTGGCACTTTCTCAGGTTGGCTTCAAAGCTTGGGTGAGAGACCCGCCCGTGTGGGATGGTTCATTTGTTAGGATCTGGGGAGCTAGTAACAGAACCCATTCTAGCTTGCTCAGGTGTAAGGGGGAATTTAGTGTAAGGCTACTGGGATGTCAGAGAACCCAAGGACAGGGAGGCTGCTGGGAACCCAGAGATGGCTGGCGTCAGGGATGGGAGCATTGTGGGAGCCCAAGACGTCCCCGCTCTTCTTCTTCCTTTGCTTTTCCCGAATATCTGCTTTATTCTCACTCTGTAGACTTCCTTCCTCTTTTCCTGCTCCTACTCCTCGTGGTGGAATGCAGTCTCTCTTCAAGAAAGCAGCCAGCTAGAATCTCTTGGCCTCAATTCCAAGTTCTCTGGAGAAGGTGCTCATTAGTCTAACTTGGATAATGTGCCCATCTTTGGCTGGGGTGGGAGGTGGGGCATGTCCATATGTGGCTGCTGCCCATGAACCGTGTGAATGGGGTGGGAAGGGCAGCATCCAGAAGAAGGATGCTGCACTGAGAATCCAGGTCATGTCCAATTCTAATCATTTAGTTATTCTTCTAAGTGGATGGATTTTTCTTCCTTCAACATTCAACAGGTACCAATAATACCATAATACCACATTATAGCCAATTTGTTATAACACACTTCTAAGAGAAATATTTAGGAACAACAAATCCTCGTGGGTTTGAGGGCTTGATGGAGGAAAAAGGAATAGACTTTTGGATGGCTCAAGAGGCTGAATTTGGGTGAACAGTGGAATTCAGAGAGGCAGCTTCAACCCAAAATAAGGAAGAACTTACCAACAGTTTGATTTGACCAAAGATGGGGCAGTCTACTTTTCATCTTTGGAATGGGAACCAATGTCTTTTATTTTCTCTGGCTCGGAGGCCCTATGATGAAAGGAGGAAGGGCACAGCAAAAAATGCATAAGTTATCATCAGGCTCAGTGTCCATTACTTTCTCTGTGCCTCAATATCTTTGATTCTATCACTGGGGGAATGATTCAAAGATGATTCATTCATTCATTCAGCACATATGTTTTGACACTTATCCTGCTTCCCAAGCTATAGTGTAGCGAGAGAAATGGACAAATTAACACATCACGGTGTGATAACAGCTACAGAAGCCCATCTAAGCTAGCCTGAGATGGGTCAGGAAATGCTTCCCAAAGCAGAGGATGTCTCAGCCAAGTGTTGACAGATAACGAACATTAGCCAGGCAAAGAGACGGGCAATGTATTCCAGGCAGAAGGAACAGTGTGTTCAACGGTGTGAAAAAGCATATGGCCCAGCAGGGAAGTAGAAACATTTCTGTGGCTGAAGCAAAGGGTTCACTTGGGAGTGAGGTAGGACCAAAACCTTGAGAGATGGGAGATGCTCAGCTATATCTCTTGGGCTGGTTGAGGAGTCTGGGTTTTTATTCTGAAGACAATGGGGATTCTAAGGAGGGAACTAACCTGATTGAATATGCATTTGTATCCACATCTGTTGGCTCAAGGCCAGCTGGGAGGCTAAGAGGTGAGGTAGCAGCAGCGCTGAATGGGAGTCTGGAGATGTGGCCAGATTCTTTTCTTCTGACTTTTCTTCTAATCAGCCGTGTTGTCTTTGAGATGGCATGAGTTGAGTTAGACCAGCCGTGTTGTCTTTGAGATGGCATGAGTTGAGCTAGACCAGTGGGTCTCAATCACTCCCCAGAGACATTTGACAATATCTGGAGATATTTTTTATTGACACAAGGTGGGGGGGTGCCGCTGGCATCTAGAGGGTACAGGCCAAGGATGCTGCTACGCATCCTACAATGCTTAGGACGGCCCCCCTCACAACACAAAATTATCTAGCCCAAAAGGGGCCAGACCTTTGCTATTCAAAGTTTGGTCCATGGACCAGCAGCATTGGCATCACCTGGGACTTTGTTAGAAATGCAGAGTCTCAGGCCCCAGACACCCCCCCCCCCCCAAATCCGACTCTGCATTTTAACAAGCTCCCCAGGTGACATGAGTGCACACTCAGGTCTGAGAAGCTCTTCTTTAGGTGAGCCTAATGCCCATCCCCCTTTAGCAGACCTGGATGCCAAGGACCTGTGAAAAGCGTGGGTAGGGACTATCAGTCTCATGTGTAGATCTACTTATCATGACGCGTTTGTCCCCAGGTGTGTTTAAACCGCAAGGTGGTGATCCACGACAGCTGCGGCGTGCACTACACCTTCGGCTTGCCGGGTCTGCTCGGAGGGATCGCCTACATCGTGCAGATGGTGCTACATGCCAGCTGGGCCGGGGATCCCATGTGGGTCACTTGACTTACCCTCTGAACACTCCCATCCAATTCAGGAAGAAATGTGCCTGGAGCCCTGAGCCGGGGTGCATGCTTTCAGGCACAGGGATTCAGCAGGCCTCAGGGAATGTTTGTTGGCCGACTTATTCAGAAGTTCTGCCCAGCCCCTACCTTGTGTGGAGTCATCACCTCTCCAGGCCACTTCTTTTCAAAAAGGGAAGCTTAGGGGCAGGGCAGAAGCAGACAGTCCTGAGGTCCCCCAAATGTAGACAGAGCGGGTCAGTCAGGCCCACGCCGGATGAATCCGTTTTTCAATCCCTGATGGTTTAGGTCATGGTGAAGAGGGTGCCGTGGAGCCAGACTGGTCTTCACCTCTTACCAGGTGGGCATGCTGCCTAACCTGTCTGAGCCTCGGTCGCCTGATTGTAAATGAAGATAATGATAGTAGCTCCCATCATAGGGCTGTTGGAAGCTACTTGAGGCCAGGCGCTGTATGATACGTTCAGGTAGGAAAATGCTAAGCACAGTCCATCCCTGAGGCCCAGAGAGGTAAGGGGCTTGGCCAAGGTCTCACTGTGAGGTGGGAGCATGAGCCTCTGGACCAGAGACAGATCCTGTGCCCTCCAGACAATGGACAGCAGTGATTGGTTTGACACACTAGAACCCTGGGTGTCACCTCCTGGAGGTTGTGCTAGTATCTTCTGGATGTGGCTCACAGAAAATGAAGGTGACTTGGGCACGATACAGGGATAGATTTTTCTAGATGAACTAATATAGTGATAATAATATTACTGATGATAATCACTACTGTTTATTGACTGCTTTCTAAGTGTTAGGCATTATGCTAAAATCATTACATGCAACATCTCATTTAATCCTCACAACCACGCTGTGGGGTATTATTATCATACTCTAAGAAATGATACTTAGGGGGAGTTATCTGCCCAAGGTTGCTTGGCTGGAATCTGGCTGTAAGGGTGGTGAGCACCTGAAGTCAGTGATGAGGAGCTCGTCGTGTTTGGAGGTATCTCAGAGAATCATGGAGGGCTGGATCCCTTATAGCTCTGACCACAGAGAAGACCATAGCCCCAAATGATAGGAATCATATATGGGCAGGTGAGACATCCCTCCTCGAGCTGCTTGGAGTGAGGAGGATCCCACTTGGGGGTGGGGAGGGGATGGTCTGTGTGAAGCAAAGCATCTCAGTCATGGGCTCCAGTGCCGTGCCTACCACTGCTTTAATAGCCGTGCGACTCTTAGCAACTCCTTTCCTCTCTCTGGGCCTCTGAGTCCCCCTCCAAAAATGAGGGTTGTTCTAGCAGGGTCCCAAGCCCAGATGCCTGTAGGGGCCAGGCAGGTAAGGTAAAAAATGGAACTAGAGAGGGGAGGCTGAGAAACGGTGGGCAGTTGATCTCCAGCGCCAGGTAACTGTTACTGTGCAGGGACCCAGGCTGTGTCACCAGATCTAATGACTTTTCAAGAGAAGCCAGGAATCCAGAGTTATGCATGCACTTTCCCAAGCACTGGCAAAAGATTCAAAATTGTTAGTGTGGGCCAAATTCTGCTCATGGGCTGCCAACCTGTTACTTCTAGACCAGTGACAATTCTAGCTCACCAGTTCTGTGATTCTGTGGCTCTCCTAGAACAGTGATCCTCAACAGCACCAGCATCACCTGGGAACTCGTTAGAAATGCAAATCATACCCCATGCCAGGCCTGCTCAATTAGAAATCTGGGGGTGGGGCCCAGTGGTCTGTGTTTTAACAAGCTCTCTAGGTGATTCTCATGCAAGCTTGAGTTTGAGAACTACTGGCCTAGGGAAAAAAAAAAAATCAGGCCACCAATGGTGTGCTGCTAAAGACTTAACCACCGGCTCTCCAGGAAAACAAAGCCCTGACTTAGAGCATTTGCTGATTTCTATGGTGCAAATACTCCCACCCTGGTCAATTTCAAGCATCAAGTTGACATCTCTGACCATGGAGTTGGGAAGAGATGAGAACAACTGGTCAGTGAGCCTGTGTGAGCTGGCTCCGGCATACCTCTGCAAGTAAACGCTCATCAGGATGACAGTGGAGGACCAAGCAAAAGCCCTCTCTCCTCTGCAGGAACCTGGCAAAGGGAGAGGCAGAGTAATAGCGATGATCTCTCTTGGGGAGGCCTTTGGTCTGTTGGAAGTAAAAGGACAGGCTTCAGGGAGAGACAGACATTTACCAGTTATATGACCTTAGGCCTGGTCTTCAAACTCTCTTTAAGTCTCAGTTTTCTATCTGTAAACGGGATAATAAGGTCTACGTCTCAAGGCTGCTGTGAAGATTCAGTAACACATAGTAATTAAAGGGCTCAGGACAGTGCTTGGCATGCAGTAAATACCCAACACATGGCCCCTTTCTTTATGATGATGCTTGATGCTGCTGCTTCCATAGGAGGGGCATCGTATATAGTGGAAAGACGGAGAAAGGGCTGAGCTGGCGGTCAGAATACTTCACGTGGAGCGTGAATCGGCTACTTTATTAGCTTGGTGTCACTGGGCAAGTCAGGTGACTTTTCATTCAGTCTGCAAATGGTATTTGCCAATTTCCTATTCAGGTGAGCGAATGTGAATGAGTTAGATGCTGTGCTCAGAGGTGGGTGGAGCGTTTCTCACAAATTGTGGCATTTTAAGTGGTGTGAAGACACACTTAAAGAACACTGAATCATGCAGTGCAGATGCTCTTTTTCAATTCTCATACAATCCTTTGACTGCATCAGGGAGAAAGTCTCCATTTAGTGCTGAATGTCTCTGCAGCCTTCTGACACTGGCTGACCTCTGGTGTGGACGACAGCAGAGGAAGCCTCAGGCTGGGAGACTTGCCCAGGCTGCCACGTCTGGGGGAGATTTTAGCAATGTTTTGTTTTCTTTGTATCTCTTTTTACAGTTACCTCCCATTTCTCTTCTATTTGCACTGGTGACACAAAGTTTCCTTTTAAATTCATTTATTTAAATATAAAAACGTCTATTTAAAGAAAAATATTTTCTTAAAAAATAGTATCCCTGGAATGCCAATATGGCCAAATTTGTGAAGATGACCCTCAAATGCTGAAATTTGGGAAAGATCTGGCCGGCCTTTGTGGGTAGACAGATCTGCCTGGTTTGAATCCCCAGAGCCACCCATTCCAAGCGGCGTGACATTGGAACGCTTGGTCCACTTTCCTAACCTGGACCTCCCCATTTGTGAAACAGGGGCCCTAACAGCTTGCTCACGGGGCTGCTGTGGGGATCATGTGAAATCAGACGGTAAAGCATCAGCCGAGGGCCTGGCACGGGGGACCCACCCTGCGTGGAAGTGTTACTCTGTCAATTTCTTCTTCATCCATGTCTGCTTTCGGATGGCATCAGGATAGAGTGAACTGTGGGCTGGCAGTCAGCGGATTTGGGTTTAGCTTCTATTCTGCTACTTAATATTACTTTTAAAAAAAATTTTTTTTGTAGTATAATCTACATCCAGAAAACTGCAAATATCATAAGGGTACCACTTGATGAATCTTCTGACACGCCCATGCGACCAGCACCCAGAACTCCTTCATGTCCCAGCCCGAGACAATCACTCCTCTGACTTCTGACAGATCGACCAGTTTTGCCTGCTTTTGTCCTTTATATACATGGACTCATACGGGAAGTCTGTGTTCTTGTGTGCCTGGCTTCAACATTGTAGTTCACCTGTGTTGTTGAGTATCTCTGTAGATTGTTCATTTGCATCAGGGTATAGTGTTGAATTGTGCTTGGGTTTAATTTATAAAGGTGACTGAGTGACTCCATGGAGAGGTCAATGTCATTGAAAGGAAAGTTTAATGTTACTCACAGTTCCCCTGGAAGTGAGAGACACAGCACACCACGCAGGGCCACATGAAACCTTAGCACACGCAGGGACAGGGCAGCAGGAGCGAGGAACTGAGACTATGCTTTAGGACTATCGTGGTGGGGTGTAATGAGGTGGGGACGTCCTCTACTGGGCAGAAAGTGAAAATCCGTATTTTAGAGTTTGTGGTTGGGGGGGTTGTAAGATGAGTTTTGTGCTCTCACGAAAGCTGACTTGCAAGAGAGAGAGGTAAACAACTTTGGCCATTAGTTTGGCCCTGTGATAAAAGAGTGCCATGCAGACAAACACAAAATCTAAGAAAACACAGTTAAAACAAGTGTTCCATTGTGTGGCTACAGCACAATTTATTCATCTGTTATTGATGAGCATTTGGGTACTTTCCAGTTTGGAGCTATTACGAACATTCTAGTATTGCTGCTATAAACATTCTAGCACTTTTTTTTTTTTGAACATACGAATGCACTTCTGTTGATTATATATCTAGAAGTGGAATTGTTGGATCATACAGTATTCATACGATCCGCTTTAGTGACACTACCAGTTTCCATGGTGGTTTGCGCCAATCTAATCACCAGTAGTACATGAGAATTCTCTTTACCCGCTATAGTGGCTAACACTCCATATTTTCCTTCTTTTTGATTTTATCCATTTAGGCATCAAACTTATTGTTTAATTTTAATTTCCCTGGTGACTAATTAAGTGGAGTACTTTTCATATGCTTTTTGGACATTTGAATATCTCCTCTTGTGAAATGTCTGTTCATGTTCTTTTGCCCACTTATCTATTGGGCTGTTCTGCCTTTTTCTTATTGATTTGTAGGAATTCTTTATATATTCTGGATATAGGTCCTTTGTCAGATATATGTATTGTGAATATCTTCTCCCATTTTATGGGTCATCTTTCACTTTTTTTTTTTTTCCGATTAGCCCTGAGCTAACATCTCTTGCCAATCCTTCTCTTTTTTGCTGAGGAAGATTGGCCCTGGGCTAACATCCATGTCCATCTTCCTCTGCTTTATATGGGCTGCTGCCACAGCATGGCTTGACAAGCGGTGCGCAGGTCCGCACATGGGATCTGAACCCCTGAACCCCAGACCACCAAAGCGGGGCATGTGAACTTAACCACTATGCCACCTGCCCAGCCCCATCTTTCACTTTCTTGATGGTGTCTTTTGATGAACAGGAGTTCTTAATTTTTTTTTTGTTGGTGAGGAAGATTAGCCCTGAGCTAACATCCGTGCCCATCTTCCCCCATTTTGTATATGGGACACCGCCACAGCGTGGCTTAATGAGCAGTGCATAGGTCTGCGCCTGGGATCCGAACCCATGAACCCCAGGCCACCGAAGCAGAGCATGCAAACTTAACTACTATGCCACCATGCCAGCCCCAGAAGTCCTTAATTTTAATGTAGTCCAGTTTATCATTGTTCTCTTTATGTTTAGGTCTTCTGTGTCCTGATTAACAAATCTTTGCCTACTGCAAGGTCATGTAGATGTCCTCCCAGGACCCCCTAATAATTTAAAGTGAAGTCCTGGGGTTGCCTTGAAGGAGAGAGGACAGAGAAGTATGTTCAAGGGGGGGTGGGCAGGAGAGATGAGTCTGATAGCCAAGCTGTACCCCACCTTGCCCTGATAGAAATAAAGCAAGCCTTCATCTTTAACTGCCTAATGAGGAAACTCGGGGCTCTGAGAGAGCACTACCTTGCCCACGTAGCTAGTGACAGAACTGGGACTTGAACTTGGGTTCTCTGATTCCTGGTCTAGTTCATTATCCACGGGATCTGAGGATTAAAGTAAGCCAAAGAGGGTCTTGGAATCCCCCCTTACCCCCTACATGTCTGCATGGCTTTGTGGGAACATGACAGGCGAATGTACCGCCTGGGGAGAAGACGCTTGTTCTCCTGATGACCCTTCCTGACAGTGTCACTACTGATGCAAACAGTCCTTTTTGATGCCAGTGACCTCTGTAGCCTGATGCCTGAATGTGACTATCTCTGCTTTGTCATTTCTAGGATCGGCTACCAGGCGCTCATTGACGTCGGGGCACTGAGCTGGGTCATGGCTGTCGGTATGGTATCTGGTCTCCTAACAGGTCAGTGTGAGAGCACCCTTCTTCTGCCATTGCCCAGGGCGCAGGGCCTGGGGCCAGAGTGCACCTGCCTGATGGCTGGGTGTACATGTGCCCATATGAACTGACCCCCTCAGCTCCAGCCAAATGAAGCAAAGTGCTTGGACCTTGATTGAAAAACAAACACAGGGGCCGGCCCGGTGGTGCAGTGGTTAAGTGCATATGCTCTGCTTTGGTGGCCTGAGGGTTCGCAGGTTCGGATTCCGGGCATGCACTGACGCACCGCTTGTCAAGCCATGCTGTGGCGGTGTCCCATATAAAGTAGAAGAAGATGGGCACAGATGTGAGCCCAGGGCCAATCTTCCTCGGCAAGAAGAGGAGCATTGGCATCGGATGTTAGCTCGGGGCTAATCTTCCTCACATACACACAAAAAAAACCCAAACACAGAATCACATCATTTCGGAACTGGCAAGGCCCTCAGAGGTCACCTGCTGCAGATGTGGACTCTGAGAGCCAGGGAAAGGAAGAGACTTTCCCGAGGTTATAAGTAGGGATGAATGATGACATTGCGGCCTCTTGAGCCCGGGGCTGGTGATTTCACTCAGTTTTGTACAGAAGGCCAAGGAGAACCTTATACCAAAAATTTTACCTTTTATTCCCTGAGGACATCCATAATATTATTTTGTTCAGCAAATACTTATTCAGTATCTACTATGAACCAAGCATTGGTCTCAGGCACTTAGGGACGCAGTGGTGAACAAATGAATTCCCTGACTTTGCGGAGCTGATATTCCAGTTCGGGAGGGGCGTTTGAGAATAAACAAACAAATAAATGTTAACTATGTCAAAAGGCAATAAGTGCTATGAAGAGAAATAAATCAGGGAGGGGAAGATAGAGTAGTTGTGAGGGTGGGGTGCTCTTTTAGAAGGGTGGGAAGGGAAGGCCTATCTGATAAACTGAACTTTAAGCAGAAATCTGAATGGAGAGAAGGAGGGAGACAAATCATGTGTTTATTTTGGAGAAGAGCATTCCAAGAAAAGGGACAGCAAGTGCAAAGGCCCTGAGGCAGGAGCATGCTTTGCAATGTTTGGGGAACAGCAAGGGGGTCAGTGTAGCTGATGTGGATAGAGTGAGGGGGAAAGCGATAGGGGTTGAGGACAGAGTGGTAGCAAGAAGCAAGATCATTCTGAGAGATGGGAAGCCATTGGAGATCTTTAAACAGAGGAGTAAAGTAGGTTTTTGCTCCTGCAATATGACAGAACAGCAAAGAATCTTGGGAGGTTACTCATTTGCCAGTCTTACTTATGTGCTAGATGAATCACGCATTCTGTCCAGAACTGTTCATTTTTATTCTACAAGCAAACAGCTTTTATTGGTTAGACACTCATTATTGTGTCCCTAAGCAGGGAGTGAATGACAAATAAGAGACAAAATGACATAAGCAGACACCAAAGAGTTGTGGGACCTTGGGCATATCGTTTTACTCTCTCTGGGCCGTGGCTGGCTTTTCTGTAAAATGAAAGGATTACGGTAACAAATCATTTGGCTTCCTTTTAGCTCTAAAACATGGATGAAGGTACTTTTTGGAGTTACCTGGGTAGTTTTAGAGAGTAAGATTGACTAGAATTGCTTTAATGTACCAATTGGCCTCAGCTTTCGACAGAGTCTGAGTATTCATGAAATACAGATGGGAAAAATGCTCCCTCCCCAAGTTTACATTCTATCCATCCATGGTGGCAGTCCCACCCCAAGTACGGTTGCCAGATTTAGCAAGTGAAAATATAAGGCGCCGATTTTTTGAATTCAAAATTTAATTGAGCATCCTGGATTTTATCTGGCAACCCTGCACTGGGCTCTCACATCATTTACCATCATCACTGGTCTTGACAAAGTGACACTGACCTGCACTGTCTTGCAAAGCACCTGGGAGGGCTTTTCTTATGCTTTACTGGGGTCAAAAAAGAGAACAGAGGAAAAGACACTTATATTACTCCTTTAAGAGTTCAGACCAATGAGCTTTCCTTTTTCCACGTTGCTTTGGACAAAAGGGAACTGGTGATTAAAAAGAACTTGCACAGTGGAAGGGGAAAGAGGCTCCCAAGCAGCCAAGATAGCACCCGTTGACCTCCTAAAGCTGAGCATTTTACTCATAAAGAGACCCCCTTAACTGGAGCCTGTCTATACTTATTTAAGAAACAATCCTATTAAGTATGATTATTGGGTTTCCTGGTTCAGGCAGATTAGAAATAGCAGAGTAGAGATGGAATAGGTTTCTAGAGGTAAGGCACAACAGTAGAAGTTTGAAGTGAAAGCAGAGAGCCTAACAGAAAAATAGAAATTCTTAAAACCAGACTCTAGAACACGAAAAGCTTGGGCTGCCGAGAAGAGGCCAGCAACCCTCAGCAGCTATATACCTTCTCTGCATTGTACAGCACATTTCATAAATGGTTGTTCCTAGCAACGGTTCTGATTAAGAAAAAAAAAAATCAAAATGCATTCAGTGTTGTCTCACAAGACAAGAAAATATAATATATTTTAGATGGATTTTCATCAGTGATGAGTAAGCCTCAGCTATCTCGAGGATTCACGTAGGCGATAGAGATCATTTCTGAGTAACGCTAGCTAAATGAGGTGTGCTGATCGCACCATACATGCCAATATCAGTTAAAGGCGTGCATTACAAAAGGAAAATGTGAATAAGCACACGTCTACTCTTGTTAATCTTACTATTTAATACATTGAGATCGATCATCCTTAAAAATACACTGATAAGTCTATCAGTGGTATTTCCCTGCTTCATGTGAAATGTTAAGTGCTCACTTAACTGTCGCCTGGGAAATTCAGCAGACTTTGCGCGGCTGAGGGAATGCATAGGGCCAAGCTCTCTGGGCAGAGGCTGCACAGATGAAAAGAACAGGCACAAAAGCAAGTTATTATAAACTACTTTCCTAGCTACACAAGTGGAATCTTTAGCTGAGGTTGCCAGGAGTTTATTGGAGCCGGTGTCCAGGGATCCACAGGGGCGCCTAATTTGAGTCGCTCTCCATGGTAGCTCTTGTGTTTTACATGGATCAGCTTCTGAGTGGGAGCACTGTCTGGCAGGGCCCCTCTATTCCGTCTTGGGAAGCGTGTCAGATTTGTGGCTATCATATACCTCTCAGTGTAATCGAGATCTTTTGGAGATAACTGCTCTTGCCAATTCCTTTTAAAAGATGTCTGTAGAATTAATTAAGCTGGTGCAGGAAGGACAGTGCTTCAATTTGTCTGTCTCCTGGTTGTGGAAGGAAAAAGGATTTTTGTTGATATCATAGTTGATATAGGATATTTTGATTAATTTTGAGATAACAAATGCTGTGCTCCAAATATTTAACATTTAATTATGAATTTAAACAGGTTGTCTCTTAAAACTCAAAATATGGAAAGCACCTCATGAGGCTAAATATTTTGATGACCAAACTTTCTGGAAGGTAAGATTTTTAACCTATTAATTTCATAGATTTTGAGTGAATGAACTTAAAAAAATATCTGTGTATATATGTTAACTTGGTGTTTATGCGAGTAACATAAAACACAAAGGAAAATGAAGAACATTGGGGGAGGAGCAAATCCATGATGCATGTGTGCATGTGTGTGTGCGCGTGTTGGTGGGGGTGGGAGGTGGCAAAGGTGACCATTTCTCTGATGCCTCAAAGTCATTGAGGGTCAGGGATGAGAAAACTGTCGCTGGCCACGCTTCTCCCCATCTGGAGTCATCAAAGTGGGCAAATAGTTTGATATGAAGGTGATAGAATCCTGCAATGCAAGAGCCAGAAGGAACCACAGGGGCCAGCAAGTCCAATCCCCCATTTCACAGAAGCTCCCAGTGGAGCCACGACTCTCCAAGCTCTCACAGGATGTGCGTGGCAGAACTGAATCTAGAACATAGCTTTTGATAAATGATAGCTAGTGGACACAAGAAAACTTGTAGTATAGGAGTCTGGAGTCATTTAGCCGAGGGACCTAGAGCTCAAACAACTCAGCTGCTGCTGAGGGTTTCTGTTACACTGTAGCATTTGTTGTCATGACTGGGCTAGAAACAAGGTCAGAGTTCATACCCTGTCACCCCACTGCCCTCCTCCCTTTGACCTACACTCACAGTTCACAAAGCACTCGGATGTCTGTCACCTTAGGTATTCTTCCAGTTGACGCTGAGGTTGGCTGGGCAAGCAGGGATCAATATTGCCAAGTCATAAATGGGAAGCTGGGGCCAACAGAAGTCAGGCTAATGCCCAGCATCACATCTTTCTGAGTGGCAGAGACAAAACCAGGAACCAGGCCTTCTGAGTCCCAGGCCCATCCTTTCTCCACCCAGCATGCCAAGATACTGACCACTAAAGGGACAGAAAACCAGCCTTATTATGGGTGTTGGCATTTGTGTCTATAGGGGCACAACAGAGAGAACCAACAGATAGAACCTGCCTTCTCTCCTTTTCCTCCTCCTTCATCTCCTTTTCTCTTTCCTCCTCTTCCTCAAACAGCTTTATGGAGGTAGAATTGACAAGGAACTGCACATATTTAAAGTATACAATTTGATACATACAAACATATTTATATGTCCATGAAACCATCACCACAATCAAGATAATGAACACATTCACCACCACTAAACAATTCCTCGTGCCTCCTTGAAACTCCTCCCTCCCTACGCCAACCCGTTCCACCCCCAGGCAACCACTGAACTGCTTTCTGTCCTACGGATTGGTTTACATTTTCTATAATTTTATATAAATGGAATCACACAGTACATGCTCTTTTTCTGGCTTCTTTTACTCAGAGTAATTATTCTGAGAGTCATCCATGTTGTTGCATGTAACCTGCCTGATCTTGCACCAACTTCTCTCTACAGCCCTTGGCTCTTGGCCTCTCCCAACAGCCGGTCTCTCCCAGTTAGTCCCCTGAAGGTGTTCTTACCCCTTTAGCAGAAGCAGGGTAATCTAGTGACAGGCCTTAGAAAGCTGTTATAATCCATCCATTCATCCCACAAGTATTTATTAAGCAACTATTCTATACCACGCACTCCGCTAATTAACCAGGGGCACCACAAACACGACAAATATCCAGCTCAATTATTTGAGTAGTAATAAATATTTGCTGAATAAATGAAGGAATCTGAGGAACGCCACCTAGCACTAGCCCCTGCAGCAGCAGGTGAAATGGAACGAGTGTGTACCCGGAATGAGAAGACCTGGATTCCAGTCACCAGCCTGCAAGGTATCATATAGGCACATTCCTTGACCTCTCTCACTGGTAAAATGAGAATAGTAATCTTTGTGCCACCTCACTGGATTGTTTTGAAGATCAAGTGAGATAACAATGAGATAACTACATTCTGTGAAACGCAAACCACCCCGTGAATGTGAAAGTTTATTACTTGGGGTTTAGCCAACCACGAAGGAATGTGTAAGCATAATAGCTGTCAGGTTTTGCAAGCCTACTGTTTCCGATTTTGTGCTAATTGCTTTTCAGTATTATCTGATTTTATCCTCACAACAACCCTGCACAAGAGTAAGTATCCCCATCTTAAAGATGACGAGTAACTTGTCCAAAATGACAGAGCTAGTAAACAGAACAGGAGGAATTTGAATTGGAGTCTGTTTGGCTCCAAAGACACAGCACGTGTGTATGTGTTCAGGCAGCTACTGGAGAACAGTTATTTCTCCCCCACTCTTCTGATTTAACTTTCTTACAGCTGAGTAGAACAGTTTATTCAGCAGTATAACACAGTTTGCATTTGAAAAGCCAAATATCCATTAAAGAGGCAAGAATTCAAACATCCAAAGCTGATAAATCCAGTGAGTTTTTTTTTTTTTTGTAATTCATCCAAAAAGAAATTTTAAACACTATTGAATGTCCTTATTGCATTTATAGAACCAGACTGCTGGGGGTTGGAAGGGACATTCCTTCACTGGCTGCTCAGACCATGCCTGGCACTTCCTGGGATAGGGCACTCACCACTCCCCAAGGGCACCCATCTCATCCTGGGATGGTTCTGCTAAGATGCACTCATTCATTAATTCCATTAAATGCATTACCTAATATGTTACAGAGCTCTTGTGTGAAGAGCTGGAGAGACACATCTAAATAAAATATAGTTCTAGTTCTCAAGGAGCTACATATACCTATCCTCTATCTTCCTGTCGATTATAATGATCCTAAATCAGATACTGATTTACAGAAATTCAGCTTAACACAATTTTTCATGTCATGTGCCTTCACTAAGAGAATAAATTGCTTCCTTCAACTCTTTATTTGAATTTAATAGGCCATGGATTTTATTTCATGCTCTCCAAAGCACAAGAAGCCACTGATATCCACTTATTAAAATTAATTCCACAGTTAACCTTTCTGGAGAAAGGAACTTTTTTTGCAAGTCTACTGTGGACAGGCCCCTGTTCTGAGTATCATGTGGGAGTGCAGAGAAACTAGGGTTTTAACCCCTCAGAAGGACGGGATCTTTATATGTGCACAGCTCTATCAATTAGATGCTACATGAGTAACCCTGGCCGTAGCTGCTGGAAGAACGGGAGGGGGATGTCTTGATGCTGGGGAGGTCGGGAAAATGGAACTTGAAGTTGTGTTGGATTTGGCTAAGCGGCAGGATGTGAAAGGCATCCCAAGCAAGGGGAAGATTGTGAGCAAGAACAGGTGATGCTTGAAGCAACCTGGCTCAGCGGAGAGTGGGTAGGAGGAAGATCAAGGGTGGGCTAGAGCCGCCTGCAGCGTCCTCCAGGCAACGGTAAGCTCCCGCAGGTTGAAGTGCGGAAATGATGCAATGAAATGAATGTCTGAGAGTTGAGTAGAGTGACAGGCTCAAGCATGTAGGATGGATTCTGAAATGAGTGCGATATGCCGAAGATCATCCATTGGCTTCTGAGCAAGTATTTGCAGTTTATTTTTTAAAGGATTTTATTGCCAAGAAATATAAACACCACCATTTTGGCAGAAAAACACAACAAAATGTGTTAAGAGTTCCTCCTGCTGTTTTATGCAAAATCTCAAAACCTAGCCTTGTCACCCTGGTATCACCCCTGCTTCTGATTTAAAATAAATGTTCCAGACACACAGTGAGGGTCCAACAAATGCTCGTTCAACTCAAATGAGGAGAGCTAGCTTTTAAAGCAAAAGGGGAAAACAGATTAGGAGGCTGCCAACTGACTCCTCCCTCTTGGAGAGGCCCAGGGAAAAGAGCATGTTCTAGGAGGAAGATCTGAATTCTAGTCTAGCTCACCCACTGGCAGGCTGGTGCCCTCAGGCAAGTCACTTTACTTCTCTGGGGCTTTTTCCTGACTTGTGAAATGACATCAAATCCCACATTCTGGATTCAGACAGATCTGGGTTCTGCCACCTCTAGCTCTGTGATCTCTCAGAGCTTCAGTATCCCCATCCCTGAAATAGAGATGAAAATAGCAATGTCTCACCAGGCTGTTGCAAGGACTTAAAGGAGATAATGTGTGTGAAATGTTAGCACATTGATCCATAGAAAACACCCCATAAATGTTAGCTACTCTGATTTCCAGTTGTAGAATTTTGTGATCTCAGCTACTCAACATGCAGTGATGTTGTATGGCAGGGTGTAACATGGTGCAACTCAGGATATATTCAGCTTGCAGAAGACCCAAAGACCTCAGAACAAACTCTTGAAAGACTGTCATGTAGAAGAGGAAAAATATTTTTTCTATGCTTCTCCAAAGAATTTAACTAGGCCCAGTGGGCAATGCAGTATAAATTGCTAACAATGTGAAGTGTCTGCAAAATGGAATGAGCTACTTCATACGGTAGTGAGTCCCCTGTCACTGGAGGCATTCAAACAAAAGCCAGACGACTGTTTATCAATGATCAATGTAAAGAGCTATATGAAATTAGATCTAAGAGCTCTTCCAATTCAGATTTTATGAAAAAACCTCTAAGGCCTTTGTGATGAGACATTTTGATGAATGTAAGTTTCAAAAGATCAAGCCAGAATCAATATGTATTCAAATTTTAAGAGTATAAGGGTTCCTCTGTAATTAAAAACGTTTGCTTTGCTTTTACAGTTTCATCATTTGGCTAGTGGATTTTAAGCAGAAGCATCCAAGGAAAACAAGGCCTGTGTGAAAACAAGACAATTTCCTTTCACTGTTACCCACCTTTTTTTGTGTGCAACAAACACTCGTTACAGCAAAGTCTCCTTATGTACAATGAAACAAGGTCAGAGGTAGATTTGATATTAAAAATAAAAGACCAAAAACTTATTTAAGTGGTAATTTCATAATAGTTTTAAATAAATGTTTGGTTTCATTAAAGATGATACTATCAATATTTTCTTGGGTGCAGACACATAATTAAGGTTTTGGTTCAATTTTATTGACAGTTCTTAGATTCCTTCTCATACTTAATAAAGTATGTCACCCCATTAACCCTTGTCTACATCAGCAGAGCAGACGATACAAAACAGGGAAAAATTAAGAACTCACTTATATTTAGTCCTGTAATGCAGACGTTATGTTTTTATTCCAGCAGGTTCACAAGGCAGTTCTCATTCCCCGAGCACATTCTGAATTTAATTGTGGAGAAAGATGTCATGTTCAATTGTGGAGATCTATTGCCTTATGATTTAAAAACTAGTTCTATAACCTTGAGGAAATCATTCAAATTTCCATGGTCTGGGTCCCCTCATCTGTAAAAAGAGAAGATGGACTTCAACCCCTAAGAACTCCTCCAATTCTCACATCCTGTGGATCTAAAACTCACCTGAGGGATTTGCTGTGGGATGACAGCAACACAGTCATTTCCTTGAGTAGTGTCTTGATGACCAGGCAATATTCAACACATATACTGAGAGATAACCATGGCTGACATGGAAAAGAGTACCACAAATTTAAATCATCTAAGAGATACTCTGTGTTTAATGAAGGGCTAATTGTAGAAACTTTTATGAAAGAAAACATTTCAAGCTGTAGTTTTGAAGAATACGTATCCCACAGTTAGCTAGTTCATTAAAAAAAAAAACAACTCCCATTTTGCCAAGGTGGGGAGCCTGGGGGATAACAGAGTTCTAAAGAGGGACAGACTATTGAGAATTCCCAGTAATTAATGCTTATAATTATAATTGACCTTGCTGGTCTATTTTGAGCTTAGTGGTTCAGTACAGAGATACAATGAAAACATGAAATCCAAGTTATTATCAAACCAACAACAAAAAAGTTTGTCACCTGAGTAAAGACTAGTGTCAAGTCCCTATCTTTTTCCTCTTTCCTTCAATGGTGGATGTGGAGTGACTGTCAGCGTCCCACTGGGACCATATGTCATGGCTGAGTTATCACCACCCTTTCCCTCCCTGAATCAGTGGCACCGAAGGGACACCTTTGAGGAGCCTGGTGGCTGGATCACAGAGCTTCTCTCTTCTGACATGTTCACTCACCCCTTGGGAGATCCTCAAGAGCTGCCTATATTGACATGTTTATAGAATTTCTGGCAAAACTATATAAGCCAAACACAAAGTATAGTGAGAAAAAATTCTGACCACCAAATAGTTTTTAAAAACAAGGAAATGTTTATATTTCTTTTAACATTTGACACAGAAGAGGCCACATTTAAATAAACACATTAAATCTTCAGAGCACTTTAATTGCAGTTTTTGGACCTTGGATATGACAAATACTCATATAAGATGTATCCATAATTTCTTTTTATTTTTACAAATTATACCATGATAAACCTTAATAAAAATGACTCATGTGAAATATTTTTATTTAATATTTTATGTTAATCAAATGCATACCACAATAGATTTTTGTTGTTGCTGTTTAAATAGGGAGTTCTCATGATTTTAGTATTACACAAATTTAAGCTGAGACCACACTCAGAAATAAGTTTAGAAAATGGCATTACAAAAGATAGGGAGTGAGTAGTAAAAAAAAAACCCATGCAGGGCTGCTGTGCAGTAGGAAATCAGATGTGTTCACTGCCATAAGTCTTCAGTGCGGCCAAACTTAAAAACCAGTCCTCTGTGAATAAAATAAGAAACATCACATGATGAGCTAAGTCTGGGGGAAAGGAAGAACATGGGAAATTTAGAATGGTGGGAAACCAGCAACAAAGAATGACTGATAAGTTGTATGAAAAACACCATGGGCTGTCTGTATAAGAGCAGAAACCGGTCATCCTAAGGTAGGAAATTCTTCCCCCGTGCTCAACTGTGTTGTTTACCACCTGCTTCCCCCACCCTTAACTTTTGAGCATTGAAGACACACATTCCTCTTAAAAAGTTAACCAGTGCTTAGTATGGAACTGTTATATGTCCAATTTTATCAAATTCATTCAACAAATCCTTTTTGAGTGTAAAGGTGCTAGGTGCTAGACGCCAGGGCTCTAAAGATAAGATATGGTCCCTGCCCTCAAGTTGCTCACATCCTTGATGACACGATGCAGTACGTATTAGTGGTATATATACCAAATGTTAAGGGAGCACAGAAACACATAAAATTTATTCTGCCTGGATGTGTTAGAAAAGGATTCACAGAGGTGGTAATACTAGATGACCACTGAAGGATAAGCAGGAGTTCAAATGGGAGGTTGGTAGGAACCAGAGCTAGTGGGATGAGGAAGGAAGATGTTTCAAGGAGGGAAACAGTGTATCAAAAGGCAAAGAGCAATAAAAGACCATGGGGCCTCAGGAAAATGTGCTTGCAGAGCTTAGCCTAGGGTTTAGGTGGGGAAGTGTCTATAGTTGTCCTTAAGGCTTAAGTTTAAGAGGGGCAAGAGGGCAATTATATGCATAAGAAGATGTATATGGGTATTGATATTGATATTTGATGTGTAGCAGAACAGGGAAGAGTCCAATATGGCTAGATTATAGTTTAAGAGACAAGGAGGATAGGGAATGGAGGTGGCCAGGGTTTGGTAAGCCAATTGACCAGGGTGGTAAATGGCCTACAGGGGCCCCAGGTGCCTTAAATGAGTCAAGAGGGCAGGTGCCAGCTTGTATGGTCTACTAAAGGGGGCAAGTGGGAACCAGTGCCAGGCAATGAATGAAATGGGGCTACGCAGAGATGCATCCCCTATTTAAAAGGAACAACTATTCAGAAGCTCCAGGCGACTGTTGCAGTGTGGGGTACAGGCTTGTCAGATCTTTCAGTTTTTCAAGAAAAGCCCCAAATTCAGATTTTTATGTAAAATCTCTTGATTTTTCAATATCAGCTCAATAAAACAAAAAAATACTGTATAGGCTAAATCAAACAGAACTGTGGGCAGAATTTGGCTGGATGGCCACTAGTGTTGAACTCTTCTGTAGACAGCTCCGAGTTCTGAAAAATTTTAAGATGGGAAATGAGAGGATTAGAGCTATGTTTTAGCAGGAAAACTGGATCCAAGGGAGGAGCCAGTTAGGGATGCAAACTGCTCAGGAAGGGATGACGACAACCACACATAAACAGTGGAAGTGGACACGGAGAGAACAGGTTTAAGACAATTCAAGAGGCAGATTCAACAGGGCTTGGATGTGGGGGGTAAGTGCGAGGGAAACTGAAGACAGTAGGCATTTCAATGGCATATGCTGCATTTCAATTTGTTTTGTCATCGGTTGTCCAATTACTGGTGTATACTCAGGGTTAAACCCGCAATCATAATGATCAATTTAAAGCAGGTTTCATAGGCTTTTATAAAGGCAAACACTTCAGTGTTTTCGGATGAAAACAAAAATGCAGCCAGGAAGTTGGCTATACTCTTTCGGAAGTATATTAATTTCTCTTTACAAAAGATTTCATAAACCTGCAAACGGTGATTTGATCTCTGCTCTTCCAGTGAATATCAGATCTATTGCTGCAAAAGAGAAAATCCCAAGTTGGTTATTAGGGGTCTCTGCTCTCCAGATAGCTTAAAAGAGAGTCGGTAACTTCGGAACTGGTCAACAGATGAAAACTGTCAACTGTAAAAAAAAAAAAACTGTAAAAAAAAAAAAAAAAAAAGAGTTTCTTGGGCAACAGCCAGTCCCTCCTACACCATCACATGGTCACCTTTGGTACTGACATCTGTTTGTGATTTCTGAAATCATAATTTCTAAGATGTTGCTGAGAATTGTTCTGTTATAAATCAGAATGGCAGGTAATCGGTTACAACTATTCTGATAATGGTGTCTATTGGTTGAATTTAATTTCAATTTGCTTATAATATTTTCACACAACCTAATGAGTTTTTAGATTTATTAGGTATAATAGTAATAAATGAGAAATTAACCAAACTCGTCGCATAGAAAACTAATTTATTATAACTAATTTGACAAGTCAATGATTGGTTTCCAACGTTTTGTGAGATGTGGTAACCACTGCATGAAATTATATGTCTTCCCTGTTGGAAGAGAGAAACTTTCCCACCAACCTTCCCCTCTCCATCCTCTGTTCCCCCCGCCGTGACACAGTGACTTCTCTGCCAAAAGCAGCACGGCACGGCGGAGCTTACTGGATCCTTCATCTCTGCCAGAGTACATGACGATTGAAATCAAGAAGGCTGCTGTTGGCCCCTCCCTGTCTGGCTCTTAGTATATCCCCCGCTCCCCCCACTTCATCCTGAAGCTTTCTGTGCCCCTGCCTCTGACCCTGAAGTTGTGGGGCGCTGAGTGCCCCCAACACCTCTACCCTGTGGAGATACTGCAGTAGTGAGCTCAGGACGCCCGGGCCTTCTTTAAAGATGCTCAAGCCTCAGCACTGAGCTGGAAAGGAAACGAAATCCTAAATAGCAACACTGCCCCTCTCATAAACACATGCTACATTACCCAACAAAATAAGAAACCCAAATTTTATTTCATAAGTTGGGGGGATGAGGTTTACTCATTTTGCATTTTTCAAGTACACTGTTACATTCTTTAAAAAAAGGCGGGGGGGGGGGAACAGAACTAATACTAAACTCAGCAAAAGGAGAAAATGTCAATTGAATTCATCCCAAATTTCATCATCAGAGTAGCCAGAGCCTGAACTTTGGAGTCAGATAGCCCCAATTTTAGCCATGATCTCAAACAAGTTACCTGACTTCTCTGCACCCACTTCCTCACATATCAAACGGGGATGATCATGGAGTCACTCCCAGAGTTGCTCTGGGGGTTAACTGAGAGATACGTGTAAAGCACCAAGAATGTGCCTCGTACACAATAATTGCTCAATAAACTTTGGTCATTATTATTTTCTGCATAAAAGTCAATGGATTAACTTTTTTTTCCCTAACTCTTTGGGTTTTCTCCGCTAGTTTCAGGACACAAAGCATGACCCAAAGAGGTTGCGTATTTTGCCACATCTAAGTTCACATTTTTCTTATTTCCAAATTGATTTTATAAAATTGCAAAAAATGCCTGATGGTGGAATGGAATAAGTGTGAATACCAACTGCTGACGATTACTGAAGGGCAACTACAGCATTTCATGAGTTGTTCAAGTAGATATGGGGCATCCATTTTCTTTTTGGGGGTGGGTGGAAAGGGATAGGGAAGGAAAAGTCCTGGAATAGACTGTTCTAGAACATAAAGCAGTTTTTTTTAACCTTTTTTAGATTGGGGACTTCTCTGAAAATCTGATGAAAGCCACAGACTCTTTTCCCAGAAATAAGCAGAAACACCCAATGTTTTACATACGGAAACGTCTGGTGGTTCCCCATCTTCAGAAGCCTACCCATGGAATAGAGGTCAAGAATTCCTGATGCAGAGGATAAAGAGAAGTTTTGAAGGTTTTTTTTTTTTTTGTGGGGGGAGTGGGAGACTAGGAGTAAGGGAAAGGGCAGGCCCTAAGTGTCCAGGAAAGAATGAACACTAGAGAAGATTATTGATAAAAGTAATAAGGTTTTTAGGGGTTTTAGTAATCTTTCAATTTGTCATTGCATCAGAAGGATAAAAAATGTTAGGGCTTTTCCTCTACACCTCAAATTTCATGAACACATTCTAATGACACCAAGGATAGAAGGAACTATAAAATGCACCCAGAAACAAAATTTTAAGGAGAAATGGTTTTAAGCAGGCTTTCATTAAAAGCAACTGTTAGAGATTCAGATTTAAAATGAAGACTGTCAGTGTTACGTAACTAAATCTAAGCAAATCACAGTTCTTCATTAAAGGGGAGGTGATGGCAATTTTAAGAATCAATGTATGTTCCCAAGGTTGGCAGCAAACCAACCCATGTATTAAAAATAGCTTTCTCAGTCTCATTCTTCATATTTTATGACAATAACATGGGGGAGGGGCATTGGACAGGGGTAAATTAAGCAACTAAATATAGTAAAGGACATAAAAGAAACTATTATAAAAAGAGAATTAAAAAAAATAGAATGAAGAATGCAAAACAAACTTACCCAAAAAAGATGAAGGCATTTTGGAAAAATACAGCAATTCCAGGGTACACTATGGTTTTTTCTGTAAAAATAATTATAATATTTAGAGGTTTATGATCTCAAATATTTAGTTTCTGATATACTGGCAAGTATCAGTTTTCCTGCCTAACATAATTGGTTTTTCTGGTAACTATGGCTGGTTTGAGTATTAAATGACATACTACATATGACAGAGTCTAGCTTTGATTTAATAAAAGAGAGCTCCCTTCACTCATTTAACAAATATTTACCGAGTGCACACTATGCTCGGCACTATTTAATGTGCTGAGGATACGGCAGTAAATAAAACAGGCAAATGTTTTTGCCTTCATGGAGCTAGACAATACAGAGAATAAATAAGTAAGGAAAAAAAATGAAGCAGGAAAGGTATAGGAAATGCAGTGAATGATGATATTTATACAGGTGGCCAGGAAGACCTCATGAGAAGGTGACAGTGGCATAAGGACATGAAGAAGGAAGCGAGGGCAGGAGCCATGCAGAAGCAGCAGAACAGCAAGTGCAAAAGCCCTGGGGTGGGAGCATGCTGGTGCATTAGAGGAATGGTCACAGGGCAAAGAGAGAAAAGCAGGGGACGGATCAGAGAAGTACGAGGGCAGGCTGGGGGCAAAGATCCTACAGAGCCTTGCAGTCACAGCGAGGACTTTGATGTTTACTCTGGGTGGAAGAGAAGCCACGGGAGGGTTGTGAGCAGACGTGCCAGGAGCTGACATATTTTCATAGGATCCCTCCGCCTGCTGTGGTGAGAGCAGACAAAACGGGGCAAGGGGAGAAACAGAAACCCAGGAGGAGGCTATTTCAGGACATCAGGCAAGGACTGGACTGGACTGGACTGAACCAGGGTGGGAGCAGTGGAGCAGGTAAAAAGCAGTCAGATTCAAGATATATTTTAATGGCAGAGTCAACAAGGTTTGCTGATGGCTTAGATACGGGGTATGAGAGAAAGAGAGGTGTCGTGTTTTTTTTTTTTTTTTTTTTAAAGATTTTATTTATTCAGTTTTTTCCCCCCAAAGCCCCAGTAGAGAGTTGTATGTCATAGGTTCACATCCTTCTAGTTGCTGTACGTGGGACTCGGCCTCGCGTTGGACGGAGAAGTGGTGCCTCGGGGCGCTCCCGGGATCCGAACCCGGGCCGCCAGCATCAGAGCGCGCGCACTTAACCGCTAAGCCACGGAGCCGGCCCGAGGTGTCGTCTTTGACAGGCCTTAACCACCCAGGGTTTTTGGCCTAAACACCTGGAGGGACAGACTAACCATTCACTAAGATGGGCAAGACTGCCAGGGGAACATTTTGTCCCAATTCTACCCTGGATTGAAGCTGAAATTCTCATAAATTTCTACTATCGGAGCTGTCAGTGATTACTCACTGATTGACAAACTGAGGCACGATGAATAGATGAAGTATCAACTTTTCCTCTGAATAGTTTTAAATTAATCTGATTACCATTACAGCTGGTTTGTACAGCCCTTCATGACTAGAAGGCCACATTAAATATTCCACATTAAATAACTATCACCACTAGAATGGCTCATAAAGATCCTATATAAAGCCCAACTTTATAAATTACAGACCTGCTGCTAATAATTCTCAAAGCATAACCTGGCTCCAGAAGGCTTTAGGAAAATAACTTAAAATTCTGTGTAATGAAGACTTTCCTACAAAAAGGGGCTCTGCATTAATAGTTGCATCTGGGAAAGAAGAATTATCAGTAATTTTATTTTCTTCTTTGAGCTCTCTTATATTTTCAGTTTTCCATTATCAACATCTATTATGCAATTCTCATGAGAAAAAAGTAACTTTTTGTTTTTAAAATATGATGGTGACAAAGATTTTGTAGCAATAAGAGAAGTACTTATGAAATCATGTTAAATGCAAAAAGCTGGGTTCAAAATTGTCTTTATAACTACATAAAAAACACAAGAAAAGAGACCAAAGGAAATATACCAAAATATTTAAGAGCAGTAGATTATTATGTTTACTTTTTCTTTTCTTTTCTACATTTTCAGTAATATAGTTTTAACAATAAATTATATGAACAAAAGAAAAAAAATATTAAAAATGCCTCTCATTCCTGTCTGTAAGATTTAAGTGATTTTAATAAAAATTCAGAAAACCCATGATTTTAACCCAAGAATTAGATTTTATTCAAAGAAGTAAAGTATTAAAATATGAACTAGATTAGATCTCTGCTGGTCCGGTTTTTGCAGATCATTAATATTGTATTTTTACTATGATAAGCACAGTCAATTTTATCTGGAACACTGAGTGGATTGCATATTTTTCTGGGGTCCCTCAAGGTGAAATTTCAGCCAGGGATCTAAGAGCAGGCCTTTTCCTGAGCTCGCCTTAAACTGGCCTTTTATAGCAGAGCACATTAAGTATTAACTTACTTTTCTATCTAAAAGGAGATATCGTATTATTAGGGAGGGTTAGCTCAATTAACTTCAATTCTAGGATGTTAGAGCTTTGCAAGGATATTATTCAGCAAATCAAAACTTGCCAAGTAGCGACACAACATATGTATTCTGCTTTTGAGGTTTTTAGAAGCCAAAGAGAAGCAAGGTATGGAGCTGTGTCCCATTCCTCCAGGCTCTAGATTAGAAGCAAAAATACAGAAGAAAGGAATGCTAAAAACATACCACACAAATGAAACGAAATACTGACAGGGAGATGGGAGTTCCCAGGCACAAATGTGCTGCTAGCAGTTAGCTGATCTATATGAAAAAAGCTTTATTCTAAAATAAGCAACTTTAACACAAAATTTCAGTATTCCATCGGAGTAAAACGTAAAGTGTGCTTTCTCTTACCTTTAGCAACATAACCTCCAAAGAGAATCCACATAGATGCAATCAGAGATCCAAAGGCCAACATGAAACCAATGAACAGCCAGATGCGAGCACCTTAAAAGAAGTAACATTTTACCAGAATTGTTTCTCATACGGCAACAGTAAGTTCAACTGACTTTTCAAAAAGAAAACAAAAACCCAAACAGAAAAAACGTGCAGTTGCCATCAAAGTCTAAAATCTGAACACTGGAAGAAGCCGTACTGAGAATCATCAGAGCAGACGCGGGCCATTTCTTATTGGCTGGTCTATATATTCTAAGCATCTATTACTTTCCCCAACTATGTACACTGAGAAAAACTTGACTCAACCTTCCTATAAAAATCTCACAAAATGTCTTTCACCATATTTAGAGGCTCATTCTCCATATATTTTCAGAAATTGTGCTCCAAAGTTTAAAATGCTCCCAGAGAACTTTCAAACGATGACATAGGTATACTTAACAGAAAATTCATATTCAGTGATATGTGAATCTAAACACCACCATACTTCACTCGCAGGGAAGTCAGGTAGCAAAGTAAGTTCAAATTTATTGTAGCTGGCACTTAGGAAAGTTGCATTAAAATTATGTTTACAGAGGAAGACAACCAACTTATAAATCACATTGATATATTTATGAAGATTTGCTATAAAATAAATGGAGTCATTAGACTGCCTAAAATGAATTCTGAGACGACTTTACTTAATTAGCACAAATACATTTTAATCAAAACACTGCCTCATTCACAAAAGGGCAGCAAACAGAATGTTATAAATAAATTTCTGATTTCACACCCAAAACATAAAACAAAAGTTCTGAAATAATAAGCTGTTACTCACAGATGTGATAGTAAAACAAATATAACTGGCTCTGGACCCCCAAAGCTGAGCTAGCTAACAAATTTTATTTAGAGATCTGATGGCCATATTCTAGTCCTAGCTCTAGCTATTATTGGCTTATTATTATCAACGCTGACTGTTAACATTCATTTAATCGTTCCGAGTTCACAAGGTGGCAGTAGATCAGTGTTCCTGGATCTCTTCTACTTAAGATCATCTACGAAGAGAGCGAATGAACCAAAGGAGAGTCTAAAAGCATAGACCAGAGCTGACTACTGCAGTTTCTCCTGTTTCACTAAAAAAAAAAAAAAAAGTCACTTGAAATTTGCCTGTATCCAGGTTTATTTTTGTACGGGTGTAATATCATAAGTTCATCATTTAAACTGCTTAATAAATATCTGTACCCTCAAATCTTTGAGTAAACTGGACTCTCTAGGAAACTGTGTCACACGTGTCCTGTATTCTGCCTATCTCGGGTACATGGTCATGGAGTCCAGGGGACATGAGTTCCTCAGTTGAGAAGGAAGGGCCTAGGTGAACCTAAGCACTAAAATTCTATTACTCTATTCAGTTTTGCAAGATGAAAAGAGTTCTGGATGCTGGTTGCACAGCAATGTGAATGTACTTAACACTACTGAACTGTACACTTAAAAATGGTTACAATGGTAAATTTTATGTTGTGCATTTTAAAACATACAAAAAACTATGATTCTAAGGTATTTCAAAAATGCTAATTCAATCAAAGAAGGTTGGCAAAAAAGGGAAGAAAATAATTTATACGGTATAGCTTAAAGTACTATAAATTCTATTTTGCACATGTATTCCTTACTATATAACGTCCTTTACTGCATACTGTATACATTTATCTACATATTATCGTACAGGGTTACATACTCAAAGCTGCATATTCGTACCATATGGCGAACTTTGACCAAATGCAACTTTTACCTTATGCCTTGGAACCTATAACCTCTGCTCAGATACACCCCCCCCATCCCTGATCTGAAGGAGATAGACAAGTGGCCCTTCCATGTATAATTCACATTTTAAGGGTATATAGTAAGATGTTGTTTGCACCTATTTACCTGTTTGACCCAGGCAACCTTCACTGTAGCTATCACCTCGGACTTGTCCATTCGATACTGCATTAATCCTGTGTGAATACAACAAAACCAAGAAATCAGGGTCTCTGACTCCAGGAGGAAACTATCCATGACATCACATTACCAGATACAATAAGCTGGAGTTCCTCAAATTTAATGTAAGGCTTCATGAGTCTTGAGTAACGGTTCACAGGACCTTAGGCAAGTCCCTTCAACTAGAGACCCTCTACAGCAGTGGTTATAGTGCTCAGACCAGCAGAACCAGCATCACCTGGGTACTCTTTAGAAAGAAAATTCCCTTGCTCCACCCCAAGTTTATGAAGCAGAAACTCTGGGTATGGGGCCCAGCAATCTGAGTTTTAACAAATCCCTCAGCTGATTCTGACGCTTGTTAAAATTTGAGAGTAAAATTCTCAAAATTATTCTTGCTAAGACTGGAACAATCTCTAGTTTGGTCCTATCTAGTTTTCCACTTGTACACACCAGACGTACTCAGCACGAAGAGATTCAAGTGGTAAAATCTCCTTTTTTCAATCCCTGATACATGTTCCAAACATAAGAAGTCTTTCACTGACTTTCAGAGGATACCACTCTAAGTTGAGATAGCCTTGCTTTCTTTAGAAGTACCCTTGGAAAATTTTAAATGTCATGGGAAAATGTTCACAATATATCTAGTTAAAAAGTTAGAAAACATGATATATATATTTGTGTGTGTATGTGTGTGTGTCTACCACTAGAATGTAAGCTTCATGAGGGCAGGGGCTGTGTCTGTCTGGTTTCCCATTTTTATTCTCAATGCCTAGCAGGTGATCAATACATGTGTTGAACAGATAAACCCTAATTTTTTCACAATAATCCGAAGTCTTAATTTATTCATTCAAATCTAAGTTTTAGAATGATCAAAATACTCATAATTATTTTCAGTAATCTCTATATTAACTAAATTATTTGGTATGTACAGTAAGTATATTTTAAAACAAGTTTCATATTTAAAAAAAAATGCAGATGTTCTCAGGTTAGTGGTTCGTAGCTCTTGGTTCTCCTTGCTGAGCCATCTAAATAAATTTCATAGCCCGCTGTCAGACAGCCATGACCCTGCCTTGTCAGCCTTTACTATCAGGCACATTCTGACATGAACAATCATGATTTGTTCTCTGGTATTACCAGTTTTTCATATAATCTCATACCTACAGAAAACTTGGAAATATAGTTCAAATAGCCCCCATAACTCCAGAAATTTGTAAGTATTTCTTAAAAACAAGACAGTTCTACAGAACCACAATACAGCCAGCAAAATCAGGAAATTAACAATGATCCATTACCACTATCCAATCATCAGATCTTATTCAAGTTCCCTAGTTGTCCCAATAATGCTCTTAAGAGCAAAAGGATCCTGTCCAGAATCAGGAGGTACATTTTGTTCTCATGTCTCCTTAGTCTTCTCAGTCTGGAACAGTTCCTCCATGTTCTCTGGCTTGTAAGACCTTGACACTTCACTCCAGCCATACTGGTCTCCTTGCCATAAAGCCTTTGTACTTGCTGTTCTGTCTGTCTGGAATGATCCTCTCATATATCCCCATGATCAGTTCCTTCATTTCTTCAAGTCTTTACTCAAAAATCACCTTCTTAGTGAGGCCTTCCTTGACTCTATTTAAAATTTCTACATGCTTGTTGACATCTCATATCTCCCTCCTCTGCTTTTTTTCTCTAGCACTTATCCTTATCTTACATACTATATATTTAATTTATTTCTCTTTAGTTACAATCTACCTCATTCATTAAAGTATAAATTCCACAAAGGCATGGATTTTTCCTGCTGTTATTCACTACTGCATTTCCTGTATCTAGAGCAGAGCCTGGGAATATAGAAGCTTAATGAATATTTGTTGAATGAATGAATAAACAAACCCTTAGACAAAGTACATGGTTTCTGACCTAAAAGGAAAGTTATACACATTGGTAGTATAGAAATAAAAGGACAGCTGAGAAAAGCTGGGAGACAGAAATGGGAGAGGAGAGGTAGAAGAAGAATAGAAAAGAGGACTGTTGCTTTTCTTTATAATTTGACTTTACTTTATAATTTCTTTATGATTTGACTTTTAAACCACATCCAATATGTTAATTTGGTAACATTTAAAAACTTTAACTCTACTCAAATGTACGCAAAAGATTTTTATTTTGTGACAATCTATGTAAGTCGAGTCACTAACAACACTTACATCAGGAAGGCTATGGTTGCTATGACACCGCAGGCGTGGTATGAGTGGTTGAAGTCTTCCATCGTAGGATAAATGACAGCCGCATCTATGATGATCCACCACCCTGTAAAAAACTAAAACAAACCAAAAAGGGGGATACCACGGAGAAATTACAGTAATTTCATATCTTACCAGCTAAAAAGAAAGGTATCTAAGTGAAGAAATCCCTTCAAATGAATTTCAAAATTTTCTTAAATGTTCCAGCAGTTTCTTGCATATAATTTGCACATGGCTTAATATCTGATTGAATATTAGATATCCTTAAGCCCGACAGCAATTAATATTTATTAACATGAACTTTTCTAAGTCTACTTCAGTCGTTATTTTATATTGTCATAATAAAGTCTGTAATCTAATTTTGTGAGCTAGAAATAAATTATAGTATCTCATGGCAGGGGAAAGGAAAAAAGTGATTCAGATTCCAAAGGACAGAAGGAGTGCCCTGTTGCTGATATATTATAAGCCTCCAGAAAGAGCTATTATTGAAAATGAAAAAAAATCATTCGAAATAATATGGGGAATAATTACTGTGGATAGAATTTTAGCTTTTCTCTTGGTGGTGTGAAGTAAGTAATGGTTCTGCAGTTCTGCTTTTCCTTTTGATGAATTACAGTGCAGTCTGCAGATGGTTTCAGGTACTATGCTAAATTCAGTTTCAACACCAAATTATAATCTATCTTAATTGAATCTGGTGTGGATATTATCAAGGATAAATATATAATGAAAAAACATTAAAACTGCACAGGCGCCAGCCCAGTGGCATAGTGGTTAAGTTCGAGCACTCTGCTTCGGCGGCCTGGTATTCACGGGTTCAGATCCTGGGCTCAGACCTACACACTGCTTGTCAAGCCAGGCTGTGGCAGCATCCCACATACAAAATATAGGAAGACTGGCACCGCTGTTAGCTCAGGGACAATCTTCCTCAAGCAAAAAGAGGAAGACTGGCAACAGATGTCAGCTCAGGGCCAATCTTCCTTACCAACACAAAAACAAAAACAAAACAAAATTGCACAAATATTTTTTATCACCTGAGCAGGAACTTACAATAAAACGTTATTAACCAAATTCTGATAAGTAGCTTAGGTTTTGAAAGTAACCCCCTTCTCTACCCTGCACTCCCAGCTCTGACCCAGTTAGCTCCAGGAACTGCCATCTTCTGGCAATTACTTAAATTACTATTTTAGGCTAATCAAATTCTTTTTATCAGGTTATAGACAGATCCATACTCTATTAATGACATTTTTACTGGCTAGCACAAGTACTTTCACTTTTTTTTTTCACCTTCAGCTCAAAGTATTCAAGATATTTTCTTTACAGACTAAAATTTAAAGCTTTTTTTTTTTTGATGTTTGTAAGAGCAAGATTTCTAGTTATATATTTTGCCATTACTTTGGAATAATTATTTTTCATAGGTTATAAGCGTCAGAGACTAAGCAAAGAGGAGATATTTAAACGCAAATTTTTTTTTGTTTACTTAAAACTCAACTCTTTAGAGCATGAGACTACATAAGGGCATAAAACACAAATATCAGATGCCTTGAGGGATTTGCAATGTAGGTAAGAATTTTACACTCTAAATTTCTTCTAAGCAATATATTTGAATGAGTTCCTTCCTTCCTTCCTTTCTTTCTCCCTCTCTCCCTTCCTTCCTTTTTAAATGAGATTGAGAAGAAAGTTAACTCTGGTTTATGGAGAAATGCAATCATATCTCTTGACCGGTTTTGACCTGATTGTTTCTTAACCACTTCCTGGTAACTTAATGTGCTCGTTAAGAGGAGGCATAATCCATATAATGAATAAATGTATAAAATATACTGTCTTATTATACCATTTTTACCATGCAGTTAAAGAAAAACAATCAATGGACTCATCAAATTTCAAAACATAATGGGAACTCTTGAAATGACTCAACTTCCTCATAAACAATATCAACATTTATTAAAATAAATCCAGTGCTCAAAGATAAAATAAATAGTACATATTTCAAAACATCATGCAGAATTCAAAACACATAAAAAGAAACAGACCAAAACAATGAAGGCCCAAATTATCAATGACACTTACTAGAACACCAGCAGTAACGGAAGCAATAGTATTTCGCTTTTCTCCCCAATCAACGCATTCTGAGCATCTCAAGCCTTCTAGAAATCCAGACATTTTTTTCAGGTCACTTAAAAAAACAAACAAAACCAACTAAATAAAGTACTCCCATTTACTTGCTGCAAATCTGATTTATGTTGCTAGAAAATAATAGTTCAAGAATAATTTAATAAAAGTGAAGTTACAAATACTTTATTTTGACTACACATACTTCAGAATATTTGATTTAGCTTTTTTTTTTAATTTTATTTATTTATTTATTTTTCCCCCAAAGCCCCAGTAGATAGCTGTATGTCGTAGTTGCACATCCTCCTAGTTGCTGTATGTGGGACGCGGCCTCAGCATGGCCGGAGAAGCGGTGCATCAGTGCACGCCCAGGATCCGAACCGGGCTGCCAGTAGCGGAGCGCGCGCACTTAACCGCTAAGCCACGAGGCGACCCTGATTCAGCTTTTGATGAACTTCCACACTACAACTTTGGAAAACAAAATTTGGATTCATTTAGTACTTTTTTAACTTAAAAAAGGGCTTTGGCACATTTAAGTAATAGGAACCAAGGTGGGTATCCAAATACCGAAAAAGTTTTATAATGATTATTAATTTTAATTTCAAACCAAGTTATTATATGATTTAGATATTTACAACCCGGGAGCACTAACATAGCGGAGAGACAAATGATAAACTTTGGCTCTGAGTTAAAGCGTGGACTCACACGAAAAATATTTCTCTTAGGAATTTACACAGTTTATCATAGAACCTGTTTCCTCCAACTCAGATTAAGAAATTAAACACTGCACTGCAGGTCTTCTACCCACATCACTTCCTTTCACTTCATTATATTTTCCTTCTCCAAGCTTGCCTCTTGGTGTCATTCCTATGTGAAGTACATCCATTTCATCCTAATATCTCTATCTCTGATTCTAACAGATGTTTTCCAGTCAAAAAAACCCACAAAATTGAAGTTAATATTAATTGAGACCAAAAAAATCCACTACTAAACTACCATAGCCGACCTAAATTGTCTTAAGAAATTACATAAAACATTCCTCCGAGCTGGGCTGTACAGACCTAGCCTGAGACACATCCATATTATCTCTACTTCGGAACATGAAAAGCCTGAATTACGTATAACTTGTTAATAATCAAGAAAACACCCAAACTCCTACAGCGAATCTGAGCCCGTCCATTAAGCTACTCTGTAGTCAGCAATCACGGTTGTCCAAAAAACGTGATATCCTAAAAAAGAGCAATGAATCCTATTGTAAACTCCCTTTAAAAAATTAAATATTAAAAACTGATTATAACCAGTGCTAATATGCCTTTAGGACAAGTTCAATCTGGAAAATTCACTCCTTCTTCCTTCCCTGGGACGAACAGCAATCCAAAAAGTGTTATTTTCGGTTCATCCCAAGGGCCCCGCCCCGAACCATTTTTCTCTGGGTTGTTAGCTGCACACTCAGGCTCAAACTCCGCCCTCCAGACTCGGATTTTAGGTGCAGAGTGGACTGGGACTTGGAGGGTCAGTAACACTTCCTCTCGGGGGCTCGGTTTCTCCAGCTCTAAAACAGGGGGGACAAGGCGATTTTCAAGGAACCGGTGACGTCCCGGGGAGGGCCGCGGCCCAGGAGCCTGGCGGAGTCCGGTCGCGGTCGTCCTCTCCCGCCGGACACAGGTCAGGAGGAAGTGACCAGGCAGGGTCAGCCCGAGCCTGCAGCGTCCCAGAGGAGGCAACGACTCAGTCAGCACCCGCCGGGCACACGGTCCCGGGCCCGAGCCCTATCCGGCCGGCGGCGGTCCCTCCCCTTCCCCACTCCCGCTGGGCACTTACGACCAGCCCCGCCCGTGCAGTCAGTCAGTCCGGAGCCCGGAGTCCAGCCTCACCCGGCCGCCTCACTCTCGCACTCGCAGCCAAGAAAGCAAAACAGCCACAGGCCGCCGGATACCCGGATGGAACAGCTCCGAACCCGGGCTCGGTCGCGCATGCGGAGACAGGGGCGTAGGGCGGGGCGCGGGGAGGGAGGAGAAAGGGCGGAGGACGGGCCGGAGGAGCCACGCCCACCGCGCCAACGTCTCTGCGCATGCCCCGGGCTCCAGCTGCAGGGGCTTTCCGCTGCGCTCAGTTTGCATCTGGACGTCGGGAGTGGTAGTTGGGTACACGTTTCTAGCGTAGATGGGAGAAGTGGCTCTTTATCCCAAGCTTTCGAGAGGAAGGCGTCTGTTGGGCCTTTGTATCTCTCTTGAGTGAGGTGGTAAGTTTTCTAGAGCTGGGGTCGGTCTTGCAGTTATCTCAGGCGTGGGTGGCAGGAAGAGTGCCGGGTCCCGCGTGGTGCAAAAAGTGGGTCTGGTTTTGGGGGCCCCCAGCACTAGTTGGGGTTTTTAAGTCTTGTTTATTTTCTCAGCGCCGGGCCCCGCCCTCGCCGTAGCTCCGCCTCCGGGAGGGGCGGGGGCACTACCGGGAGGCGGGACCTCTCGGTTCGGCGTGCGCGGTCCTGTGCGGCGCTAATTCTGGCGCTGTGACCCGCCTCTGGACTTGGCCTTTTTTCCTCTTTGCTTTAAGGCACAGTTTCTCAGCCTAGGCACTACTGATATTTTGGGCCGGATAATTTTGTATATGAGGGGCTGGCCTGTGCACTGTAAAATGCTTATCTGCATCACCGGCCTCTACCCACTAGATGCCAGTGTCCTTCTCCCAGTTGTAACAACCAGAAATGTCTCCAGACTGCCAAATATCCCCTCCCGGGGAAAATCGTCGGGGTTAGAACCGCCGTTTAGGAAATAATCTAGGCTTTTGGGAAGTGACCCTTTTCAAAAGCCAGAAACAACGATGTCTTAGCTACGTGAACGACTTGTGGCCAGGCTCGCCCCTTCTTCCAGAGGCTCTCGGTCCCTTTCCAGCGTCTCGAGTCGGTCGTCATCCAGGAATCGGGCCGGGCCCGGGAGAAGGAGCAGGTCAAGGTCTCATTCCAGAAAGCGCCACCTGAGAAAGTCCAGGCGCCACTCGCGGTCTTCCTCGCGGAGCCGGTCGAGTTCCCGCAGCAGTCCGGCTCTCGGGGAAGGTCGTATTACAGAAGGGCCTACGCGGTCTCGCCGGGGCGACGGTACTACGGCTTTGACCCTATGGTGTACCCGAAAGAACACAGCAGTTGGAGGGAGAGATCCAGGAAGAGGTCGTGGAGCAGAACTCCGTTTCACTTAAGTGAAAAAGGTGGGTGGGTCATTTGTCGTTAAGAGAAGCGCATAGGTTCACCTTTTTTAGATGTAAGGCGACACTATATGAGTAAGCTAAGGAACCAAGGTTGTTGTGTCATTTAATTTCTTTGATTTCCTTTGATGCATGAAATCTGTGAAGCTTTGGGTTTTGGGGGGGGACATTAGCTGATTAGTAGACAAACAGTACAATGCAATCCATAGCCTATTTTTAAAGGGACATGATACCCCTCAGGATTAAAGATTAATTTTGACTGTTAAATGGCTCAAGATGGAGGAATCTAGTGTAGGCAGTTGTTTTTTTTTTTTAATTTATTTTATTTTTTTCCCCCAAAGCCGCAGTAGATAGTTGTATGTCATAGCTGCACATCCTTCCAGTTGCTGCACATGGGACGCTGCCTCAGCATGGCTGGAGAAGCGGCGTGCCGGTGCGCGCCTGGGATCCGAACCCAGGCCGCCAGCAGCAGAGCGAGCGCTCCCAACCGCCAAGCCATGGGCCGGCCCTAATGTTGGCAGTTCTTAATGGAATTTCTTAATGTCTATCAATGACAACATTAAGTTTACCAGCTCTAAGCAGCATTTTTTTTTGAGCAGCATTTAACAAATATTGCCTTCAGTTCTTAATAAGTTAACTAATGACTGTGGAAAGAACAGTGTTAACTTTCCTTTCTCTTTGCAGTTTCTGTCTCCACCCTTTTTTACATTTACTGGCATTAACATTATTGTCAAGTATTTTATAAACATAAGTGAGCATCTTTATATTGCTTTTATAATAAATTGCATACTTAATTTGTCATTCTTAGCCTTTTTGGGATACGCTGTAGAATTAACGAGTGTTTGTCTTTGTCCTTTGTAGATAAAATGGAGCTATTAGAAATAGCAAAAGCCAGCGCAGCCAAGTCGTTAGGAATAGCCAACCTTGACTTGCCAGTTAGTCTCAAAACTGTTCCTGTAGCTAAAGAAAGAAACTGTGAAACAGCTGTACCAAATACTGCAAAGTTTGAGGTAAGTATTCTACATTTATCCAAACAAAACCTTCAGAAAAACTACTGCCAGAGAGATCTTGTTAACCATTTTTATTTGATTTACCTTAGACTAAACTTCTCAGAAAGTCTAGCTAAATATAATTTGCTATGTCAAAATAGCAAATCTGAAAATACTAGATAGGCTCTCACTCATGAAAATGGGAGAGTAATGAGCTTTATTTTTGGTGACCAACTATACCAGATTGGGACTGTCCCTGAAAGTCCCACGTTCCAAGAAACCCTTCCTGGGTGAAGAAAGTCCTGGTTGTCAGCAATGAGTGCCAAAGATGGGGGGAGAGGGAAGATACAAAACCCATATTATTGTCCCCCAAAAAGAGGCTGAAGACAACACCATTTTTAGTGATAAATGAATACAGCGATTGTCTGCCTTCAGTTGGCGATTGATACTGGCAACCATGATTGATTTGTGGTTCACAATAATGTATCCATTGTAGCGTTCTCTCAGAGCAACTCCAGTTCTAATCGTGACTGTTAACAGTCTAGTTAACTGTTGTGCTTTGTATGGAGATAGTGCTAGTTTAATTTTTAACTTTGTGAATATTGTGACCATGTTTTCTAAGAGTTCGAATAATGAAAATGCAAGTGAGTACAATACCAACACCAGCATGACCCAGACAATACCGAAAAAGAAGACTAAACGGCTGTGTTATTTTAACGTCAGATGGAAGGACATATACAGCTGGATTAGGGAGGTAAATAATCCCAACAGAGCATACTGCACAATATGCAGGAAAGAATTTGGGGTTGGGCACGGTGGAGAAGGGGATGTAAAAGCCCATATGGAGACTGAATCCCACAAGTCTGGGATGAGACAAGCGAGTACTTTGGAATCAATTCAAAGTGTTTTTGTCTCCCAAAAAGACACCAATGCTCAATGGAAAATAGCAGCCGCTGAATTAGCTTGGGCGTACCACACGAATGAACATGCATTATCATATCGCTCCCTTGACTGCTCTATGAAACTGAGTAAAGTTACATTTCCCGATTCGGAGGTTGCAACTAAAATGTCCTGTGGGCGAACAAAAGGGGAAATTTTGATCACAGACGTGTTGGCCCCTTACAGTGTAGAGCTGATTCTGTCAGATCTTACCAGCAATCATGCTTTCTATGGTATATCAAGCGATGTGTTGAATCATGGCAATAAAAAAGTGTTCCCCCTAGCTCTTAGGTACTTTGATTTGAAAAATGGAGTTTCAAATCGTCTTCTTGATTTCTATGAAGATTTTAATGAAACCTCAGAAAACATAAAACAAAAGATCATGGATATGCTGTCCAAATACAAACTAGACTTTGCTCACCTATCTGCATATTCAGCAGACAGTGCAGATGTAAATTTCAGCAAATTCCATTCAGTCTATAAACTTCTTACCAAAGAAAATGAAAAGATCTTACCTGCTAAATGTCCTGCACACCTTGTACACAAGACTGCTAAGAAGGGGTGTGATTTGCTTTCCTGTGACATCGAGGCTTTCATAATGAAGATTTTTGGTTACTTTTCAATTTCCTCAAAACATACAGAAGTACTTAATGAGATTTTTGACTTTGTAGAAATGGAAGGAGATAGCCTTCTTAGACATATGCCTACAAGATGGCTGTCATTGTTGCCAGCCATAGAAAAGATGTTAAAATGTTGGCCTACCATAAAATCCTATTTTCAAAGTGTGGGAAAAGAAGAATGTCCTTCTCTAATTTGGAAATACATTGAGGATGAGAATGGAGAAAAAGCTTACAGTACAACAGAAATTTATATGCTGTTTCTCCAAAACTGCTTGATGGTCTTTGAAGAAGCCATAAGGAGCCTAGAAAAGGATAAACTGTCTGCACCTGAGTTATTTGATATTATGTGTAAGTTGCGACAAAAACTCATACGGCGAAAAAATGACTCATTTTTTGGAAAGAAGACTGCTTTAGAACTGAAAAAAACGTCACCAGAAAAGGGTAATCAAATTAAACAAGACTTTCTCAATTTCTTTACTAGAACTATAACTTTTTTGGAATCCAATTTCGATTTCACAAATTCAAATTACCTCTGTGCTTTAAAACCATTTTCCCTGAGAAAGAGAGGTTTAACTTACAATGACATCCAATGTGCTTCAGAATGTTTAAAAATGATGGACATTTTAGACATGGATAACCTCTATGATGAATTTATAGATGCAAAGGACTTGATAGACAAACAGCTGGTCTACCCAAACAAGCCTGTAGATAAAAAATGGATGGACGTTTTTGGAGAGCTGGAAGCAAATTCCTACAAGTATAAAAACTTGCTTTTGCTCATAAGTAAAATCCTAAGTATTCCGTGCTCAAATGTTTTTGTTGAGAGGATATTTAGATTGATGTCATCACATTGGACTGACACCAGGAATCAGTGTAATGTAGGCTTGATAAGAGCACAACTGCAAGTCAAAGAGAATTTTCCATTCGACTGTATTCAGTTTTACCACTACATAAAAGAAAAGAAGGATGTCCTGAAGGCTGCGGGCAGTTCAGAGAAGTACTATTGGAAAAGGAAACAGAAAGAGTAAAAATATCCTGTTTCATGAGTTGGAAAGAAACATGCCATGGTTATTTTTTAATATATATAACAATGCCTCTTTAGTTAATCCTATTGTATTTATGTTTTCCTTTTAAAAAGTCTTATATTTCTGCATCTTAATACAGAATAATATAGCCTACAAAATTTTAATATTTAGTAGTTTACAAAAGTTAATTAACTGCTGGATCAGAGAAATGCATAAAAATATTGTTATATATTTCTCATACATTATTTGTTTAATTAATCCTATTATTACTAATTATCACTGTTAAATAGTCCTATTTTGTTTAAATAATAGCATTTATGTAACTGAAAGATAAATAATACAGCATATGTATTTTGGAGTAAACACTTGTGTTCCATATTTTTATGTTAAATAAATAACACTTATGTATAATTATTATCTATTACATTATGGTGTGTGTGTGTGTGTGTTTTGGTTTGTTTTAATTTTGTCCCAGATTGGCTCTCCCTACAATCAGTCCTTTTATCCTTCTTAACTATGGAATTTTGGTCCCTGTTTTAAGAGGATTCTCCCCAACCCTCCCCAATACCAATTATCCTTGGCTAAAGAGAACCACCAAGTAATTACTTTTGGCCAAGGGGATAAGGAAGGGCCTTGTAGGCCGAATTTGGTCTGTTAAAATAAAATGGAGACTAGACTTAAAAATCCCCCAAGCAGACAAAACTAGTTAAGCCATGTAAGCAAAACTTAATCTAGTTTATTTCATGAATGTAAGTGAAACTTAATGTAGATTATTTCTTGTAAATGCCTCTGATAATCATAAATGAAACTTAAATTGTCTTCTTATAGTGGTATAAGATAATCACTTTTAACCAATCCCCTGCCACCTGGAAACCCCCATTGTAACAACCAGTCACTGTAAAGGTTAAACAACTTCCTCAGTCTCTTGTTATAAGCCATCCTGTAGTGACATGCCTTTGTGATTCTTGCCATTTTCAGTCTGAAGTCTCCCAGTTTGCAAGCTGTTCTGTTGTATGCACAATAAACTCTTAACATTTTAATTTGACCTGATTTTATTTTTGGCAGTTTCTGGTGTCAGAAGTGGGATCTGAAGAAGACCCCTGATGAGCCCCGAGGCCAGTGAGTAACCAGGTGATGGTACCTACAGAGCCCATTGTGCTCACTGCTTTCTCACCGACCACGGAGTTCTAGCATAAGTCTATCTTATGGATCTGAGCTCCACTCTCTTTGTGTTTTGAGCTCTTTGACTTTATTGTGCATACCTGTGTTTTGTTCAAGCTTTGGTCACCCTTATGTCTGTAACTCATGATTCCCTGGATTTCTAGACAGCAGTAAAATTCCTGGGCTCCCTATAGATATAGTCATTTTAGGGAATCTAAAGGCAAAGATTAGTTCCACCTGGTCTAAGACTTTTCCCACCTCCCTCAAAAATTCCTGCTTCCTATATGTTTACCCACTTAAGAAACAGGATCTTGTCCCTTTTTGGAAAAATGGGTGCACTCTACATAGGATAACTGGAATTACAGTGGCCACTTTGAGGAACCTTTAACTTAGATAAGATAGTCCACTTTAGGGGTACCTCTGAAAAGAGATGATCTCGACCCTTCAAAAACAATGAAATGCATTCTTTGATTGGTATGGAGGCCTCCAAAAGACAAAATAACTCCAAGATAGCCTCTCTAAAGAAATCATTACAATGAACCAATGAAAAACTTAAGGCTAAAGCTCTGACTGACATGAATGACTCAAGTGACCTCCAACTCATCCCTCTGCTCCTCTTTATCCTCCTTTACCTGATTCTTGTGAACCACTAACCTCTTTGATCTTTTACCCTTTTCCCCCAAATTTCCTGAATATCAGATGTCCTTTAAGATAAGACCTTCTAATGAACCAGGGATACTAGCCTCAGCAGAATTTAAACCCCGGTCTGGAGCCATGCTTTGAGCCATTGAAAATGATTTTTCAGACCTTGAGAAGGACCAAATTAAATTTATAGAAGAATTTAAAATTCTTCTTGGCACCTATGATCTTGGACTCCCTGATTTTTATCAGTCTGTTAACATAATAGTGAGTCCAGGAGATGCTCCCAAATGGCTTCAAGAAACATTGGGAAGTCCCTACCTAAGATTTTGAGGACCCCACCAAACATGCCTCTAGAAATAGAATAAAAAGAGCAAGAAGATAAGTCAACTGCTTCCTGAGGTAGTTCCCAAAGTTTTTCCCGTGAGAATTGATTGGGCCATAATCTAATCCTTTAAACAAAAAATGATGAACCAGTGGCAGATTTCTGAATGCGTTTAGAAGTAGTATTTAGACAACACTTTGGTCTCAAAAACCCTGGGACTAGTTTTGCCTTCTGAGCACATTTTGTTAATGGGCTTCACCCAGAACTCAACGATTTGTTAAAGAAACATAAATTAGAACGGGAAGTCACTCCTCTCCCAGAGCTTCAACATCTTGCTGAACATTTTGAAAGAACAATAGAACAGAAAAAAGGCTATCGAGCAAATAAACTTATGGCCCTACAATTGCAAGAATTACAGGGACCTTGACCCAACTTTGAGAGATCCACTCCTACTCTAAGTTTTGCCCCTATTAGTAAAGAAACTTATCAATACTGTAATCAAAAGGGACATTGGAAAAAGAACCACCTACTTTTAAATAGAGGGCCAATTAAACAATCCACTTGCCTTATAAGAGAGAGCCCTCAACTCCCAGATTTTTGTGGTAACTGTCAACAATGACAGGGCTCTGAGAAATTGCCCAGTGGGCTGCTTCCAACAATTCCTTTAAATCAACAAGGAAAATTAAACTAAACTTAAATGGAGAAATTTCTACCATGTTCATAGATACTGGAGCAGCTCTATTTACTTTAAACCCACCATGATACATGCAGAACTTCCTTGGAGTAATAAAAATATCTTAGCAGTGGGAGTTTCCAATCAAGTTCAAAGAGTTACTTTATTAGAACCCGTAACTGTTACCCTTGGCTGTTTCATATTATGTGATACTGCCCCTGTGAATTTTCCTAGGTAGAGAGACCTTCTTTCTAAATTAGGAGGCCAAATAAATAACCTTACAAGAAATAACCTTAGAATAACCTTAGAATTTCCAGACTCATCAGACGCTGAAGCATTTTGTGTTCTCCAAGCCCAGACTGATTGTCCTGAGGAGACTATTAAATTCCATAAAAGTATAGATGCTATAGATCTCTCTGAAATCCTCATACTCTGTGGGCCTCTTCTTCCACAGATGTGAAAAAAATCAAAAGTGCCAAACCCATTAAAATTCAGATTGATCCTTCTAAACTGCTTCCTAAGTTGCCTCAGTACTCCTTAAAGCCTGAAGCCATACAAGGGCTCACCCCTATAACAGAAAATTTAGTAAGTCAGAGGCTTATTATTCCCTGTACCAGTTTTTGCAATACTCCTATCTTGCTTGTAAAGAAAACCCATAGACGGGGATGGAGAGTTGTACAAGACCTTAGAGCCACAAATAAGATTGATACTGAAGTTTCCGGTGGTACCAAACCTAAATACTTTGTTGGCAAATATGCCAGCAGAATCCAAATAGTTTATGGTTGTGGTAAACCATTCTCTACTTTATTTAGCATCCTAGTAGACAAAGTAAGTCAATATTTATTTGCTTTTACTTGGAAAAATCAACAGTATAATTGGACTGTAATGCATCAGGGATTTTACTGAGGTTCCTTATACTTTTCACAAGTTTAACAGCAGGATTTAAACACTCTGCTGCGATTTCTCAGAAATTCTACCTTGATTCAGTATGTAGATGATTTGGTTCTTTGTTCCTCATCTAAAGAGAACTCAGGAATCGATTCAACATATCTGTTACAACAACTGGCTTATAAAGGCCATAAGGCCTCTCAAGATAAGCTTCAGTTCTCACGAGAGATGGCTCATTATCTAGGTCATGACTAATCTGCAAAAGGAATCTTTTTGTCTTCAGAAAGAATAAATACCATTCAAAATTATGCTAGACCTGTGAGGATTCCTTGGCCTTGTGAGATATTGTAGATCTTGGTCTCATATTTTTCATTATTGGCTTCCCTGCTCTATGAGATAACTAAAAGTAGTGCCAAGAACCTCTTCTTTAGGAAATAAAACATGAGGAAACCTTTGCTGAACTCAAATGGGCTTTACAAAATCCTCTTACATTAGAGCTCCTCAGCTATACTAAACTTTTCACATTGTTCATCCATGAACAGAACAATTGGGCTTTAGGAGTCCTCAAAAACGTGGAGGGAAAAATAGATCTATAGCCTATTACAGCCTGCAGTTGGACCCAGTAGCCAGGGCATATCCAAATTGTTTAAAAGCGGTAGCCCAGCCACTAAAATTGTAGAATCTTCCTCGGAACTCATTCAGGGAAATTATTTATACCTACAGGTTCCTCATGCTGTAGAAAGTTTACTAAATACTGAGCATTCACAGCATTTCTCAGTCAATAGGCTAACATCTTATGAGATTCTGCTTCTGTCTCCTTCAAACCTATACATTCTTTGCTGTAACTCTTTAAACTCTGCTACCCTCCTACCTTTACCCAGCAAAGCAGAGACTCATAACTGTGTTGAATTGGTTTCTTATAATTTGAATCCTAGATTAGTTTTACAGGAAACCCCATTAGCCAATCTGAATTAATACTCTATGTTGATGGCTCCTATGCCAAAAATTCTGCAGGAAAATATCAGGCTCGATGTGCTATTACTACTCAACATGAATTATTAGAAAAAGAAGTTCTTCCCCAATTTAATTCAGCCCAACCTGTAGAAACATTTGCCCTCAAGCCTGTGAATTAGCCAAAGGTAAAACTGTAAATAAGTATACCAATAATAAGTATGCTTTTGGAATAGTCCATGATTTTGGTATACTATAGAAACAGAGGGAATTCCTAACATCAGATGGCATGCCTATAGAAAATGGACCACAGATTGCTGATGTCTCTGCACTATTACTGCCTTCACCAGTTACTCATAAAAGTTGGAGCTCCTACAAATCAGACCATGAACATTACGGAAATGCTATGGCCAACTTGCATACTAAGGCTGCAACTTAAGAGATTCCTAAATGTACCAGAGCTCTGTAACTTGAATGAACTCCATAAAGTTGATCCAAATCGGATCACTTATGACAGCTTGTTTAACAGACAAAGTTATCTGATACTGAAAAACAAAAGTGACACCAAGAAAGATGCAATTTATTATAAAAAGAAGACTTTGAGAAGACTGGATGGCCACCTGGTGCTTCCTGAATCTCTCAGGAATCTGAATCTCACACTTTTATGAGCACTCCATATGACTATTCACCATGGGACTGACAAAATGATTCATATTATGAAACAAAGTATTGGTGGGATAACCGTTCTAAGAAAGTGCAAAACATCTATAATCAGTGTTTAACCTGGCAATCATATAACCCGGGTAAATCCATTAAAGCAGCTCCAGGAACTGCTCCCCTACCATCTGGACCAGTTGAACATTTGCAGTTGGATTTTATTCATTTGCCTCCTTCTGTGGGCTATCAATATGTACTTAACAATAGTATGTCTGTTTTTTAGATGGGTAGAAGCTTTTCCATGTTGGAAAGCTAATGCCACCACTGTAGCAAAGAAGTTATTAGAAAATGTTTTTCCACTTTGGAGAATCCCAAACTTAACTTAAAGTGATAGAGGGATTCACTTTACTGGGAAAATTATAAAACAACTAAAAAGGTTATTCAAACATTATGGCACTACCACTGTCCTGTCATCCTCAATCTTCAGGAAAAGTTGAGTGCACCAATGGCATTCTAAAATTAAAATTGGCAAAATTAACTGAGACCACAGGATTACCTTGGCCTAAAGTGTTACCTTTAGCTCTTATGACAATAAGATCAACACCTTTTGGAAAACATAATCTGAGACCTTATGAACATGATCATCATGGGGTGACACAGGCCCTTAATTATAGAACCCCATGCTCATCTAGCTCCTGTGAACTCTGACATGACCCAATACTGTAAGGCTCTAATGCAATATTCAAAAGCTTATTTCCAAAAAGTCAAAGAGGCCTTCAGAGACCCTCCACCTGATGAGGACTTTGTCCCACACATTGGGCCCCAGTGACAGTATTCTAGAAAAGACATCATCCAAAAACTGCACTTGAACCTTGATAGGAAGGGCCCCATCAGCTTCTTTTAACCTCTCAGATAGCAGTCAAATTAGAGAGTGTTGAAACTTAGGTCCATGTCTTTCAACTAAAAAGAGCTCCTTCAGACTCTTGGACCTATCAACCCACGGCTGTCTTAAAATTAAGGATATCCAGAGAAAAATTTTCCCCAGAAGCAGACAACCACACAACGTAGACAGCTTTCTCAAGTCAATGGAACAAGATCACCAGTGCCAAAATTAACATGTTTTATTATTAGTAATTATATTAAGCTTTACTAATGTTGAATGTAAACACCCTTTAATAGACACTGTACAAAAAAATAGCATCCATGACTAATCAAGTAGAATTTTGGATATGTACCCATATTGATGAAGAACTTGACATATTTTTATATTTATGTCCTGCTAAAAAAACAGTTTGGTATCAACTCTGGGATATGGACTCATCCCCAAAACCTAACTTATCAGTCCTCCCCAATTATATTTCCTATTCATCCTGAAATAAAAGAAAAATTTCCACTTTGTATTTTTATTTATTTATTTATTTACTTATTTATTTATTTGCAGGGGAAGATTCTCCCTAAGCTAACATCTGTTGCCAGTCTTCCTCCTTTTTCTTCCTTTCCCCCCCTCCAAAGCCCCAGTACATAGTTGTGTATAATTGTAAATTCTTCCAGTTCCTCTATGTGAGCCACCGCCACAGCATGGCTACCGACAGACGAGTGTGGTGTGGTTTCGCACCTGGGAACAGAACCCAGGCCACCGAAGTGGAGCGTGCCAAACTTAACCACTAGGCCATCAGGGCTGGCTTACCACTTTGTATTTTTAGTAATCAAACTGATGGTCCCTCTTTGGGACTTTTCGCTCCTTAATTGTGTAATGAAACTGTTTGGATTAGACTTACTCAACAAAGCCCTACAAGGTCCTCCTCTTCCTACGCTCATTACCAATACTGTGACCCCAATAAAATTTCCCCAACCAGTTCCCCAATCCCTAATCCCATGGCAAATTCTTCTACCTAAATTCAGTAATTCGAAGCGCTGCTTGCTCATGGTTGTTGAAGAAACCCAGGATAACCAATCCACAAATTGCCCAAACCAAGAACATCAAAATTGAACTCTGTCCCTAAGAGGAACAGGACTCTATTTCCAATGCAACACCACCTTATATCAGGAACTTCCCCCAAACTGGAATGGTCATGTGGATTAGGACTATTAACTCCCAATATTCAGATACAGAAAACTGTCTCTACAAACGCAACCACCAATCTTGGTTCATTTATTCATAAGATAAAAGCTCATAAGAGAAGTCCATGGGGGCCGGCCTGGTGGCATAGCAGTTAAGCGCACGCACTCTGCTGCGGCGGCCCGGAGGTCATAGGTTCAGATCCCGGGCGCGCACCAATGCACTGCTTGTCAAGCCATGCTGTGGCAGCATCCATATAAAGTGGAGGAAGATGGGCACTGATGTTAGCCCTGGGCCAGTCTTCCTTGGCAAAAAGAGGAGGATTGGCATCAGATGTTAGCTCAGGGCTGATCTTCCTCACAGAAAAAAAAAAAGAGAGAGAAGTCCATGAAGCACCAATCCTCTCACTACACACAATACTGGATTCCATTCATTTGTCTGCATTAATTCCTCATATTGGCATCTGTAAATTAGAAAAAGCTATTATATGTATATCTCTAAAACCTTAGAAAAAAGCTTCAGTGACACAGCCAATTCTCTCCGAGCCTTACGAAGCAAGGTTTCCAGCTTTGCTTCAGTAGTCTTAGAAAATAGATGAGTCTTAGACACCCTTACTGCCCAACAAGGAGCTGCATATGTTGTAACTGGTGAAAAATGCTGTTTCATAGGCAATGGAAATCCCCTGTAAGTCTGTTTGCACAGGAGAAGGAAATATCTGAGCTGACCTTAAGATTACTTTGGGATCAGTTATTAGGATACATTGAAGTAGGATTTGACTAACGATAGGAAGACTCCTTAAGGTACTTTTGTAAAGGTGCAGGCAAGAGATGTTAAGGAAGCCATGGGTCCTGACAGAGAGAATGGATGACATTGCACCGAACATTACGGGGAGCAACAGGTTTGGTGAGGAGTGTAGATGTTGGAAGTTAGCTTTGCACAAGTGGAATTCTTCAAACAGCTAAAGCCCCATGTCTAGATCTTGGAGAAAGGATAAAGATATGGGGCCTTTTGTACAGAAACCCTTCAAGTAGATGTGAGAATAAAGAAAAAGAGGGTTCAAGACAACCTCAGGAATTGCTTACATTTTAGGAAGTGGAAGGAGGAAGAATGAAAGAAAATAAAGTGTGATTACAGTTAGGAGGAGAACTAGACGAGTGCAGTGCCACAGTAGCCAAGGAAAGGAGAGCTTCACAAAGGAGGCACTAAGATAAGAAGGATGAAAACTGAGAAAAAACTTTTGGTAATTAGGAGGAGATCACCTTGAAGAGGATGGTTCTATTAGAAGATTAATGAAAGAGATTTAAAGTTGTCTTACAGACCTTTTCACACACCATTGATTCCCTGATCTTAGTTTTCCTATATATTTAAACTGAAGACCTGTGGCATCACGTGCTCTCCCTGCCTGGGAAGTTATAAACAGTTCTAGTCCTGGCTCCCCTGAATCGCTATGTGGCCTAATATTTGAAATATAACCTCAGAGAGGGCAGAGGCTTGGAAGAAGACACTCAATTTCCTTCTAGTTTCAGATGCCAGGGTACAGAGGTAAAAAAAAAAATTCCATGTATGTGTGGAGCTCATATCTTATGGGAGAAAGAAAAGACATAAACAGAAGAAATAACGACCAGAGGGAGGTATAATAAAACTTAGGTAGACAATTAGAGAATGAGGGCAACTCAAGCTACTAAGATGTGGGGCATGAACTTCCCCTCATAATAAACACAATGCAAGAGAGAATAAAAATAATATTCTTGTCTCCAGTGAACAAAGGAAGTCATAAAAGCTTTGGCTTCAGAGCTAGACACACCTGGGTTTAATGCCTGGCTCGGGCACCAGTAGGTCTATAACACTGAACAAGTGATTTAACCTTTAAGCTGCGGTTTTCTCAGGTTTGTAGCAGTCCCTCTCACACAGAGCTGTGATGAGGATTACACGGTTATGGAAGAGGTATTAGCATAGGTCCTGGTACCTAGAAAATGCTCGATGGATATTTGTTGAATGAATGAAGGTGTGCTAGTAATCTTAGGACCTAAAGCAGGATACAATCACATGAGGAAGAGTTTTCTGGAGGAGGTAAGACCTTGGAATATATGTAAAGTACAAGAGGAGGGGGGTTCCAGGGACCCTAATGGAGGAACAATAAAGCAGGGTGGTTAAGAAATGGGCTTTGGAGGCAGTCAAATATGGGTTCAGATATCAGTTCTGCCACTTAGTAGTGTGACTTGAGCAAGTCACCTAATTCTAAACATTGTGAACAGAAAAAAATTGAAGCAAAAATGGCAAACTTCTTTTTTTATTGTAGTAAAATATACATAAAATAAAATTTATCATTTTAACCATTTTTAAGTGTATAGTTCTGTGGCATTAAGTATATTCACATTGTGCAACCATCACTACCCACTATCTCCATGGGTACATGGATGTGAGTTACATTGTTGGCTTTTTTTTTCTTTTTCTTTTTAATTTGGATTTACAGAAAAAATGGACAGGTAGTACAGAAAGTTTCCATATTACCCTCCTCCCCACACAGTTTCCCTATTATTAACATTTTGCATTAGTCTGGTACAATTAATGAACTAATATTGATACATTATTAACTGAAGTCCATAGTTTATACAGATTTCCTTAGTTTTTACCTAATGTCTTTTTTCTGTTGCAGGATCCCATCCAGAATACCACATTACATTTAGCTGTCATGTCGCCTCAGTCTCCTCTTGACTGTGACAGTTTCTCAGACTTTCCTTTTTTTTTTTTTTTTTTTGTGAGGAAGACCAGCCCTGAGCTAACATCTGATGCCAATCCTCCTTTTTTGCTGAGGAAGACTGGCCCTGGGCTAACATCCATGCCCATCTTCCTCTACTTTATGTGGGACGCCACCACAGCATGGCTTAACAAGCGGTGAGTCGGTGCATGCCCGGGAAAAATCCCAACCGGCCAACCCTGGGCGGCTGCAGCAGAGTGCACGCACTTAACTGCTTGCGCCACCGGGCTGGCCCCTAGACTTTCCTTGTTTTTGATGGGCAGATTTAAGGACTACTGATGAGGAATACTGTAGGTGTTGGTTATTTTTTGTATGTAATGTGTCATGATTAAAAATTACTAATTAAATATGATAATACCTATTGGGCCATCCTTAAAACACACATGCGCACATGTGCGCGCACACACACACACACACACGTTACCTCCATGCTGTCACTTTAGTGCAAGCCAGCATCATTTCTCACTCTAATCACTGCAGTTGTCTCCCTGCTACATCTGGGGACTCCACTTCCCCATCTTTTCTCCACACAGCAGCCAGAGAGGCTTTAAAATATAAATCAGATTCTATTACTTCTGTTCTCCAAATGCTTCAATGGCTTCTCATCTTGTAGAATGAAATCCTACAAGATCCTTCATGCTCTAGCTCCTGGCCACCTGATCAGGATCATCACGCATCACTCTCCCCCGGCCCACTCTTCTCTGTCATACCGGCTTCCTTGCAGACCCTGAAACACACCGTACTCCTGCCCTAGAGCCTTTGCACTTGTCCTCTCTACCTGGAACATTCGTCCTCCACACATGCACATGCCTCGCTCCTTCACTCCTTTCAAGTCTCTGCTCAGATGTTACCTCTGAAGAGATGCCTTCCCTCACACCCTGTCTTGCCTAGCAGCCTCCCCTACAAGTTGTCATCTTTTTCTTCAGCTTTTTTCTACTCCAAAATATTTATCACTACCTGACATTACATTCTATATCTATACATTCTGTATCTATTTATTTGTTTATTTTTAGGTAAGGTGGGTCACAGTCAGGGACTCCTGATCTCCTAGGTATCTTTTAATGTAGCAGTTTTCCAAATTTCTAAAGGTGTGGTCAGACTACGAGTTACTTAAGAACAGGGCTATGGTTCATTCATGGATATATCCCCAGAATCTGGGACAATTCCTGGAATACACTGAGCACTCAACAGATGTATCTGTATTATAATTAACTGGAATGGAATTGCAATGTGGGAAATAAGGAATCACATTTTCTCAAAGCAGAGTCTTTGAGATGGCAGCATATCTGAAAGGAAAGGAATGCTGACAAAGTGTATGTACAAGGACAGTAATCACAAATTAAAATCATCTTTATATAATGTCTGTTAATAACTACTGTTAGGGACTGAATTGTGGTCCCCCCATTCATATGTTGAAGCCCTAACCCCCAGTGTGACTATATTTGGAGATAGGGCCTTTAAGGAAGTCGTTAAGGTTAAATGAGGTCATAAAGGTGGGTCCCTAATCCAATAGAACTGGTGTCCTTTTAAGAAGAGGAAGAGACACCAGGAGCCCACAGGCACAGAGAAAAGGCCATGTGAGGGCACAGTGAGAAGCTGACCATCTGTCAGCCAGGAACAGAGGCCTCCCCAGAAACCAGCCCCACCAGCACCTTGATCTTGAATTTCCAGTCTCCAGAACTGTGAAAAGATAAATGTCTGTTGTTTAAGCTACCTGTTCTGATTTCAGTCACTATGAGTGGTATCACCTTAGAATGTGAAGGACAATGAGGAAAACACACACACAATTTTGGGAGTGGTTTCAGATTTGTTCTATTTTATGTACCATATGAGAAAAAAAATTGTAAAATAAAATTGCATTTCAATTTTAAATAATCAATAGATAGGTTCTCTTTCATTCAAATAATGCTCATAATTTAAAAGTCCTGGAAAAGTAAATTCACAATCAAACTTTATATGTACAACTACATTTACATAAGTGAAACCTTGGTAATTTGAAAAGTTTGTTCATTTTTTATTTTTAAGGATTATGGAAACAAAAAGAACCTTGGTCTGTCAGAATTTTCAGTGAAAATAATACTTTAGCCAAAACAAGATTCCCCACAGTAACAGCCTACATACAGCCATATTCAGTGACTAAATTGTGTTTATGCTTTTCTTAAACAATGGAGTTCATTTTGACCATTTATCTATTAAGAATTGTGCAAGAAAACTGCCTATTCATTTTCCATACTCTGTTTGGCAATCAGACTGTGACATATAGGGCAATAGAAAGGAAAAATATAATTCTGGGATGCATTTGCAATTGATGCACAGAGCTGTGGCATCAGCTTTCAGAAGAGCATTTAAACACTGCCACACTCTGTCCGTCTGTGTGTCCTGCAGTCGAGTGACTGCAGTTCTGCCCTTGATCTCAATGGAAGTCTGAATCACAAGCGCTGCCAGGTTCACAAAATTGTTAATTCTTCAAAGCACTAAATGGTCTTCAAAAGAAGACGTATAAAAATCTTAAGACTCTAATAGTATATTCTAATTAAGATTCCACGAAGCACATGATTGTAGTTGTGACAAAGCAGCCTTTATGAGCACACTGTTTACTGTTAAAAAAAAGTAGAGGTCCTACCAGAAAGATTTTATATATAATGTATTAAGCTTATTAATGTGTTTTAACTTTTTATTTTACAAATTTCATAACATTCTCTATCAGTTAATTTTATGTGATGCTACATAGGACCAAGTTCTCTAAAAGAATTGGTTCAAATAAAAGTATATCTGTCGCTTCTAAAAACAGTGTAACATCTAGATGCCTGTGATGTACTTCAAGGTAGGAATCATGTTTAATTTAGTTTTGTTTTTCCTGTAACTGGTAAAAGAGGAGATAGTGAGAAAATACTTGTTGAATGAATAAATGAACAGATAAGCATAGTTCAGAATTTTGAAAGAAACTTCTAGAAAATACCAGATCCTTAAAGTAGCTACCATTTACTTCTAGTTTCCCCCTTTTCTGAAAACAATATGTAGATGGACAGATTCAAAACTAGTTGTCAGTTTTACATCCTTCTTTCTTTATTCAGCAACATCATCCTCATGAGGAATAAAGGCACTAAAATAAAATCCTTGTTTATTCTAATTACCTTGATCAGAAAAACTGAACTAGGATGTGCTATTCTTTGCTCTTATCTGAAGTCCTTAATTTTAATGAAATCTAGCAAAAAGCATTTCCCATTGACATATAAGTACCAAATTGAAAACTCTTCTGCGCATGCAACATAAACTCAGTATTAACTCACTTTATTTATTCATTCATTCAAGTACTGAAAACCTCTAATATGGTAAGAGAAGATTAGATGCTGGAGAAAAATAATACTGACTGGTCTAATTTTAAACACATGATCACTAAGTTCAAGTGGCTCTGAGTGATGCCTAGCTGTCCTACTATATCTAGTCAATTTCATCCTAAATGACTATACTGGACCTTCTTCTTTCAGACCTTCAGTATCTCCTCAGTCTCAGCTGCTTATTTCACTGGGGAAAAAAATCACAAGAGGACTTCCACAAGTGCTCACCACCAAGCCATCATCCGACCTCCACCTGTACTCGTGCTCTGCATCCCCACCTGTCTTAGTCCATTCAGGCTATTATAACAAAGTACCACAGACTGGGTGGCTTATTACAACAGACATTTATTTCTCACGGTTCTGAAGGCTGAAGTCCAAGATCAGAGTGCCAGTATGGTTGGATTCTGGTCAACGCCTTCCTATGGGTTGCAGACCACTGACTTCGTGCTGTGTCCTTACATGGTGGAAGGGGTGAGGGATCTCTCTGGGGTCTCTTTTATAAGAGCACTAATCCCAGTCATGAGGGCTCCACCCTCATGACCTAATCACCTCCCAAAGGCCTCACCTCCTAATTCAGTCATCTTGTGGGCTAGATTTCAACTTGTGAATTTGGGGGGACACAAACATTCAGACCATAGTACCACTGTTATACTGGGTAAATGGTGTGTGCTCCCATGTAAGGCCAATTCCTCCACTTGTCCACTGGACCTATTCTCTCTCCTCCTCAACAACATGGCTCCCACAACTGTCCAATCTCTCTCCTACATCATCCATTTTCCCCTTTCTACTATATTATTTCCATCAGTATACAAACATGCTATAATTTATCCCATCTTAAAACAAAAAACAAAAGACAAACAAAAGCTTGATCCAACCACCTTCTCTAACCACTGGCCCAATTCTTTGCTTCTCTTCACAGCAAAAGTCCTCTAAATTCATACCCACTATGATGACTATAATTAAAAAAAAAATAGGGGGAAGATAAAGTGTTGGTGAGGATGTAAAGAAATTGGAACCCTCATACATTGGGAATGTAAAATGCTGCAGCCCCTGTGAAAAAATTTGACAATTCCACAAAAAGTTAAACATGGCATTATCAAATGATCCAGCAATTCCACTCCTAGGTATGTACCCAAGAGAATTGAAGACATATGTTCACACAAAAACTTGCATGTGGATGTTCATAGCAGCATTATTTATAATAGCCAAAAAGTAGAAACAACTCAAATGTCCATCAACAGATGAATGGATAAACAAAATGTGGTGTATACACACAATGGAATATTATTCAGCCATAAAAAAGAATGAAGTATGGATACGTGCTACAACATGGATGAACCTTGACAATGTGCTAAGTAAAAGAAGCCAGACACAAAAAACCATATGTTGTATGATTTCTTTTATATGAAATGTCCATAATAGGCAAATCCATAGAGACAGAAAGTAGATTAGTGGCTGCAGGGGACTGGGGAGTGAGGGGAATGAGGCAAGATTGCCATTGGGTAGGGGGCTTTCTTTTTTGGGTGATGAAAAAGTTCTGGAATTAGTGGTGATGGTTGCACAACCTTGTGAATATACTAAAAACCACTGGATTATATACCTTAAAAGGATGAATGTTTTGCTATGTATATTATATCTCAATTTAAAAACTCTAATTTGCTTAAACCTACTATCTTGACATCCTTTTTTCCCATTTTTTTCTTGAGCCTACTCCAATCTGGTTGCATTCCTAGTACCTCCTAGAAACTATTGTCAATGTCACCTATGCTCTGTTGTTTCGTGTGATTTTAATCAAAATCTTTTCAGCAGAATGTCAAGGAAAAATAGAGTTTAAAATTCCTTTAGTAAATGAATTTGTCCTCATGACAGGTTTCTGGAAGTTGTAGAAAGGAAGCTAAAGGTGTTCATTATAGGCAGCATTTTATAATTGTATTCTGGAGTGCATAAAAAGGTGTGAGATTGTGCATTGTTGTAGTATAGCTGACAGTTTTAGGTGTCTGTTTAAGAAGAGTATATGTTAAGGTTGAAAGCCTTTTGAACCCTATTCCCCAAATCCTGCAAGTGTTTTCTTCCTTCCAATCCAATTAAATAAAGCCATTTACCATCTCAGTATATCCTGTCAGCTTTTGAAGGGTAGATTCAGTATTTCTGACAAACTAGGACCCTGCTGCTTGATAAGCAGATGTTCAGATTCATGGCTCACCATAATCTGCCCCAACTCCACATCTCCAGCTTTATCTTCCAAAATTCCCCACCACAAACTCTTTGCTGTAGCCAAGCTGGCTTATTTTCTATCCCCAAATTATAAAATAGGCTATTTTTCTATTTCCAAGATTTTGCTAAGACCTTTGTTCCTCTCTAAACTATTCCCTTCCTCTCCCTCTGCCTGTCCTACAAGACTTATTTGAGATTCTGTTTCATTTGTTTATTCAGTAAACACCAGCTGAGTGCCTCCCATATGCAATGCACTGTCTGCAATGTTGGGGTACAATAAAACAAGGCTGTCCTTGTGTAATTTATATTCTAGCAGGAAAATAACACATGACAAAATGGATTAAAACTTTAATTATTACAATTGTGATAAATGCTAAAAATATGAGGCACAGGAAAATAGGATAACCTATAACAGGGGAAATGAACTGGTCTGGAGGATCAGAAAGGCTTTCTCTCATACATTGTTGCTACAACCTTTTTGGAAAGCAATATGGTAATATATGAAGTCACACAGATCCTTTAACCCAGCAATTCCACTTTTGAGACTTTATCATATAACAATAAAAGCACCAGTACTTAAAGTAGCGTGTAACTTTTGCTCCTAGCAAATTGTGAGCGTTATAAGGTATAATATTCCACCGAATTAGGCTGCCCAAGAGGCCAAATCTCCACGCCAGCCTAGTGGATTGAGGAAAGCAATCTAAGGTAATCCAATGTGCCATAAAGTATAATTCAAGTGGGTGGACTCATCATGAGATGCATGGAACATTCCAGAGAAGTCAGATTTAGTTCCAATTGCATCATATAAAGGATCTAGCACATGAGAGCTTGCTATAAGATCCTGATGGAAGTCTCTCAGTAAAAACTTATCCATCAACGGAGTTTGATAAAAATGGTTGTTGAACATGGGGGCAACAGCCAGAGCTGGCTACTCTGAGCACATCTGTCTTATTGGCCAGATGGTTGATATGTATTGTCCTTTGCTTACGGAAGGCAAATTGCTGTATAATATCCTGTTCCATTGGTAAAACATCACAGCTTCACTGCATTGTACCTTGAAGTAAAGATCACTTGTCAGGTTGACGATAGAACAGTTCATTTTTACACAGAGGTCAGACAAGTGTGGAGTCTCCTGAGACAGTACCTGTGATCATTGGTTGTTGAGCCAGGGTTGCAAAAGTCGAGTATGGTCAAGTAAAGGCTGTGAAAGGACTTGGAGCAGGACAGAGAGTAGACTGCATGACATATAGCCTTTGAAAAGGAAGTCTCATAGTACGAATAGTGTAGCCCTGTGCAGTAGCTCTTTTTCTATTCTGGACCGTTGACATTCCCGTTATTCTGTTGCCTGTGACTTTGCCTTTACTGAAGTCGAATTCCTAGTGCAGGTCGTGTAACATAATCCACGTAGAGTTAATTATGGTTCTTCTAATGTTCAGATGGGTATGGCTGAGACAACTTGTCTGACTGAGTAGCAGCACCCTAGTGAGCAGATGTGTGCACTGAAGAGTTATATTGCTGTGCAGAGCAGAGCACTCCTCAAATGAGCAATATAGGTGCCAAGAGGCATATACACAAATGTCATATTCTTAGGTAAAGGCACCGATCAATCCTTATATTGTAATGACACCACCAGTAATTGCACTTTGTAGGTTATTGGGAATGATAATGTCAGGTACACAGCTGGATCTGTGTGCTGTTCGCTTGCTTTTCCTGGCTTCTGAGTAGACACCTCAAAGGCTAAATGACATGGTACAGGAAAATTCCTAACACCTCTCTCTATGGTGGCTGCAATGGGGACAGATTTATCAGCTTCCATGGTGTTGTTGCAGATATCCTCGAAGACGTGATAAGTCTTCATGGCAGGAAATAGATATGTTCAGCTTGATATATTGAGGGGTGCCTCCTGAATAACGTTGCAAGCCTGCTATTTCCATGCCAGAGCTACTGACCCAGGAAACAGTCATCAGGAGGAGCAGTACGAATAACAGCCTTGTTATGATGAGGCTCAGTCATCGCAGGCAGTGGAGGGGTGAGCCCACATTGGGTAATGATTGAACCATTGGCAGGAGTTTACTGATCTTGGTGTTAATTGCCTTGAATGCTGCACTGGTGATTGTAGCTAATGATTCTACAGCAGCTCTAACAACAGAGATGTCTGGTTTTAACTCATCTCTGATCTAAGATCAATGTATTTGTCTTAGGTGTCAGATTCACGCAGAGCTCCTTTTTCCTCTTTGTAGCTCTCACTCTTCAGATGAGCTCCATGGTTGGAAGCTCCTCTAATCCTCTGAGTCTGAGAGAGCTAAGCTTACCCCTTGAGCTATCACCTCAGGTATCCTGGAGGTAACTCCTGGAGTAGTGCTGCTCCAGGTTGTATCCTGGACATGGCTCTATTGACCTTGAAGCCATGGATTAGGAGCCTGCAGAGGAGCTCTGGAACTGCTCTGACATTTTCAGAACCCAACACTGGTTCCAAGGCATAGTTTTTAGTGGTGGAGAAACTGGACACCATATGAATATCTGTGAATAAGCAATAAGGGATAAAAGATTAATTTCTGATACTTCTAGACTATGGAAAATGATACAGCTGATAAATAGAAATAAATTAGATTGATATGGTTTATCTTAAAGGATACTGATTATAAAAGCAAGTATCAAATCAGTTTGTTTAGAATGAGCCCATATTCATCAAAAATTCCATATGCTTGTGTATTTGAAAGAGTTTGGAAGAATACTTGCTAAAATATTAACATTGGTTACCTCTAAATTGTGGGGAAGAAAAATGGGGACCTCTTTTAGAGGATTCCATACCTCTAGGGAATGGATTATTAGCTTGTACTTTATATATCTTTGGATTTACTCACTTGTTACAAAATTAGTTGTCATTAAAATTAATGAAAAAAAATTAATTTTGGTAGGGGAAAGGATTATTAAATTTTTCTTAACTTACCCAATAGTATCTAATACAGTAAACATTCTATAAATATTTGTGGAAGGAGAGACAGGAGGGGAGGAGGAACAGGTTTAAATATGTTTGGTAGAGATAAAAAGATACCCATTAAACCATTAATGGCATGATGAAGCATGGCAGAACCTCTAAATGAATAGTGGGAGGGAGGAAAAAAGAGATCCTTGATCAGACTGGCAAAATAAAATGGGAAAAAGTGAAAAAAGCAAAGTAAAAGAAATAATAGACACCAATGGAAGAGATAAGATCAACCCTGCAGTTACTCCAATAAATGTAAATGAGTTGAATTTACCTATCAAAGGAAAAAATTTTTCATATTGGGTGTAAAAACTCAGCTAGGTGTTATTTACCTAACTCAGCTAGGTGTTGTGCATCTGTTGAAACACATAAAACAAAGTAAACATATAACAAAAAGGATCCTATTCACAATCCACAAATACCATTAAAATATTTCAGAATACACCCAGCAAGACAAGTGCAAGATGTGTATGAAAAAAGCTATAAAATTTTAGTGAATGTATTAGTTTCCTATTGCTTCAGTAACAACCACAAACTTAGTGGCTTAAATCAACTTAAATTTATTATTTTACAGTTCTGTAGGTCAGAAGTCTCACTGAGCTAAAGTCAAGGTGTCAGGAGGGCTGTGTTCCTTCTGGAGGCCTAGGGGAGAATCCTTAACACCTTGCTCATTCATGTGTTGGCAGAATTCAGTTCTGTGAGGTTGTAGGACTGAGATCTTTGCTTTCTTGGTGACTGTCAGCTGGGAGCCACCCTTGGCTCCTAGAAACCTCTCTTGGGTCCTTGCAGAGAGCCCCCAACATTTCAGAAGCAGCAGCAGGACACAGGATCCTTCTCATGCTTTGAATCTCTCCTGTGATTAGATTAGGCCTACCCTGTATAGTTCAGGATAATCTCATCTCAAGGTCCTTAATTCTTTTTTTTTTTTTTTTTTTAAAGATTTTATTTATTCAGTTTTTTCCCCCCAAAGCCCCAGTAGATAGTTGTATGTCATAGGTTCACATCCTTCTAGTTGCTGTACGCGGGACTCGGCCTCACGTTGGACGGAGAAGTGGTGCCTCGGGGCGCTCCCGGGATCCGAACCGGGCCGCCAGTATCAGAGCGCGCACACTTAACCGCTAAGCCACGGAGCCGGCCCAAGGTCCTTAATTCTAATCACATCTGCAAAATTCTTTTTGTCTTATAAGGTAACATATTCATAGGTTCTGGGAATTAGGGGTGCACAACTTTGGGGGGGCATTAATCTGCCTACCACAGTGAAGGAAAAAAAGAAACAAATGGAGAAAAGTGTCACATTCTCAAATGGGAAGACTTACTATTGTAAACACTTCATTTCTGCCTAAATTAGCCTACAAATTCTGTACATGATGCTTTAATGATAACTGAAATTGGATGTCGAATCAGGTGAGTGGATAGATGCTCAGAGAAGACTGCATTGTTTAGAAAAATAAAGAAACACATTTCTTGTAGACTTTAACACAGGTAGACTGCACGTATTCTAGAGACAAATACACCAGTGTTCTGCATAAGGGCAAAGTAATGTTTCCCATTATGTTTCCAATATTCTTACTGTTAACATCCACCATTTTTCTAGTCACCTTATGTTAGGCACACATTTGACTGACACCATGAACTATCTACAGAGGCTCCTACTACCTTTTCCTTATTCATATCCAAGAGATCAAGACTGCATCATCTTATATGCATAGTTTCACATTATTTCCCCAACACATCATTTTTACACTTGTCAAATCTGAAATTCATTTTATTTTTCTGTCCATTCACACAGCTTCATGAAAACTTTCAGCAAAAGTTGCTGGCAGATGGGCACTGTGTCTTCTCTGTTTACTTGTGAACTTACTTAGAAAAATGTTTCTAAAGAAACATTTCTTCACTTAAGAACTATTTCCATCATGATGCTTCCTCAGAGACGTGGATGATACCATGGAAAGTGCCAGGCAGGACAGATCACATGGGTGGGTGCAGATTCTGTCATAAGGTTTTTATTCCCTCCACTTCTGTGCATACTTGGGGATGTCGGGTGAAAATGAATAAGAGAAAAGTGAGCTTGTATCCCCCCTCCAAAGAAAATAACTTTTGTAAAAATGCCACTCGACTTGCAAAGAGGCTCATATAATGACTAACTCTCCTTACAGATGTGGTTAGTTCATTCAATGAACAGTTATTTCAAGGCAATTGTCATGCTTTATTAACAATAGGTTGGTTTGGAATGTATCCTATTGATAAATGCCTGGAAACAAAACAGTCGCCGTTGTTCAATCCCCAACACCAAGCACACTGTCCTCTGAAGACACATCTCAGACGTCATTCTGACCCCCTAGATTAAATTTAAGGTCAACCACGGGTGTCTTTGCATGCTCAGTCTCCTCCTTTCTTACCTTTACTAGCCAGAACATGGGAGTGAAGAACCTTTCCTAAGTTAATATTGCATTTACAGAGATCCGGTGACGTCCCGGGGAGGGCCGAGGCCCGACAGCCTGGCGGAGTCCAGATGCGGTCGCCCTCACCCGCTGGACACAGGTCAGGACAAAGTGGTCAGGGAGAGTCCAGGGAGGCACAGCCCGAGTCTGCAGCTTCCCAGAGGGTGGAGGCAACGATTCCACCGGCATCTACAGGACCGCCTCACTCCCCTAGCTCCAGCCGAGAAACCAAAACAGCCACAGGATGCGGGATAACGGCATGGAGCAGCCCCGCCCCCCGGGGCTCGGTCGCGCATGCGCATCCCGGAGGCCTTTGCGCAGGGCGGGGTGGGTCTCGGAGAGAGAGGAGGAAGGGCGGCGGTTGGGCGAGAGGAGAGCCACGCCCACCGCGCCAACGTCTCTGCGCATGCTCCGGCCGCCAGATTCTGGTATTTTCGACGCGTCTGTGGACGGTCCGCTCTGTTCGCGTCGGGACGGTGGGGTGTTGCGAGTTGGCTGTTCGAGAGCAGCTGCGAAAGCCCCTCTTCGTCCTCAGCGTCGAGGGGAAGGCGTTCTTTGGGCCTTTCTCTCCGTCTTAAGTGAGGCGTCGCCGGCGCGTGGTAAGTTTTCTGGTGACGGGCTCGGTCGCCGGTACCTCAGGCGCGGGAAGGGGGCCCGCTGACTGGCTTCGGGCCTTCACTTCGTTTCCTCCGGTTCGTTTGCAGGAACGGAGCTTCCGGGGAGGGATCCTCCGGGAGAAGGCAGCGATGTCCCGCTACGTGAACGACCTGTGGCCGGGCTCGCCCTCGGCCGCGCGCTCGGGCCGGTCCAGCCGGCTGTCCTCGGCGTCCGGCAGCCGCTCGTCCTCCGGAAGCTCTGGGGCCCGGGCCCGCGTCTCGAGTCGGTCGGCGTCCGGGAGTCGGAGCCCGCCGCGGAGGGCGGGCTGCGCCGGGTCCCGGGCCAGGAGGCGCCGCCAGCGGAAGTACAGGCGCTACTCGCGCTCCTACTCGCGCAGCCGCTCGCGGCCGCGCGCCCGCCGGCGCCGGGACGGGCGCCCCGGGTCCCCCTGGCGGCGCCGCTCCCGCAGCAGGTCGCGCTCCCGGGGCCGGCGGCGGCGGCGCCCCTGCGGCTCCGGGCGCACGCCCACCCCGGAGGGGCGCGGGCGGTGGAGGGCCCGCTCCAGGACGAGGTCGCGGAGCCCGACCGCCTTCCGCCTGAGTGAGGAAGGTGAGGCCTTGGCGGTGGGCGGCGCGGTCGGCGCTGGGCGGCCCGGGGCCGCGGGGTGGAGCCCGGCTGCCAGCCTACGCCAGGCGCCGGCCGTGCTGTGGCGGCGACCCGCGTGGGGAGTAGCGGGGGATCGGCGCGGCTGTTCCAGGGCTGACCGTCCTCAGGGAAAGGACAGCGCGCGCTGACTTCTCCCATCGCGCTGTTTTCGCGTGGCGGCGGTCTGGGAGGCGAGGCGGCCGGAGTTGCTGTGTAGCTTCAGTATTTTTATTTGCCTTGCTTCCTGGAATCTTAGTTGTGCTGGGAGGAAAGAGGGGAGGATGTTAGCAGCTTAACAGTTAAAACTGCACTGCTGTCGGCGTCCACTTTTAAAATGGACGTTCTTTCCCGTGGGATTGAAAGTCAGCGGAGGGTGCGAAGTGGCTCGGGTGGAGGAATCCCTTCTTTGGGAGGCTGGCCGTTGTTAGTGGAGCCTTCTCAATGTTAGTGACTTAGTTGTTGACCCACGCGAAGCTGCGGCTCCGTTAACTATTGAACGGGAAGGATAGTAGCAAAACGCTCCTGTTTTTAGTTTAGTAATACTGTGCTACCGAGCAGAATTGGATTTCGTCCAGGCATTTTAGAACAAATGACTTGTGGTATTCTGGATAGGCTCATAGAACAGAAAAAAGGATATTAGGTCAAAAAAAATCTTAAGGAATTCTGGAAATGGGTTTAGTGATGTGTGGGTATTGGTTCATTAGGTGTGCGAGTTGTACCATATTAAAAGACCTGTTAGAAAAAAACTAGACGTTTAGAATACATATTTGAAGAAAAAGCAAAAACAATATGGAATTCATGCTTTCGGTAAGGAAAACTGAAAACTAGCTGTTGCGGTTGTTTAGGAGTTCTTACTTTTCTCAGCGAAAAATGAGGTACAGGGGGCCTGCCCCGTGTTGTAGTGGTTAAGTGTGTGCTCTGCTTCGGGCCTGGGTTCACAGGTTCGGATCCCAGTCGTGGACCTATGCCACTTGTCAAGCCATGCTGTGGTGCTGACCCACAAAGTGGAGGAAGATGGGCACAGATGTTAGCTCAGGGCTAATCTTCCTCAAGCCAAAAAAGAGGAAGGTTGGCAATAGATGTTAGCTCAGGGCCAGTCTTCCTCACCAAAAAAAAAATAAGGTAGAGAACTTTGTTTCCATGGATAAAGGTATATTCTACACATGAAAATAAAAACATTTAAACATCCTTCTGATGCTGTTCTAAATAAAACACAATTATGTTGTGCTTCTGAATCCTTTTGGAGAAATACTGCAGGATTAATGAATGTCTTGTGGTTCTTTCGTAGATCGAATGGAGCTGTTAGAAATAGCAAAAGCCAATGCAGCAAAAGCTTTAGGAACAACCAACTTTGATTTGCCAGCTAGTCTCAGAACTGCTCTTGTATCAAAAGAAACAAACCGTGGAACAGCTGTACCAAATAATGCTTCAAAGTTTGAGGTAAGTATTCTACATTTATCCAAACAAAATCTTCAGAAAGCTTTTGCCAGAAAGATCTGATTAGCCATTTTTATTTGATTTACACTAGACTGCTTCTTGGAAAGGCTAGCTGAATATAATTTATTAAAATCAAAATAGCAGAACTGACAGTACTAGACAGAGTCTCCCCCATGGGAATGGGAGATAATGAACTTTATTTACAGCTGACACAGTACTAATTACATTCATAATTGTAGCTGTTGCTTTGGTGATTTCTATGTAGTTACCAGATTTTTCTAACTAGTCTTTACAGAGTATTTATCTGTAGTTTTCATTTGCAGCATTATGTTCCCACATATTCTGTACTCAACATACAGTATAGTTTATCTGCTTTATTTCTGTCTTATAGAAATCATGAATGTGGTCTCCAGACATTGATGAAGAAAATCTGTTGGTAATTGATACATGGGCAAAAGCATCAGAGGTTTAACTAATTTGAAGTTTATGTTCACACACTGAAAGCTTAGTTTTTTGTTGGTAGATCCATGTGCATGCTAGAATTTGGGACAGGTACTATTTGGATAAGATAGTAAAGACAATTTTTTAAACAAAAGTACACTTTGTAATGGTGGGGCATCTGTGATATAGATGTCCCTTTTATAATATATGCAATATATTCCAGATGTTTTGAGAGATTACAGAAGAAGAGGCCTGCTTCACTTGCAGATAAGTTTATTATAATTCTCCAGAAATGTGCAGGATGTGCATTGGCAAATTGCGCTGTGCTTTTAAGTTATGTGAAATCCAAAGCATAGAATTCATAGTATTAAAGGCTTAAGTAGTTAGGAATTGAGAGAATCAGTTAACATAGGAAAGATGTGTTATCTAGGTGAACCTATCATTCAGACCCAGATGTGGGTTTGCTTAAGTATTAGTAGTAGACAAATAAGATCTTAGTTGAGTTGCTTTTTCATTAAGACAATTAGGTAACCAACTGACAAATGCCTTAGTTCTTTGAAACTATGTATTTTCTGGTATGACTTTACTTTCAGAGTTACTTGAATTTGCATCAGGGGAATACAGTACTGCTTTATGGGGAAGAGTGTGTTAAGCCTAATATTGAATCTATTTTGTTACGGGGAAAACTCAACAGAGTACTATGCTGTTTAGGCCTTTAACTGTATGGTTAGATTCAAGTTGATTTGTGTCTCTATAACTAAATTTGTAGTTGGGCTGCTTTTTATACACAACTGTAAACCAAGGGTATGGTTTTTTAAAAATATGCTTTTTCTTATCTAGCTGCCGGAAAAGCTAACAGAAGATGGAACTAAAAAGCCCAATGAAAAGTCTTCCCAGCAAAAAAGCATAGCTTTTAGCTCTAATGTAAGTATATCTAAGCATTAACTACTCAACAATTGGACCTAGAACATATTTCCATTATGTGCGGCTTTCATTTTTGTTGGAAGGCTCATTGTTTTTGTCTTGGTGGTGATAATTTGGGAGCTACTAAGTAAGCCAATTGATAAATAGACTTAATCTTTTATATTTTTTTGTGCTAGTTCTACAAGTGACTGATATAATGGGCATTTTCTATATCTTATAGCCACATTCTCAGTTTCAATATTTTCCCTTGTTTTAAATATTCCCCTTATACTTTAATTGTTGAAATATTTGAAAAGCGAATTTCAGAATACTCTGTAGTCAGAATCTTTTAAAATCAGCTAAGGGCTTAAAAAACAAAATCTCAAAACTATTTTAACACCTCACTATTGTAATATGCCCTGCATATGTCTGATTTCTGCAATAGTTTCTTGGCTTTACAGTTCGGTTGAATCAAGTTATAAATAAGGTCTGCACTTTGCATTTGGTTGATGTCTTTTAAGTTTCAATCTTAAATGGAATTATTTAATGTATTATGTAAAAAGCACATATTTGAAGTATATACAGTATGTATGTTTGGGAAGCTAACTTTGTGAATTTGTTCTCTTACAGAATTCTGTAGCAAAGCCAATGCTTCAGAAATCAGCTAAAGCTACTGCTCAAGAGACCTTCTCAGGATCCCCAAAAATAAATCTGAAGAAAAGTCCATATGGACTGTGGATACCTGTCTAAAAAAGAAAACTAAAAAGCTAAGGTTGCCTGAAATGCACTTTATTGCATGTTTGTGTTTCTAGCATTATTGTCTCCCTGTGAGCCATTTAGTGGTAACTGGTGAAGTTACAGCGACACAAAAAGATGTAAATACTTAATATTTAAATGTTAACATTTTTTTACAGATATGAGATAGCACAAATGGATGAGAGGTTACATACAGGTGGGAGTCTTTTATATATATATATGTATACACTTGTAAATGTTTTGTATAGTATCCGTTGGTTTATAGAGGTGAAATTTATAAGACAAACAGTAATTGAACTGTGTTTGTGTTGTATATATTTGTTAATAAATTTCTTGTTTTTATTATTTTAGTGTCATTTTATTATGATATATTACATAATAAGTCTTTATTTAATGAAGAAGAATAAGGAGGTGTCTCTTGTTTAAAACCTTGCTCATCTCAAATCCAGATCCATGGACTGACAGCATAGGGCTCAGTGACCTTACCTGGGAGGTTGTGAGAAAAGAAATGCTGTATCCTAAGTTCCCACCCCAGGCCTGAATTAGTCTGAATCTTAACAATATTGCCAGTTGACGTGGATACTCATTAAAATTTGAGAAGTTTGGCCTAAAATTTATGGAATACTGGCAGTGTTATCCTGGAGGAGTTAAACTATGAGCTTCAGGGCAGGAAACTCAGCCAGAGAGGTTGAATGGGAAATGCCTCATTGAACTATACAATTTGTGAGGTTTAGTTGCATTTCTTCATTATGCTTTAAAAAGTATTCTAAATATTAAGCTCATCAATTTCAAATTCTTTAATGCTGCTGTAGCTGGAAAGGACCTTAACTAAGCACATAGAATTTTTTCTTTTTCTTTTCTTCTCTCTTTTTTTTTTTTGCTGAGGAAGATGTGCCCTGAGCTAACATCTGCCCCCAATCTTCCTCTTTTTGTCTGTGAGCTGCTGCCACAGCATGGCCACTGACAGACAAGTGGTGTAGATCTGAGCCCAGGAACTGAACCTGGGCCGCCAAATCAGAATGTGCCCAACTTAACCACTAGGCCACTGGGGCTGGCCCAGCACATAGAATTTCAAAAATGAATATTATACTTGACTGTGAACTCAACAGATCCTGGATAGCTGGTCTAAATAGGCTGACTATAGACTTCTGTAGTTTTTGCCCATAGACTTCTGTAGTTTTTGCTCATTAATACATATTAGTGGACACCAGAATCATAGAAAGAGTTAAGCCATTTTTAGATTATCTCTGCAAGTATTTGACATACTGGATCAGATGTTTGAATGTAAGGTACCAGCTTAATTAATTTATTGTGCCCATGTGCTAGCCCTTAGCAATAAAACGTGTCTTGTTAAAACTTGGGCAAAGAATAAAAATCCAAGTGGATTAAAAACATGTTTTTTTAAGTATGGGTATGTTTTTCTTTTGTACTGTCTTCCTGTTTTGCCACCATCTTGAGCTGCCTCTTAAATTTAGAAAGGAATGAAATAGATTTCCAATAGGCAGGGATAGCAAATTAGAATGGAATGGGCAGAATACTGGAGGCAAAACAACAAATAAGTCAGGAAAAGACAAATACCCAGAGATTAGATGAATAGATAAGCAGGCTGAAGTCCTAAATTCTTAAGTAGAAGTTGCCTTTTTAAAAAGGTGGTGAAGGTCATAAATTGCTGTTAACTAAAGCTGTGCTGTCCCATATTTTACCTGCGCTTTCCAATAATACATAGCCATTAGCCACATGTGGTTACTTAAAATTCAGTTCCTCAGTTGTACTAGCCACTTCTCAAGTGTTCGGTAGCACCATGTGACTAGTGGCTATCTTATTGGAAAGTGTAGATAATAGAATATTTCTTTCAGAACATTGTGTTGGATAGAACTGCTTGAAAAAATTTTGACCCCATGAGAAATTGAAATGTACAATGACTTGGATATGTACATTTGTGGACATATAGTTCTTGTTAAGTATCATGTATATAGCCTTGGCTACATTTTCATCCCTCAAGCCAACAGCACTTGGTTTGAACAGGGGGAATTGCCTGGAAGAAAGGGTTGTGCTTTGGGTAAACATGTCTATTTCACATTTAGGTTAACAACAAGTTATTGGGAGGGTAACATGTGCTTCTAAAGGAGTAAGAAAGTTTACATGGTTAGGTTTGTTTTTATTGTAAGGAGACCTGAGAATATTGGTAGACTGGCTTGGTTACAGCAAAGTCCAAGAAAACATCAGGATTGGCTTTAAGATTTTAATTGAAAATGTGGTTAACCTGAACACCCTGTTAGTATCGTTAGTTGGTATACTCCTTAGCAAAGTTGCAGAACTCAAGGATTTCCTTGTGAAGGACACTTTTGAAATGAATTAATGAGGTAATACTAGAATCTGTTTTTTACCTTGTATTACCTGGTAATAGAAAGCACCTGCTAGGGGCCGGCCTGGTGGTTAAGTGCACGTGCTCCGCTGCGGCAGCCTGGGGTTCGCCGGTTCGGATCCCGGGCGAGCACTGACGCACCGCTTGGCAAGTTATGCTGTGGCGGCGTCCCATATAAAGTAGAGGAAGATGGGCATGGATGTTAGCCGAGGGCCAGTCTTCCTCAGCAAAAAAGGACTATTGGCAGAGGCTAGCTCAGGGCCGATCTTCCTCACAAAAAAAAAAAAAAAAGCACCTGCTCTGATGATGACTTGTGTTCAAATACTAGCCCTTAACAGCTAAGTGACTGGGCAAGTTGTCTAACTTCTTCAACAAAACCCCTTTCTTCATATAGTTACGCGTCGCTTAACGACAGGGATATGTTCTGAGAAATGCGACTTGAGGGGATTTCATCATTGTGCGAACATCACAGAGTATACTTACACAAACCTAGATGGTATAGCCAACTGCACACCTAGGCTATATGGTACTAATCTTATGGGACCACTGTCGTATATGTGGTCATCATGGACCGAAACGTTATGTGGTACATGACTGTATAAGAGATTTTGCTAGTTACTATGGTTATGTGCCACTTCTGAGATTTCACTTCTACAGTGATCTTGCTCTTTGGCCTCCATCATCATTGGCTTCTCAGAACTTCAGTCTAGTAACATGCTTGAGACTTCCTAATTCCTCTTTCATTCCTGTTAGTCTGTTGGGTCATTTTCCCTTTACTACTCAGCATCCTGGAAAGAGAGTGTAGTTTATATCCTTTTTCCATTTTTTTTCATAATCACCCCATCAAGTCCTATCAGTTTCTGTCTAACCTGACATTGTTAGTTGGGCCTGGCCAAGACTACTGTTTAGCCTCTCCTAGGCTTTGTAATACAGAAAATAATTATGCATACCCTTAGACTGGCTGTCATTACATAAGTGCTATGCAGTTGCCCAGGTGTGATACCCTGTTACTATACCCTGTTACTATATAACCTGTGGACAAGATGACAATATGGTGCTGGTTATGAGAAATTATGCCGAGACTAGATTTAGTGCTAATAGAAATATTAGAGCCACATTGAAAAAAGTAAAAAGAAGTGAATTATGTACTGTAGCGTATCTAAAATATTTCAACATTTAGTATAAGAAATACTGTGATGTTTTACTTTTTTTTTTTTTTGGTACTAGGTATTGTGATCCAGCGTGTATCGTACACTTTAAAGCACACGTCCGTTTTCCCTAGCCATTTCAAGTGATTGATAGTCACAAACGGTGGGTGGCTACCACTTGGGAAAGCAAGGCCCTAGATAGGTTCAGGTGTCATGCTCTGCTTTTTTACTTAAGGTGTAAACTAACTAGAAGCACCTGTGCTTACTGAACTCACCACAGTGTGTTGTCCTTTGGTTTTCTTTGCTGAAGACATTTTAGGTAGTAAAGTAAAACTTGTTCTTATGAGTGCTCACTTTTCACTGTTTCTCCATGGAGTCCTCCCTCAAAATTTTCTTTCATTCAGGGGTTTACATGCATTTGTCTTTTTTTCTTTGACCTCTTCCATTTTCTACACTGCCTCTTTGCCGACTGTTAGGATTCTGTCTCTGACCTACTGCCTCTACAAGCTGTCTTGCCAGTTTCCTGCACTTTCTGCCTTTTAACTACCATCTACGAACTGAAGATTACCAATCTTCTGAGCTCCAGTTTCCAGTGCCTGCCGTAGCTCTTCAAAATGGACCTTGCCTATACTGAGCTTATTATGGTATTGCCTTTTTGAATTAGTGTCTTTCCTGTCTACCCAGTCGTCTTCAGAGTATTCCTCAAATCATAAATCTGCTTTTTTGGTTGAAGCTGCAGTTGCTGTTGGGAGTGCTTTTCTCTTCTGGAGAAATCCTGTTTTTCATTGAAACCCAGGTCAGTGTGAAACCCATTCCTACTAATCTTTCCTTTCCCTCCCCTCCTTTCTTTTCCCTCAGTACAAAGGTATTAAATGCTTCTTTGATAATACTGGAGAACAAAATAAAACTATGGTGGATTACTACTTTTTTGTATGTGTGTGTGAGGAAGATTGGCCCTGAGCTAACATCTGCCAATCCTCCTCTTTTTGCTGAGGAAGACTGGCCCTGGGCTAACATCCGTGCCCATCTTCCTCTACTTTATATGGGACACCGCCACAGCACAGCTTGACAAGCATTGTGTCGGTGTGCACCCGGGGATCCAAACCGGCGAACCCCGGGCCGCCGCAGCGGAGCGCGCGCGCACTTAACCACTTGCGCCACTGGGCCGGCCCCAGATTACTACTTTTTTGATAAGATTGGGCAGCATAGGTGTGTGTCTCAAATTACTTCAAAAAATAAGTCAAATTACTACTTCTATTTCCATTCCCCAGAGGCAATCATTGTAAATAGTATGATGTACATCTTGGATTTTTTTTTCTATGCCTGTACAAACCTCTTTCTATAGCTATATTATGAGCATCTTTTCCTGTTAGTATAAATCTGCTTCATTCTATAATTGTATGAATGTACCATAATGTTAAAATTTCCCTATTCACAGAACATTGGATATCTGTATCAATAGCACTTATATTACCATCTTTGTCAGCCCATCATTGACTGAATCAGAGCTTCCTACTGGTGTACCCAACTTACTTATCCCAGTCCTCATCATGTGTTGATTCACATAACATGGCACAAGTAGATATCTCCTTCACTTTTTATGGAATACTCCTGATTTCAGGTTTTCTATCCTGCATTTCCCATAATTATACTCAAACCACATGTTCTAATTTTTTAGTTACAGTTGAAATAAGGTTAAAATGCCAATTAGGCTTTTTTTTTTTTTTTTTGTGAGGAAGATAGCCCTGAGCTAACATCCATGCTAATCCTCCTCTTTTTGCTGAGGAAGACTGGCTCTGAGCTAACATCTATTGCCAATCCTCCGCCTTTCCCCCCACCCCCCAAAGCCCCAGTAGATAGTTGTATGTCATAGTTGTACATCCTTCTAGTTGCTATATGTGGGACGCGGCCTCAGCATGGCCGGAGAAGTGGTGCCTCGGTGCGCGCCCAGGATCCGAACCCGGGCCGCCATTAGTGGAGCACACGCACTTAACCACTAAGCCACCGGGCCAGCCCTAGGCTTTTTTTTAAATACCAAATGGCAGTATTATGTTTTAATAATGCTTTGACCAAATGTTTTAACTTATTTTCTTCCAGCGGATGTTTGCTGTTTGGAAGATGGGATATTTACAAAATGCCGTTAGAGAATCAGTCTCCTGCCCTGTTTGCCCCATTAACACACCTGGACCATGGAGTAGAGCATGAGATGACGGGCAAGCACCTGTTAACTGTGACCCATTCTGGGGAGGAGAGGCTAGGGTGAATTTCCAGTAGCCACTGTCACCTTCCTTTCACTACCTACCATACATAGCTTACAAGAAATATTAGTACCAGTTTAGCACCCCACCTCTGAAGCTCCCAAGTTCAACTCTAGGTCAAGTCAAATGTATGACAGATTTTAGGATGATGACGACTCCCATGTTTGTAGCTAAGAATTTTAAGCCCAGCAGGGAACACACATCAAGCACACACTTGGTGTTTAACACAAGACAGATTTTTCTAAAACAAGTGAATAATAAATATATAAGCATGAAAATACATAGACATAGAACAATTCTTTACAAATTATAAAAGGAAAGATATAGACAGTCCTGGTTTATTGGTACAATTTGGCAGTCAAAACAGTTCCTGAATGTTAGACAGCAGTTCCTCTTTCCAAGTTTTGTTTAATTTCAGCTGTATATTTCCCATAGAATCTTTCTGCCTTCTTGTTGAATTTGGCATTCCTTTCATTAATGTAGTCAATGTCTGCATCATCATTATAAGGACGTCTCCGGCTATATTTGTCTCGTTTTTCAATTCTGTAATGGAAACAAACAGAATTAAAAGCTGCTTTATTTTTTGATCTTAACAGTTAAGACTGAAAGCACTATCTTTAGAAAAGCATTCAAGACTGAAAGCAGTATCTTTAGAAAAGGATTCTACAAAGAAATAGTTTCAGTGAGCTTCCTTGAATTTAATTTTGTAAGTTAACAGTACCATCAGATGATATTTGGGACAGAACCCAGGTTCACGTTGAAATATAAGGGCAGTGATACATTACACTACTTGGAGAGAATTTTTATATTACTCTATTGATTCTGTGTAATAATGACCCCATTCAGAACACAAATATAAAGGTGGTGAATGGGACCATTCTTCAAACTAATAATTCAAGTGTTCCTTAATTTTTATCCAGGTGCTATACTTCAAGACTATAAAGGTAATTTTGTCATTAAGTGTGAAATTAGTACTAAATCTTTAGGTTGCATTTGGGGTACTTACTGCTTTTCCAAGTCTATGACCATCCTATCAATTTCCTCTGTGGAAGGCACATGTGTTCCATGAAGAAGACTATTTGATGTTGGGTAGAACTCCTCTCCACTGAGAAAAAGCAAGGTAATGAGTAACACTATAAAGATCCTATACTTTCAGAACTGGACAATTAGTGGTCAACAATAGCAACCTTTGGGATCATATTTGATTTCAAAGAAACAGAATTCAGACTTGAAAAAGGGTATTTAAGAAATCATCTGCTCTAGTGCCCAAATGAGTTGGCTGAGGACCAGAGGTCAATGGACTTATCCAACAAAGTTCATACAGTGGGAGAGATGGAATGAGAACACACTGTTCTGCACAATTTATAGCTCTCTCCACTTGACTACACTGTTGTTATTAAAACAGAGTTTACCTCAAGCACACTATCTGCCTTACATAATTAGAGAAAGAAAGAGTGCAGCTTAGCGGTGCTTACTGCACATCATGAAAGTAGGTATCCTCTACAAGTAAGGGACACAGTTATAGCAATGCTAGTAATCATGATGATGATAATAGCTGACACACATACAGTGCTTACTGTGTGCCAAGCATTAAGTGCATTGTATGAATTCATTTAACCTTTACAATAACCCTTTGAGGTAAGCACCCATTATTATTCCCTGTTTACAGATGAGGAAACTGAGGAAGAAAAATTGTGCGACACAGCTAGTAAGTGGTGGAGCCAGGACCCAAGGCCAGGAAGCCAAGTTCCAGAATCAGGACTCTTAAATACAAGTCCTTCCAGTAACATACAAAGAGTACATTATTAAATCACTTATAGACTTAACTGTTTTTCTCTCTGTCTTTCATATGTTTCCATGTCAGGTTTGATCTGCTTGGTCAACCGATGATATTGACGTAACTGGGCAGCAGCATAATCTAAAAAAAATGAGAACCACAGACTATTTTGATGTTGGGGCATTATTAAACTTGTTATTAAATGGGCCATTAACAGGACCCTTCAATAAAGTAAAAGCCAGTTTTACCTGAAAATCCCAGATCGGGGTTTTTCCTCCTCTTTTTTCTCTCCCACCTTTCTGCATCTTCTGTGCTGATCTCAAGCAACTTCACTTTCTCATAGTCTTCTCCTCTTGCTGCACATTCCTAAAAAGAGGGAAAAAACATTAGCTCTATTACCTTATATAATTTCTTGATTCCTAGGGCCGGCCCCAGCCTTAGCGGTTAAGTGTGCGTGCTCTGCTACTGGCAGCCCGGGTTTGGATTGTGGGTGTGCACCGACGCACCGCTTCTCAGGCCATGCTGAGGCTGTGTCCCACATACAGCAAGTAGAAGGATGTGCAACTATGACATACAACTACCTACTGGGGCTTTGGGGGAAAAAAAGGAGGAGGGTTGGCAATAGATGTTAGCTCAGAGGTGGTCTTCCTCAGCAAAAAGAGGAGGATTGGCATGGATGTTAGCTCAGGGCTGATCTTCCTCACAAAAAAAAAAAAAAAATTCCTTGATTCTTTTTAAATCAAGAAAGGCCTGGGCCAGCCCGGTGGCTTAGCAGTTGGGTGCGTGTGCTCTGCCACTGGTGGCCTGGGTTCGGATCCCGGGCGCGCACCGATGAATCGCTTCTCCAGCCATGCTGAGGCTGCATCCCACATACAGCAACTAGAAGGATGTGCAACTATGACATACAACTATCTACTGGGGCTTTGGGGAGGCAAAAAAGGAGGAGGATTGGCAATAGATGTTAGCTCAGAGCCGGTCTTCCTCAGCAAAAAGAGGAGGATTGGCATGGATGTTAGCTCAGGGCTGATCTCCCTCACAAAAAAAAAAAAGAAAGGCCTAACAACTGCCACTAAGACTGAATTGACAGCCAGCCCTCATGGCCTAGCAGTTCAAGTTTGGTGGGCTCCACTTAGGTGAGCCAGGTTTGGTTCCCGGGCACAGAACCACACCACTCGTCTGTCAGTAGCCATGCTGTGGCAGTGGCTCACACAGAAAAACTAGAAGGACTTAGAACTAGAATGTACGACTATGTACTGGGGCTTTGGGGAGGAAAAAAAGAAGAGGAAGATTGGCAACAGATGTTAGCTCAGGGCGAATCTTTCCCAGCAAAAAAAAAAGACTAAGTTGACTAACAAAGAAAACTGGAATTTGCTAATGTCTGTAAGAAGTAATACATCTATAACATTGACACCAAAAATACCTGTGGTAGACACATGAGTTGGCCATCAATATCCTTTCTCTCCTCCTTTCTGGGCTCATGGCTGCTCATCTCCCAACCTCCCTTGCAGTTGGATCAGGTCAAGTGACTTAAATTTTCAACAAAATAGGTGCTGAAGCGGCCGGCCCCGTGGCTTAGCGGTTGGGTGCGCGCACTCTGCTACTGGCAGCCCGGGTTCGGATCCCGGGCGCGCACCAATGCATCGCTTCTCCGGCCATGCTGAGGCTGCGTCCCACATACAGCAACTAGAAAGATGTGCAACTATGACATACAACTATCTACTGGGGCTTTGTGGGGGAAAAAAAGGAGGAGGAGGATTGGCAATAGATGTTAGCTCAGAGCCGGTCTTCCTCAGGAAAAAAGAGGAGGATTAGCATGGATGTTAGCTCAGGGCTGATCATCTTCACAAAAAAAAAAAAAAAAAGGTGCTGAAGGCTGCTTCCAAAGTCAGACCTTGAAACCATGGCTGTGCTGCCTCTACACTATACCCTTTCTTGCTGGCTGGAACTTGCAGCCACTTAGCCTTGCCCATCCAGACAGCCAACAACGTGCTGGGGAATGGCAGAGCAACAACGGAATGGACACTTGTATGGAACAGAGCTGCCCCTCTGACTTAGGCTGCTCAGCTGGGAACTGATAACATGAGTGACTAATAAGCTTTATCATTTATTGTTGGAGCTTCTGTTACTGTAGCTTAGCCTTGTACCCTAATATCCACTGCTTATGTGGCTGTAACTATGTGCCAGGCACTGTGCTAAGTGTTTTACATATTTTATTCTCACAACTCTCTGAGGTACAGAGGAGAACAGAGCCAGAATGCTTAACTACCATGCTATATACCACCTCACCAAAACAGTTTTTGAATCCACAGCTTATGAGGATGGCAGAATTGCACTTACTTTTTTCTTTTTTTCTTCCTGCAATTCCCATTCCAAACGAGCTTTCTTAGCTTCCCAGTTTGCAGGTAATTTAAGTCTTTTATCTTCCTCCACAACTTCTGGTGATTTAATTTTCGAGCTTCATTCTACCACCAGGACACACAAAGTTTGTCAGCATAAATATGGAAATAAATCCAAATAGATGTTACCTGTCTTCTTGTATGATAGGTCATCCAAAGCAGACTAGATTTGGATTTATTTCCATCAGGAGACACGTAATCTCTGATTTTTTCCCTTTTTGTGACGTTCACAGCCATTAATTACTAGCTAGATAGTGATTCATTAAAGATTGCAAAAAGGTGATGTTCTAATTATATCATTGCTTCTTCACATATTCTCTGGCCTCCTATTCTTTATACAATATTTCAAGTGAATTAAGTATGTGTGTTCAACTAGTTTTTAGATCTGAGTTTTTCTGGGCCAACAGAGATAACTACCCTCCCCAAACATACCCTTGTCTCCAGCTGCACCCAGCTGCCTACTGGCCTCCTACCCTGATAAGGACTCCTCCTTCGCAGTTGTACCTGCTGCTTGGACACCTCCTCCCCCAACTCCTTTATATGTCTGATAATAGCCTACTCATCTTTCAAGCAGCTTAGTTGTCACCTCCATCTTTAGTTGTCAGTCTTTTTTTCTCTGCTCCTCTGAGGCACTTTGTTCGTCTCTAAAGGGCATTACCATTGTGGGAGTAATTATTGGTTATGGACCTGCCTCCATAACCAGCAGAAGACTTACCGTTTTGACTACTATATCCGCACTATCTAGTTGGCTATCGCACACTAGATGCGGGGGTGGGGTGGGGGTGGGGACGGAGGGAGACGACACTGTTTGGGGATGAATGAGTGATCGGCCTACTCGCTGTGTGACGACAGACTAATTCCTTTCCATCTCTGATCCGCAGTATCCCTCTCTATAAAAACAAGGGTTTGATAAAGTCACTTGAACTGAAAGGAGAATGTGAGAAGTTGCTTAAAAAAATACTAATATCTGGTTCCAGAAACTGATTAAATCAGACACCCTGGAAGTGTGCTTTAAAGCATGTATACTTTTTAAAAATTCTAAAGTGATTCGAATGTGCTGCCAGGGTTGAGAACACCGGGACAGATCTTCCATCCAGCTCTGCGGGTCTGTCAGACGCGCTGCTGCGGCTTCCTTGTCTCTCCCCGAACGCGCACGGGCCTGGCCAGGGGACAGGTGTCAGCTGGCCTCCGGGGCTACTCACCCGTTTCAGGTGTAGCTCCCGGAATTTGCGCAGTCGCTGCTCGCGCTTCTGGGCGGCCAGCTCCTCGGGGGTCGCCAGGGCCTGCTCCTCCTCCGCGCTGTCCACCGGCCCCTGCGGCGAGGAGGGCCGGCTTGAGACGGGGCCGGCTCGGCTGCCCCCGACTGCGCGGCCGATTCCCCGCCGGTCCCGCCGGGCCCTCCCCGCCGATCCTGACCCCACAGTCTGCGCCTCCCTCCCTCCCCATCGCCTCTACATCTAGGCCACGCCTCTAGCCGCAAAGGTTCCCCTGTCCCCCCAACCCCTGCCACCCACCTTCTCAGCCTTATCCTCTGCCGCCATCACACGGCTGCGCTTCCCGCACCCCCCCCCACCCCCGAGATTTCCGGCGACAACAAACTTTACCGACTCTCGGCTCACTTCCGGCAGCCAGCAGCCACAGGTTTCGGGACAAAAACCCGCCCCTTTCTGCTGCCCCTCCCCCCGGCCGGAGAACCAATCCCCGCCCCCGCAGCTCTGGGCTGTATCCGATTGGGCCCGTCCTGTGCGCAGGCGCATTGAGTGGACACACCTGAGCGGCGCGCGTGAAACCGCAGGAAAGGCTGGGTGTTGGCGGTATCGGAGTATGTGGTTCGGACGGTAAACGGAAGTAAGAGGAAATGGGATAAAAGGAAGAAACCGCCAAATGTGTGAGAAAGTAACCCAGAGTACAGGTTGTGCCATCCAGTGACCAACCTTGCAATTCAGATCTCTGATTACCCAATCCAAAGTAGGCCTCCAGTCACCATCAAGTCATCCCATTTTAATCTCTGCATAGCAGTTTTTTGGCCCGTTGCTCAGTACAACTTAAGCCCCAAGAGAACAGGGTCTATTTCTATCTTGGTCACAACTGATTCCCTGCGCCCCGAACTGTACTGGTCCAGAGTATGAATTAATTTCATGCTGTTGAATGAAGGAAAGAAGGAAAAAATTGACAGGGTATTTGAGATCTCTTCCTCAAGCGTCTCCATGATGCAGAAAGATTTCTTGGATTAACTTGAGGCTTTGACTTTCTTCTCAAAATGAAAATTCTGCATAGAACACCATTCTTCATATATCTATCCGGTCATTCAATAATGAACTGTATAACCATTCTCAGTTATTTAACTCACCTTCGGTTCATCTATGAAAAAGAAATATTAAAGCAATACCCATGTCACAGGGTAGTTTAGAACAAGTTAGATAATATGTCTGAAGTATTTGTGACCAGTGTCTGGCTCATAGGAAATGATGAATAATTGTTGACTTTTACCAGTTGAGACTAGATGTGTCCCCTCCTGCCTGAGATTTCCTTAAATGTCTTTCTTCAGGGAAGCCCTAACCCCACCTCCTGAAGGGTCAGTTTCCCCTGTTATAGCTCTTCATACTTTCTTCTTTGCGGTGCTTACGTAAATGTAATTAAATAAGTGTGGAATTGCTTGTTCAATGCAGTTAATTTAAATGAGACAAGTTTCTTAACCACTATTAAAATAGCAAATCTAGCAGAGTCATAGGCTTTTATTTTTTCTATATTATGGATGATTTGACAGAGCAATCTTACAAGTATTTATATTCTTTAGGAATACAAAAGTGTCTATTATAAAATTATTTCCAGGAAGATCACTTAACGGAATTACAGGTTTTGAAGAATAGTTTGTCTGAGTCCTACAAACTCAAACTAAGTAGTTAAGGAGAGTTTAATAAAGGGACTGTTTACAAAGTTGTAGACTGGGTTAAAAGAAACCAACCAAAGAGAGTGAAGCATTCCACAGCCAGCAACATTGGGGAGCTATTGCTACCCCTTCTCCTAAAGAGGCAAGGGGAGGGAGCAGCAAGGGGAAGAATAGGGTACGAGAGGGTCTTCAGACAGAAGCTGTGACTAGAGAAATGAAGTCAACCCATAATCCAGCCAGAGAATAAATATCCTGACCTCATTTCTTCTGAACCTTTGATCTTCTGTAGGTGCTACTCATTGGCAGGACCCAATGAGAAGAGAGCAATAGGCAAGAGAGCTTATCCATGCATTCCATACAGGCCAGCGCTCATGGGCACAGAACAGGGTGGAGGCTGGTGGAGAGTGGTTCTAAAGGAGCAAACAGAAAATATCTAGCACAATTCTTTTTATGGGACAGGGCAACAGTTAAAAAAAAATTTGAAGTCTTATTAAACCTCTTTGTTCAAGTTTCATTTACATTGATTTATTAACAAAGAACAGAATAAGCCTTGTGGCCAATTGAATTTTCCAAGATGGTAGAAGATCTTCCATCCTATGTTCTATTCTTATAGTGTGACATTGATGCTCCTTCCATGGAGAGGTAGTGTCTATGTCCCTAATCCTTGAATCTGTGACTATGGAGGAAGTGACACCATGTGACTTCTGAGGCTAGGTCATAAAAGGTGAAACAGATTCCACTTGGTTCTCTTTGGATGCTTGTTCTTGGAACCTAGCCATCATGCTTTGAGGAAGCCTAGGCCAAATGGAGAGGCCATGTGTAGATATTCTGGCAGACAACTAACATCAACCACCAGACATTTGAGTGAGGAGACTTTGAAATGATTCCAGCCCCAGCCCCTAATCTGACTGCAACCACATTCGATACCCAAAGCGAGAACCACCTAGCTGAGCCCAGTCAGTTCCCAGAACTGTGAGAGATAATAATAGTTGTTGTGTTAATGTATCAAGTTTTGGGGTGACTTGTCATGCTGTGATAGACAAATTATACAGTTCAAAAGAGTTGTGAAGAGTCACACAAATCTCCATATTGCACAGGAAAACAAGATAGACATTCCTGTGAATGTTCTTAATACATTATCTTATAAAATCAGATTTGTTGAGCAATTTTTATCACGTGGAATATTATCTCTCCTTTCTATTGTTAAAAACAAGACAACACGCCCAAAATGGAGTTGCTTATGCTAAGCTTGAAGTCACCAAACCGAACTTAACAAACCAACCGAACTTAACAACCCAACACCAAACCAAACTTAATTACAGTTTCAGTTCTCCCAGAAACGGAATCTTAAACCAGTCAATCACCTGACCAGCACTAGTTAGGTAATCTGCCTGATGGACTCCTGCCATCCCCTACAGGAAAGTAACCTTGCAATGACCAACACACTTTTTTGTCGAGTATAACTTCCTTGTTCCCACTCCCTTCTGCCTATAAAAATCTTTCATTTTGTACAGCTCCTCAGAGATCCTTTCTATCTGCTAGACTGGATGCTGACTGATTCATCAATTGTTGAATAAAGCCAATAAGATCTTTAAAATTTACTCAGTTGAATTTTGTTTTTAACACTATGCTGATTCTCTTTTATCTCTTCCAGAGACTACGTTAGTTAATTATGAAGATTTGTATTTTTTTAAAGCTAGGCTTGGTAATTTTATTAATTTGTGTTATAAGCAAATTGGCAATATAGAGCTCAATTTTACTTGCAGGAATATAGAAAAGAATGAATCGGATTCAAAAAACAAACAAAAAAACAAAAAAGAAACAAACTCATAGATACAAAGAACACACTGGTGGTCTCCAGAGGGGAGGGAGGTAGGAGGATGGTTGAAATAGGTGAGAGGATTAAGTACAAACTTCCAGTTATAAATAAATAAGTCACGGGATGTAATGTACAGTGTAGGGAATATAGTCAATAATATTGTAATAACTGTATGGTGACAGATGCCTACTAGTCTTATCGTGGTGATCACTTTGTAATGTATATAAATGTTGAATCACTATGTTGTACACTTGAAACTAATATAATATTGTCTGTCAACTATACTTCAATTAAAAAGAAAAAAATGAATAGGATTCTTAAAACACTAAAATAAGAAGCATATGAGCACTTCTCTTCTCCAATGTCCCTCTGTCTTCCTAGGCAAGTCTAAGATCTCTGAGGCAAGTGTCGCCTGACTACTTCTGTGTGCCACCTGGACTCATCATAGGGTCTGGCACCTGGTAGCTGTTCAACAAACATTAAAAAAACTGGAAAAAAATTCTGTCCGTGCTGCCTCAGAATATCTGTGAGCCCAGCAAACAGAGCCCCCCAAACCTATTTAAATCCCCTTTCCCCTTCCATTTCTTCCCTTCCAGCTTCACCCTGGGGACTGTCAATTACACCAAACATATGATGTCACTTCCTCATGACATATTTCAAAATCTTCCTGAGTATAGGAGAACTCAACAGGTTCTGATGTCTCTGTGACAGTTTTGAGACTTTTGCTGTAATAAACATCCCATATACTAGTGTATACATACTAGTGCTTTTATTTCTGTAGGATAGATTCTCAAAAGTGAGTCTACTGAGTTAAAGGGCTCATATAATTTTAATAGATGTTGTTGATTAACTTTTCTGAAAGGTTGTAGCAATTCTCATTCCTACCAACAATGCTTGGAAGTGCAGGTTTCTGGAACTGATGCCTAACCAAGTGGGCTTGCCTCCTGGTGAGTTAAAGAAGACTGGACACCAGTGGAAGTTGTCTTACAAAGTAAAGTGTATTTGCAGCAAATAGGAGGCCCCAAGGAATCATTTCCAAAGTCATGGCATCCCTGAAAAAAGGGAAGCAGGAACTTTTATTTGGTTGGAGAATGAATATTCAAAAGGAAGAGGCGGGTATTTGCTTGCACAGGCTCAGCTGGAGAACGTGCTTCCACATAATGAGGCCTAAGCTCCTCCTGGAGAGATCTTTGCATTAAAAATAAGGCAAAGGTCAGGGGCATAGCTCTTGTGGTGAGGCTTGGTCATTTCAGGATGGCTGGTGGTTACATCTCCCTTGAGTGCCTCCCTTGGTCAGTTTCAGGATGGCTGGTGGTTACAATCTCCTTAACACACAAAAGGAAAAGAAACAACTTGGAAAAACAGTTAATTGCTTCCAAACCCACCTTTGAGTTTCTCAAGGCACCTAATCAGTGACAGAATCTTCTCCATTATTTGATTTTATTGGTATTTTTATTTTTTACCAATCTGAGAGGCATAAAACCACATATAGTTGTTTTAATTTTCATTTTCTGACTATTGATGATATTCCCTATTCTGTGAGATAGGAATCTAATTTTCTTCTGTCCATATTTCAGCCAATTATGCAAGCACCATTTATTCTATTCTATTCTATAAAGCATCACTGTCCCACTGAATCTATATGTGAATTTTCTGTTCTGTTCCATTGATTTGTGTGTCATTTCCTGTGCAAGTGTTCATTACTGAAGTCTCTTAATTCCTGGTAAGATAAATCCCTTCTCCGTATTTTTTATTCAAAAATACTCTTGGCTGTTCTCAGTGTTTCTATACAAACTTTTAAAATTAATTTTTAATTTTGCGGGCCGGCCCTGTGGCTTAGCAGTTAAGTGCACGTGCTCCGCTACTGGCGACTCAGGTTCGGATCCCGGGCGCGCACCGACGCACCGCTTCTCCGGCCATGCCGAGGCCGCGTCCCATATACAGCAACAGGAAGGATGTGCAACTATGACATACAACTATCTACTGGGGCTTTGGGGAAAAAAAGGAGGAGGATTGGCAATAGATGTTAGCTCAGAGCCGGTCTTCCTCAGCAAAATGAGGAGGATTAGTGTGGATGTTAGCTCACTAACTGAGCTGAGCTCACATGCTGAGCTTCCTCACCAAAAAAAAAAAAAAACAAAACTTAATTTTGGAATTGGAAATATATTCATATGGTCCAAATATTACATATATAATATTATCACTTATATTGGCGTCTTGACTATTCCTCCTCAGATCTTTGTGCAAAATAAAAATATATTCTTAGTAACCCTAACCCTACCCACAACCCCCCTAAATGTAGCATACTATATACGCAGTTCTGCACCTTGCATTTTATATTTAGTATATTTTGGAGATCTTTCCAAATTAGTAAACAGAGAGCTGCCCCATTCCTTTTCACAGCTTCATAATGTTCCACTGAATGGAACCATAATTTATTTCACCAGTTTTCTATCCACAGACATTTGAGTTTCCAATTTTTTGCTTTTACAAAAAAACCAAAAAACGGAAATGACCAACCTTGTACAGAAGTCATTTCATACCTGTGCAATTGTAGGATAAATTTCCAGAAGTGTGATAGCTGGGTCAAAGAGGAAATGCCTTTGTAATTTTTATAGCTATTGCCAAAATGCCCTCCCTAAAGGTTTTACGAATTTTCAGTCCTACCAGCAATATATGAATTCATGTTTCTTCACAGTCTCACCAATGCAGTGTGGTGTTGTGACCAGAAACCAGGCAAGGAAAAGGTTAATGAAAATCTGATCCATAACTAAACATAGCCTGCCAAATGTTTTCCAGACAAGGAGAAAACTAAATGTGCTGTTTTTCAGAGGTTGATGTCCTCATGGTTGCAGATGTTGCCATCCTACAGTGAAACTTACCACAGTTGCAGCAGGACCCCTGCAAATTGCTTCCTGCTCTAAGTGTCCAAAAGTTACCTTGGACCTGTTATGTAATGGCATGTTGCATTGAGCTCTTATGTAATGGCATTGAACTCATTATGTAATGGCCTGCACATGCGTCCTGTTTAGGCCCAGTTGTTACACAGTTGTAACATAGCCTCAGCACTCCGGAGTATAAAGTCTCCGTGCGGGGGTGTGTGTGTGTGTGTGTGTGTGTGTGTGTGTGTGTGTGTGTGTGTGTGTGTGTGTGTGTGTGTGTGTGTGTGTGTGTGTGTGTGTGTGTGTGTGTGTGTGTGTGTGTGTGTGTGTGTGGTGGTGGGGTGTGGGGGGGCACTGCTTGGGAGCTATCCCCAGTGTGTGTGTGTGTGTGTGTGTGTGTGTGTGTGGGGTGGTGGGGTGTGGGGGGGCACTGCTTGGGAGCTATCCCCACGTGTTCTACGTTGCCTGTGCAAGCAATAAACCCTTTTTCTTCACCCACTCCAGTCTTGGTTGTGCTTTTTGGCTCTGTACTCACCAAAAGACTGACCTACTGAGTTCGGTTCCATTGTCAAACTGTTAGATTTTGCCATGTTATTTTCCAGTTCCAAAAAACAAAAACAATAACCCACTGAATTCTGATGGGAATAACATTACATTAATACTCCTTTGAGATACTTTTGTGATACTACGTTTTTATAGTAAGTTAACCATAAAATACTTCATTATTTATTCAAATTTTACTTTTTTGTAGTTCAAATTATTTCGTATTTTTCATGTTACCGTTTAAATTTTATACCTAGATATCTTTTCATTCGTTTTCCATTTCCACATCTAATTGGTTTGTTAGTGCAGAAAAAATATTATTTTCATATATTCCTGTTGTATCCAGCACCTCACTGAATTATATTAATAACTTCAGCACTGTTACTAGTTCTGGGGCAGTTTCCCTGCTGGGCACGGAAGAATGTACAAGATGAGACAGGCCCTGCTCTCCTGTAGTTTACAAGGTTGATGGAGAAAAAGGAAAACGAACAGATGATAAAAATATCTTACACTATTGAAGAGAATTAAAATTGTGCCATATGACAGTTCTAAAGGGTCTAAGTGAGACAAGGTAAGCCACAGGAGACCTGTCCCGGAGGAAGTGACACTGAGGGTAAGCGCTGAAGGGAAAGCACCTTCCCTTCAAAGGAGCGGCACGCGGTGCACGCGACCGTCTGCTAGGCTTCCCGTTCGCCCGTTCCTTCCCAGCCGCCCGCATCCGAGAGCGTCCCGGCCCTTCGCGCCCCGCCCTGCCTCTGCGGCCTTTTGCGGCTGCGCAAGACCCCGCCCAATCGAAAACATCTCACTGCTGCAAGGGGCAGGGATTGGCCCTAAATTCCGGAGGCTGCCAGGAAGGGGCGGGGCTTATAGAAGTTATTAACGTGTATCGGCGGGGCGATCCAAAAGCCGACGGAAGTGCTCTGTGTTGTTGCCGGAAGTGAGAGGAGGAAGGGTGTGATGGCGGCTGCGACTCTAGCCGAGAAGGTAAGTGCCGCCGGCTCTAGCCAGGGGTTATTGTGGGGGAGGGCTCCGGGGGGGTGGCAGGAGGTGGAGGAGAAGCCTGGGTGCCGGGTCAGGGGGGCGCCGACACTGTGGGGTCGGGATCGGCGGGGAGGGCCCGGCCCGGCGGGACCGGCGGGGAATCGGCCGCGCAGTCGGGAGCAGCCGCACCGGCCCCGTCTCAAGCCGGCCCTCCTCGCCGCAGGGGCCGGTGGACAGCGCGGAGGAGGAGCAGCCCCTCGCGACCGCCGAGGAGCTGGCCGCCCAGAAGCGCGAGCAGAGACTGCGCAAATTCCGGGAGCTGCACCTGAAGCGGGTGAGTAGCCCCGGAGGCCAGCTGACACCTGTCCCCTGGCCAGGCCCGTGCGCGTTCGGGGGGAGACAAGGAAGCCGCAGCAGCGCGCCTGACTCGCAGAGCTGGATGAAAGATCTGTCCCGGTGTTCTCAACCCTGGCAGCACATTGGAATCACTTTTGAAAATACACGTGCTCTCTCCAGTCCTCCTCCCACCCAAATCTGATTTAATTTATCTGGGCTTATTTGAGAATCTCTATTACTAACAGTCTCTTCGCTGTATGATTCTAATAAACTTCTGTTTATCTAGGATAATATGTAGAGCTAGAGACTGGAAGAAACTTGTCCAGTGTTAATAAGAGAGCTGGTTGCCTCTTCATTCAAAAATAATCAGCGAATCTTAGGAAGTCTGTATTGTCAGTGGTTCAGCTAGTTGGTGGGGAATCAGATGATTTTGATAAGGCTTCTGCTCTTAAGTCGGGGAGACAACTTTATAGCCAGAAATGACATTGTGGTAAGCCTCATGCTAGAATTAGGAACAAAGTGCCCTGAGAGTGCAGAGGAAGAGAGATTAATACAGTTTGGGAGTCTCCAGGCAGTGCCTCATATAAGAGATGATACCTAAGCTACTTTTTGAAAGATGAGTAAGATAGTATCAGACAAATAAAGAAGTTGGAGGAAGAAATATCCAAGCAGAGGAAACAAGTGCAAAGGAAGAGAATTCACATTAGGAATAAGAGTCCAGCTATGGACTGGCCGTCATTTGGAGCTGAGAAAGGAAAAAGCAGGTCTTGACTATTTCCGCTTGAAGTGGCCTGACTGGCAGCTTGGCTGTGGTTTTAGAAAACCCCATCACTCTGACTATTGGAGTGAGACAAAAACAAGCCTGTTACAAACCACAGAAATGACCACATATCTCCTTCTTCTGCTAACATCAGTGACTGCTATTACCAAATACAGCATTAGTCTCACTCCATTAATCCTGCTTCCTATATAAAAACTTGTTAATCTTGCCTCTTGTGTAAAAACTAAAGATATCCGGGCCGGCCCGTGGCTTAGCGGTTAAGTGCGCGTGCTCTGCTACTGGCGGCCTGGGTTCGGATCCCAGGCGCGCACCGACGCACCACTTCTCTGGCCATGCTGAGGCTGCGTCCCACATACAGCAACTAGAAGGATATGCAGCTATGACAGACAGCTATCTACTGGGGCTTTGGGGGAAAAAATAAAGAAAGAAAAAAAATTTTAGAAAAAATTAAAAACTGAAGATACCCAATTGTAGAATGCCCTGGCTTTCTGACAGTGCCTAATCCAGAGCACAGCTGTACTTCCCTTGAACCTTCCCCCCAGTCACTGGGCACAAATGCAAATCCTGTAACTAGGCCCTCGTAAAACCCTCTCACTGAAATACCTGCAGTTCTCCATGGTTTGCTGTCTCCTTCAGCAACAAACACAACTTTGACTACAGTTGTGTTCTTGGTGTCTTCAACTGGAGGTCATTGCCAGAGCCCAGAGTATATGAGAGCTGGTGGTTGAGAGGAGCCTCTCTTTTTGCCCAGAAAGAGTTAGTCTAATAAGGAATTAAACACAACTTAAATATTTATTTGAAGGGACTGTGTAAAGAACATGTGGTTAGAAATTAGGAGACATGGCTTCCTGGACAAACTGCCACCAGCTTGTGACCTAAGAAACATCTAACTTAAGTTGTTCTTAAGATGATATACTAATTTTGTTTTGTGTAGTTAAATTTATTTTTAATAAGACTTCATAGAGTAATTCAAATGGAAGATGGCTTTCATTTGCCATAATGTAAAACTGTTAAAATATTTTAAGAGGAGGAGAGACTTGGAAAAGGTTAGAGATATTAAGATAGGTTTTAAAGTCCCCAGCCCCAAATTGAGACTTTTTCCTTGAATTAATCAGGATTAAAAGAGAATTGAAAGTAGAATATCTTTTTCATTGTGTGATATGATATTATTTCATACTATCTGAAGTCTACTTAAGTGCCACTGTAGTATGCCTTCCCCGCTTTGCGAAACTGTGTCTGATCCAACCTAAGGGATCTGCTCAAAGGGACCACACAGCTAAACAGCCAAAGCTGACATTAACCCCCAGGCCTCTGAAACAGCAAACCAGTGCAGCCCAACACATTTCTTGACTGTCTACAGGTGTAGACCTAATTGGTCTGTTCCCTTGCTTAAACTCCTTTGATGGCTCTATTACTTTTAGGATACAATGTGATCCCCTTGTTAATGTGTCTTAACCTGATGCTCCTCAGGGAAGGCAAGCTTTGTTTAGGTTTATTTTCATGTTTCAGCTGACAAACTTTTTGTGGTTTTAGAATGAAGCTCGTAAATTAAATCACCAGGAAGTTGTTGAAGAAGATAAAAGACTTAAGTTACCTGCAAATTGGGAAGCCAAGAAAGCTCGTTTGGAATGGGAACTACAGGAAGAAGAAAAGAAAAAGGTTAGGAACTACTCTACTGTCTTCATATGTGGTTTATTCAATCATGTCTGTTGTATTGAGACGGTAGAAAGTGGTGGTTTTGTATGCTGGCTCTGGAGCCAGACTGCCAGAGTTCAAATCCTGCCTCTGCTTTTTATCAGCTGCGACACTTCTGGTGAGTTATTTAACCTCTCTGTGCCTTAAGTTTTCTCATCTGTAAAACAAGGACTATAATAATAATTGAGTTAATTATGAATTAAATGAGTCAATGCATGTAAAACATTTAAAAGAGGGTCTGACACCTTGTAAATGTTGAGTAAGTATTATTTTTTAAATTGATGCACTCTCTTTGTATATGTCATAGCAGATTCCCAAATTTCCTTCAAAAATTAATCATTTTTAAAGTATTGCTTGAGAGCTTTATTCAATCTTGATTTAAAATAGATCGAATAATTGCTTATATCATAATTGCGGGTATTAGCTTTTTTCCTTTCTTTTTAGGAATGTGCAGCAAGAGGAGAGGACTATGAGAAAGTGAAGTTGCTCGAGATTAGCGCAGAAGATGCAGAAAGGTGGGAGAGGAAAAAGAAGAGGAAAAACCCTGATCTGGGATTTTCAGGTAAAACTGGCTTTTACTTTATTGAGTGGGCCTGTTAGATAAGCATTGCCTTCAGTGTTTCTGGTTTTAAGAAAGGATATGTCCCGGGCCGGCCCCGTGGCTTGGTGGTTGAGTGCACGCACTCCGATGCTGGTGGCCCGGGTTCGGATCCCGGGCGTGCACCGAGGCACCACTTCTCCGTCCATCCTGAGGCCGAGTCCCACATACAGCAACTAGAAGGATGTGCAGCTATGACATACAACTATCTACTGGGGCTTTGGGGGGAAAAAATAAATAAATAAAATCTTTAAAAAAAAAAAAAAAAAGAAAGGATATGTCCCTTCATGGAATATCCTCTAAGAGGCTTAAACCCAAGGAAAAGACAAATATGTCTCATAGGGCAGAGGTAAAGAAGGCTATACTTTAGTCAGCTGATTCTTTTATTCTTTGTGGTAAAATTAATCAGAGCCTGTATTATCAGCATCTTCAGGATAGAGGCTATGCTCAGATTAGTGTCTTGTGCATATATTACTAATAATTTTGATTTTTCTCTGAAGAGTAATGACCAAACAAGGAAATATATCATCTCTGATTCTCATGTTATTTTTAGATTATGCTGCTGCCCAGTTACGCCAATATCATCGGCTTACCAAACAGATCAAACCTGACATGGAAACATATGAGAGACTGAGAGAAAAGCAGTAAGTTGACAGCATTAATGCAAGTCCTTTTTTCATCCTGAAGTGATATGGATATATTTGTGTGTGTGTATATATAGATACACGTGTACTTAAATACAAGCACACTTTAATGCTTAGGTGAGGGCTGTCAATAGCTGTGTAAGAATGGTTTCTGGTCTTGACAACAGTGTTGCTCACTCCACAGCAGTTAAGCTGACCACCTGGTTATGTTTCTAGCTGGGCATTCTAAGACTGGGTGTTGAATGTTTAACACCCAGGTTATCATAGTTACTCAGATATTTTGGAGGCAGAATGCTTTAGTGCTGGGATGGGTGAACCTTTTCTGTAAAGGACCAGAGAGTAAATATTTTAGGGTTTGTGGGCCTACGGTCTCTGTCACAACTACTCAACCCTGCTATTGTGATGTGAAAGCAGCCAGAGGCTACATAAACAAATGGGTGTGGCTGTGTTGCACTAGAACTGTTCACAAACAGAGATGCACGCTGGCTCACCCTGCTTTAGTGGAAAGAGAACCTGAACCTGGAAGCAAGTCCTTTAACCTCTGGCCCTTAGCTCTTTCATCTGTAGAATGAAGGTGTTGAAATGGGTGATTTCTTAGGTCCCTTCCAATTTCGTATTTTCCTTTTTAAAAAAAGTTAAGGTGAGAGATCACGGTAAATATACATACATATTTTCTCTCTCATCGTGACTGGTAGTTTACTTTGAAATTTGAAAACGTGGAGGACTTGTAGTGTTACTGTATGTCCATTTTGCTGTCTTTTCAGTGGAGAAGAGTTTTTCCCAACATCCAACAGTCTTCTTCATGGAACACATGTGCCTTCCACAGAGGAAATTGATAGGATGGTGACAGATCTGGAAAAACAGTACGTATTCAGTACAGCAACCTGAAATTTTAATGTTTAACAACAAAATGGATTAATGTGCTTAGAATGAATTGAAAAGACGGATGATATTCTTGTTAATTTCTGACTTAGCATCTCTAGTTGATTTTGGGGACAGACAGCAAGTATGGGTTGAGTCTATATTTGGAACGGAGGTGCAAAATATCGATGAAATTGAATTGTTATAATTGAAGCAGGGAAAAGTCTAAAGAAAATTATTCTTCTTTAAAAGCTTTTACTTGAGCAACCATTCCACTGTTTGATTTGAAGAAATACAAATGTTCTAGTAAATGTACCTTTGTTATATGTGTCTTTCTTAATACTGACAGGGGTGAATATTAGGCAGAGCAGAATGAATTTATATTTTAAGAGTTAATACATGTAAGTATTAAGAATAGTGTCTAGTACATACTATGCCCTCCATATTAACTGTGGTTATTATTAATATAATTATTATTGTAATAGTCATTTTCTTTTAAGTAATACTTCATGTGTCCAGTTCCTAACAATGTATCATTGCTCTTTTAGGAGCATTCTGAGGATGAGTTTGTATTTACTGAATTTCATGGTTCATACCCGGGGTTGTGCTGTTAATTAGCAGTTTCAACTTGATCTTGATGAAAACTGGGCTGCCCCCCTCCCTCTTCAAAGTGTGCTAAGTGTACCGATTCTGTTGTTAACTATTTGGCCATGTTTTATTAAGATCAGAAAAGAGAGCAGTTTTGAATTTTGTAAATTATTTTCTTGTTTCCCCAGAATTGAGAAACGAGACAAATATAGCCGGAGACGTCCCTATAATGATGATGCAGATATTGACTACATTAATGAAAGGAATGCCAAATTCAACAAGAAAGCAGAAAGATTCTATGGGAAATATACAGCTGAAATTAAACAGAATTTGGAAAGAGGAACAGCCGTCTAATCCCTTTAGGAAATGTCTTAGAAGCTTGAGAATGGAGTGAAAATTTCTGCTAGCAAATTGAAGTTCTCTTCAGAGTTATACCAGTAAACCAGAACTGTCTATGCTTGCGCAATCAGCATTTAAAAATAAATATTTTTTCTTAAATGTATACTTCCGTGTATATTTCCACATTTTTGTGCTTGGATATAAGATATATTTCTTGTACTGTACTTGTTTTGTAAAAACCTACTTTGTATAAATTCTAATTATATTATTTTTCTAGGTATTTTAAATGCGTATGACTTTAATCTTTGAAGCATTTTGGGTTTAGGATTGCTGGCAGCGTATGTAAATGCAGTCATTGTCGCTTTGAATATTGTTATGAATCGGACAACATCTAGAGCAGGGGTTGTAGACTCTGAAGCTAAGGACGGTGATGAGGAAGGTGGCAGTGGCTACGGGAGGGCCGGTGCAGGCTGTACGCACGGCTGCTCATGACCAAGTTCAGGAAGTAGCAGAACTGTCCTCCCATGAATATTGACCGAGGAAAGTTCCCTTTTTATTTTTTATGTTTATTTTTTATTTTATTTTATTTTTTTGTGAGAAAGATTGGCCCTGTGCTAACATCCGTGCCCATCTTTCTCTATTTTGTATATGGGATGCTGCCACGGCGTGGCTCGATGAGCCACCGGTGTATAGGTCTGTGCCCAGGATCCGAACCTGTGAACCCTGGGCCGCTGAAGCGGGAGCACGCGAACTTAACTGCTATGCCACCGGGCTGGCCCCAACAGTTCTCTTTTTAAAAAGAAAATATCCTGTGGAATAGAATCCCAACTAAACACTTCATTTTCAAAACAAATATTTGTATATATACATGTGTATATACACAAACATACACATACATGTTTCCATTCCACAAACATTAAAATTTTTATTATGGGAAATTCCTAACACATTCAAAAGAAGGCAGAATAATACAATGAATCCAGTATACTCAATACCCATCTTCAATAATTGATTCATGGCCAATTTTGTTTCATTGTTATTTCTATCTCCTTTCCATGTTATTTGAAGCAATTACTAAATGCATAATTTCATCTCTAAATATTTCAGTATGTATCTGATGGATAATGACTTAAAAGACCATAATACTATGATCACAACAGTAGTTTTATTTTAATAAAAGTCCAGAGAGAAAGATTGGTATGATTTTTTTTGCTTGTTGATTAAAATGGTAAATAATTAGGACATTCCAAATTAAGAGAAATCTGCAACTCAGAAAATTTCACAAATATTTCAGCTTCAGTATTTAAAGACAATTTAACATTTAATAACACTGGTGATTGATTATTCCCTTTTTGAATTTATTTGGCACTTTCTGTTATTTTGTTTCTTCTAGCATTTTTTTTTTAAGGTTTTATTTATTTATTTAGTGTGTGTGTGAGGAAGATCAGCCCTGAGCTAACATCCATGCCAATCTTCCTCTTTTTGCTGAGGAAGACTGGCCCTGGGCTAACATCCGTGCCCATCTTCCTCCACTTTATATGGGACGCCGCCACAGCATGGCCTGACGAGCGGTGTGTCGGTGCGCGCCTGGGATCTGAACCTGGGCCGCCAGCAGCAGAGCGTGCGCGCTTAACTGCTATGCCACGGGGCTGGCCCCTCTTCTAGCATCTCTGTGTGCAGTTAATCAGGTCTGATCGCAGGGCCTTGATGCTCCTTGGAACATAAGTTGAATATGTTTCTGTTTCCACCTCCACTACCTTAGTTCAAGTCTTTGATCCTGAAAGTTGCATCTGGCAATGTATTTAAAAGAATGATTCACTATGAGCCAGCTAGGTTTATTCTAAGAATGCAAGAGTAGCTTGTAGACCTGTTAGTTGCCTCTCTAATATCAATTCTCCTTTCTTCATTACCAACCAGAACCCTGATTTTTTTGTGAGTTTGTGGTAAAATTTCCAGCTGAAGATTTCCTTCCCCAGACTGACTTTCTGTTACAGGTAGTCAAATTTTAGAGTTCTTGCTAATAAGACACAATCTAATTTATTTTGAGAAAGCTTATGCTTTCTTGATAAGGGAGTTGTCACTCCCTGCTTTCCCCTTCCTTCTTCCTGCTTGGATCACATACATGAGGCCTGGCATTGTAGCAGCCATCTTGTGCCATGAAGTAACAAGCATGAGGACAAAAGTCAATGTATGGAGGAGAGTGGAGCAGATCTTGGGTCCCTGTTGGCGTTGCTGAGCAGCTGCACCAGCCCTAGATGCCTACCTCTCATCTTCCTGTTACTTGCTGCTGAATAAATTTATGACCAATGCATGGTTCAATTTCAGGACATCTGTCAACAAATGTTACATATACAAAAGTTAATAGTTTTTCTCCACTCTAGAAATAAGTGTCTAGAAATGGAGATGGGAGGAAATAGCAGTTACAATAGCAATAAAAATTAGAAGATATTTAGACACAAATTTAATGAGAAGGCACAGGACCTACATGAGGAAAATTATAAAATCTAATTGAGAGAGTCAGCAGGAGACTACTATTTCCAACCAAGATAGAGTGACAGAGAACAGATTTACCTTGCCACTCGAAACAACCAAAAAGAAAAGCGTAGCACAGATGAATCAACAGTTTTCAAGATACTAGAAATCAAGCAAGGAAGGCCAGTGGTCCCCAAGAGAGAGCAAACAAACAAGGGTAGCCCCAGGACCCCCCCCCCCCCAGCTTACCACCTTCAGAGAACTTCCAGGCTGTGGCGGAGCAGGGAGAACCCGGGTGGAGCCCAGTGGCTCCCTCAGTTAAAAAGGTAGAGCTGCAAGTCTGGGGAGACCACAGTACAGAGTGCCGGAGACGAGGGAGCTGCACACAGAGAGAGAACTCTGGAAGTCTGCAGAGCATCTCCTAAAGTACAAGACACAGTGCTGATCAGCACATGTGTGTGAGGAAATGACTTGAGCTGAGGAAAGAACCACCTAGAAGGATCAGAGGGAGGAGTACCTGGCACTCATGCACGGCCAGGAATAGTATTTTTCCACCAGCCAGAATGGAAAACTTCGTAATACTTGGGGCAGGATACTGAGACGGTTTTGCCTTGGTAGTGGAGAATAATTCACTCTAAAACAATGCTTGGGTCTTGCCTAATCAATTTTAAAAGTAAGACCTGAAAGAATCAAACTGTGTCCAAGTAATTTAACAGCATGCCAAAACATAGATCAAGAATAATTATGAAAATCACAGAAACATCCAGTACCCAACAACATCAAATTCACAACATCTAGCATCTAATCAGAGAAACTGGAAAATGGGACTCATAATGTGAAGAAAAATCAATTAATGTAAACTAACGAAGAACTGACACAGACGTTTGAATTAAGAGACAAAGAAGTCAAAACAGTTATTATAACTGTACTCCACATAATCAAAAAGTTAAGAGACATGAAGATATAAAAAAGACCCACAGAGAACTTCTCGACATGAAAACGGCATGTCTGAGAAGAAAAATACACTGGATGGATTTAACTGCAGATTAGACATCACAGAAGAAGAGATTAGTGACCTTGAAGACATAGCAACAGAAATCATCTAAAATTCAACACAGAGAGTAAAAAGGATTAAAAAATACAAACAGGGCATTGGTGAGTTGCCCAACCCTGTGTGTGTAATTTGGAGTTTTAAGAAGGTGGGAAGGCAGACTCTGCTGCCCACAGAAGGCTCTGGATCTGAAGTCTGTTCTCTCTTTGTTCAAATGTGAGCAAATATGAGAGGTGTTATGAAAGACATGTTAGCACCAAGCTGAGGCTTTCTCCTTGACACAGTCATGAGGGCAAGAAAGAATTGGAAAGGACCTACCTGTCTCAGGTGCACCCACCTATGGGACACATCTCGCCCTTTGGGAAATGCTGTGCCAGCAGGATGGAGTTGTCTTATTTCCGTCTTTCCTAACCCATCCACGGGACTGATGAAATTGAGCACCTGAAAAACAAAGTAAGGCCTATTTGAGGGGTTGTAGAGGACAGCGACAGAAATGGAAGTTGGGGGTATTCTCTCTCACTAGGTGGGTGTGGTGGGGGACAGAGGCCATGTTACAACCTTCCTTGGACCCGAATGTGGCTGCTGCTGAGTCCCCATTAGCCATTGCTTATTCAAAGGGAGCAGGGGTGGTGGCCCTGTTCATCTCTCCCCTGCAGCACTCCTGGCTGGATTACGCTCCCCTCTCTCCCTGCCTCCCCACTGGCCATTTTTTCCCCAAACTGTGATGTCTTAGTGGAGACACCTTCCTCATTGTCTCATTTATTTCAAAGGCCTTCTTAGAGATGTGGGGGCTTAATTATTACTTGACTTACCTGTGTTCTGTCACTTGGGGGGCCTAGTTGAACAGTTTTTGGCCAGGTGGTGGAGCTTACCATAACAGAAAGATCTCTAAGAGCTATAATTAATTGTAGCATAGCATAGTGTTCCAAACTGGCTCTGGAGTGAGTTTGCCCCCATTGGAACCCTCGTAAGGCTTTAATAAAATGGGGGCAATAATAGCACTAATCTCACAGGATTGTTGTTGGTATTAAGTGGATAATCCATGCAAAGCACTTAGCTTGGTGGGCTAGGGCAGAGTAAATGCCCACGCACGTTGGCAGTTCCTGTGATCACCATCACATTCTCCAATAGGACTCTCTCTTACTCTCTCCTCTCTCCGGGTAACAGGCACTGGGTAATAGCCATTAAAAGCATGGACTCAGGTGCCAAATGGCCTGGATTCAAATGTCGGTTCTTCCATTTGCCAGGCAAAGATCTAAGCCACCTGTTTCAGGCCACTAGGGCTGCCATAACAGAATACCACAGACCGGCTGGCTTAAGCAACAGAAATTTATTTTTTCAAAGTTCTGGAGGCTGGAAATCCAAGATCAAGGTGCCAGCAGGGTTGGTTTCCGGTGAGAACTCTCTCCTTGGCCTGCAGATGGCGCCTTCTTGCTGTGTCCTCACGTGGCCTTTTCTCCGTGTTCGTGCACTCGTGGTGTCTCTTCGTCTTCTCATAAGGACACCAGTTCTACCGGATTAGGGTCCCAATTATGACCTCATTTAACCTCAATGACTTCCTTGAAGGCTCTGTCTTCAAATACAGTCACATTGGGGCTTAGGGCTTCAATATACGAATTTGAGGGGTGGGGGGGTCACAATTCAGTCCATAACATCACCCACCCACTTTGTGCTTCAGTTTCTCCAGCTCTAAAAATTGTTAATAATACCGACCTCAGAGGGTTGTTGGGAGGAGTAAATGAGTATAATGTGCTTAGACCGGTGCCTGGTTCATAGCGGGTGCCATGTGAGTTAAAATAGTAATAAAAAAACGAATATGTTGATCATCCTCACGGACATTTCCGACACTTGGTCTGCTCTCTTTCCTTACCTCCAAATCGAGATGACGCCAAACCGAATGTTCAGAAATCTCCGAGGGAGGTAGGATTTCCATGTGACTTGCTCCCTGTCCCTAAAAGCCTTCGCTTTTTTTTAGGACCAGCAGAGCCTTCCTCTTTCTGCCAGTCTGAAGCTTTGAAGAAACAGGAACCCCGGGAGCTTTTAAACCCCTCTTCCCCAGACCTCTCTTCCCCTCCAGCACTCGGCTGGGAGCCGCCACTGAGTGATGTTCTGTGCGCGCTGGTCTCGCTCCTCTGGGGTCTCTTCAGGAGCTCATTGCTTACTCAGGATTAACTTTGTGTTCTCCCTGGGCTGCTTCTCCAATCCAAGGAAGTTAGAGTCAAAATCCAGTTTCTGACAAATGACAACTACTTGCAGAATCCAGGGATCTGAGCACCAGAGGTCCCATCTGGCTTTTTGCTGCAATAGAACCAGCACGTATGGTCGAATCATTAAAAAAAACACAACCTCTTTTCTATAAAAATGTTCACATTTTGGATGAATAGTTTAGCTTTGGATTCAGTCTTGTCCCTGTGGATGAGACTGTTGGAGTTTTGTTTGGAAACCTGCAGGCTGTTGGGAGCTTACAGGCTGGAGGGACCACGAGAAACTGGGAGATACAGACAACATCTCATCTGGCTGAAACCCGTGTGTGTGCATGTGCGTTAGTGTGTGTGTGGTGGTGCGTGGTGTGTGCTGGGAGGGGGAGGTGTGTGTTTCTTTAGCTGGAAATGGTCCCGTGGGGAGAGATGCAGAAATACCCATCAATCTCAGAAATACACTCTAGAATGAATGGAATCTTCCGTACATATATCGTTCGTAACATGGATGTAAAGGTTAAATGTCAAACATCTAAAATATACCACAATTTTTACAAAATCCTGTCTTGGCATTTCTCATTCTTACTAATATAACAGAACCCCTCAAATAAGGACTAGTCTAGGCCTGTCTTGCTGCTTGGAGGCCGGTGTGCATAGGGACAGAGCCTGACAACAGAACGGGGTGGGGAAGGAAAGCAGGACAATTCAACAGCGCCTCGAAGATCACGGTCGCTGTTTAGCGCCCTCTTGTGGTAGCTGCGGAGCATAGCTTCAAAATCAGTCGTTTTTTAACCCAAGAAGCAAGCATTCAGCTTTTTCCGTTATGACATTAATCCATAGTCATTGTAGCAAATTATTTCCTCCAGTTGGGGGAGGGAGCTTGGAATTCGATTGGTTTATGAAATCCTTAAGTATGGGAACCACAGGACAAACTCAAACCTCTTTTTTAAAAACTAAGGTATAACTTACATACAGTCCACAATCCTGAGTGTACATACAGATGAATTTTTACCTATTTATAAACCTGTGCAACCACCAACCAGGTCAAGCTGTAGAGGGATCCCTTGTGACCTCTCCCAGTCAAACTATCCCCCAAAGGTAACCGTTATTCTGTCTTCCATCACTTCAGATTAGTTTGCCAGTTTTGAGCTTCCTGTAAATGGAATCGTACAGTCTCTACTCTTTTGGGTCTGACTTCTTTCGCCCAACATCGTGTCTGGAGTGAGATTTGTCTGGGTTATGTGCAGGGCTAGCTTAAACTTTAAATCACTTTCCAACTTTGAGATCATCTAATTCTATACGGAGGGAGGCCACGAGGGAAGAATAAAATTCGAGAGAGATCCTTGATGTAGTTTTAGAGTTGATGGTTTCAGGCTCTTTAGGAGAATGAGGATTACTTTGAAAGGAGAAGACTTCAATGACCTGTCCCACCATGGCATGCTGCCTGTGGGGGCAGATAGATAACTGGTCTCTTTCATTGATGACTCTTCGGATTGAGAGGGGCTGTGCTCCTTAACTATAGTCCAGAAGCCTCAACTTCATCTGGACCTGATTTAGATGACAAGATCCTGGACTTTAAGCTGGTGCTGTAATGGGATGAGACCTGGTGGTTTTGCAGGAAGAGATGAGCGTAGCTTGCATGTGGGAGGGATGTAAATTTTTGTTGGCCAGAGGATGGGCTATGGCAGATTGTGGTTTCCAAAAATGGCCACACCAATATCTACCCCATTCCGCACGCTCTTCTACAATATGATGTTGATGGTCCTCCATCAAGAGATGGTGGATTAGTTTTCTAGGGCTGCTGTAACAAAGAACCACAAACTAAGTGGCTTAAGCAACAGACATTTATTACGTCTCACGGTTCTGGAGTCTGGATGTCTGAGATCAAGGGATCGGCAGGGTTGGTTCCTTCTGAGTGCTGCGAAGGAGAATCTGCTCCATGCCACTTCTCTAGCTTTGGGTGGTTTTCTGACAATCTTTGGTGTTTCTTGACATGTAGAAGCATCATCCCAATCTCTGCCTCCATCTTCACATGGTGTTCTCCTGGTGTGCATATTTGTCTCCAAATTTCCCCGTTTTATAAGGATAACACTGATATTGAATTAGGGCCCACCCTAATGACCTCATTTTAACTTGACTAGTTCTGTAAAGACCCTATTTCACAGTCTGAGGTATAAGGGTTAGGACTTCAACATATGAGTTACGGGGGTACATGTTTTAGAGAAACGGAACCAATACGTATGCACAGACACACATATATACACGTGTATATGTACTTTTGTGTATATGTGCATATATAATATATAGATAGATTTATTATGAGGAATTGGCTCACGTGATTTTGAAGGATGAGAAGTCCCATGATCTGCCATCTGCAAGCTGGAGACCCAGGAAAGCCAGTGGTGTAACTCAGTCCAGGTCCAAAGGCCTGAGAACCAGGGGAGCCAATGGTGTAAATCTGAGTCCAAGGGCAGGAGAAGACTCATGTTGCAGCTCAACAGGCAGGCAGGAAGAGAGTGAATCCTCCCTTCCTCCACTTTTTTTTTTTTTGTGAGGAAGATTAGCCTTGAGCTAACATATGTTGCCAACCCCTCTCTTTTTGCTGAGGAAGATTGGCCCTGGGCTAACATTGGTGCCCATCTTCCTCCACTTTATATGGGACGCTGCCACAGCGTGGCTTGACAAGCGGTGCGTCTGTCCGCACCCGGGATCCGAACCTGTGAACCCTGGGCCGCTAAAGCGGAGCGCACGAACTTAACCGCTACGCCACTGGGCCAGCTCTCCTTCCTCCATTTTTTGTTCTATTCAGGCCCTCAATGGGTTGCATGATTCCCATCCACACTGGTGAGCACAATCTACTTTACTGAGTCCACTGATTCAAATAGTAATCTTATCTAGAAATGCCCTCACAGACATACCCAGAAATAGTGTTTCATCTGGGCACCTTGTGGCCCAGCCAAGTTGACACATAAAATTAACCGTCACAGTGCATGATGCAATCCATACCAGGGAGGGTCTGTGTTTCGTCTCCTTGAACTTGGGTGGGCCTTTATAACTGTGATGGAAGTGATGCTGAGTAACTTCTGAGGCCGGGTCGTAGAGGAAATATGGCTTCCACCTGGCTCTCTCTCAGGATGCCTCGTCTTGGAATCCAGCCACCATGTTGTGAAGAACATGGATGGGTCATGTGAGGGTCTCGATCAACAGCCAGCATCAAGTGCCAGATATGTGAGTGAAATTTGATATTTCAGTCCTCAGCCTTCAAGTCTTTCCACTGAGAAACCAGATGTTGTTTAGCAGAGTCAAGCCATCCCCACTGTGTCTTACCCAAACTCCTGACCCACAGAAACTGCGAGGGACAATTAATTGTGGTTGTTGTTTTAAGCCACTAAATTTTGGGGTGATTTGTTACACAGCATAGATAACTAATATATGCTACCTACCTCGTAGGGTTCTTGTGAAGTTTAAATGAACCGAGTATAATTCTTGGCACAGAGCAACTCAAGAGAACAAACTTATTAGTAGATAAATAAAAAAAGTGGGAAAAATTGTAATTGCAAAGTACACAGTAAACTAGTTTTAGTTACCGTATGAACTAGTTTTAGTTACAAAACAAAACTAGTTTTGTTCAGCTAGACTGATTTTTTTTTTCCTGCCAGACATATTAAGTGATGGGACTTCAGTGGCTGAGAAAACAAAAAGTCTTTTCTTAAAAGTCTTTTCTTGCAAGTCTTTTCCTTTGTTGTGAATAAAGGTGTTCTAAATCAGTGGCACGTGAGTTAATTAGGTTTTAATAATACTTTGCTCATTATTAAGGAAAAAGAATTTTGTTTTCGTTATGGAGCCCCACAAAAGTTGTCAGCAAAATTAACCTATATGAATAAGATTAAATTTATGTCTGTACATTGTTCTAAAGAAGAGATACAAATGGCCAATAAACACATGAAAAGATGCTCAAAACTGTGTGCTCTCGGGGAAATACAAAGTAAAACTACGATGAGATACCACTTCATGTCCACCAGGATGCCTATAATCAGAGAGACAGATAATAAGTGCTAGTGAGGGTGTGGAGAAATTGGAACCCTCCATATGCTGCTGGTGGGAGTGTAAAATGACGTATCTGCTTTGGGGCACAGCCTGGCAGCTCCTCAAAAGGTTAAACATAGAGTTACCATATAACCCAGCAATTCCACTCCTGGGTATGTGCCCAAGAGAAACGAAGATATATTGCCACACAAAAACTTGAAGGCAAATGTTAATAGCAGCATTCTTCACCATAGCCAAAAAGTGGAAGTAATCCAAATGTCCATCAACTGACAAATGGACAAATAAAATATGCTATAGCCATACAATGGAATATTATTCGGCAATAAAAAGGAATGAAGCACTGACACATGCTACAACATGAGTAAAGCTTGAAAACATTTTGGGCTGGCCCCGTGGCTTAACGGTTAAGTGCGTGCGCTCGGCTGCCAGCAGCCCGGGTTCGGATCCCGGGTGTGAACCAACGCACTGCTCCTCCGGCCATGCTGAGGCCGCGTCCCACATACAGCAACTAGAAGGATGTGCAGCTATGACAGACAACTATCTACTGGGGCTTTGGGGGAAAATAAATAAATAAAATCTTTAAAAAAAAAAAAAAAGCTTGAAAACATTTTGATAAGTGACGGAAGTCAGACACAAAGGATCAGACACATTGTAAAATTCCATTTATATGAAATGTCCAGAATACGCAAATCCATGAAGACAGAAAGTAGATTAGTGATTGCCAGGGGCTGGGGTGGGGTGGGGGAGGGAGTGATGGGAAATGACTGTTAATGGGTACGAGGTTTCCTTTTGGGATGATGAAAACATTCTAAAATTATATTGCGGTGATGGTTGCACAACCCTGTGAATGTGTTAAAAAACCACTGAACTGTGTCCTTTAAAAGGTGAATTTTGTGGTATGAGAATTTTATCTCAATAAAGTTATGTTTTTTGTTTGTAACACCTGTCATGTGAAGACTTCCATTGAATTTGGAAGGTCTGTTTGACATGTAGGCTACACAAAATTCACTTGGGTCGGGGCCGGCCTGGTGGCATAGTGGTTGAATTCACACACTCTGCTTTGGTGGCCCAGGGTTCGCAGATTCAGATCCCAGGCATGGACCTACCCAGTGCTTATCAAGCCATGCTGTGGTGGGCCTCCTACATATAAAAGTAGAGGAAGATGGGCATGGATGTTAGCCCAGGGCCAATCTTCCTCAGCAAAAAGAGGAGGATTGACAACAGGTGTTAGTTCAGGGCTAATCTTCCTCACCAAAAAAAAAAAAAAATTTTACTTGGGTGTGATTTCCCGGATGTCCTTTGAGAAGACAAAGCAGCCAAAACAGATTCCCAAGAGACACATGTGATTGCCCATCCAGAGAAATATCAACAACTCAATTAAATTATTCATTTAACAAGCTTTATTGAGCACCTATTATATGCTAGGAAATGTTCTAGAAGCTTGACTACATCAACCAACAAAATTCAAGTGTTGATTTTAGTTACTTGGGAGACTCTGAACTGATTGCTCCAGGGTGAGTATCAGCAGGTATTGATCGATTGACATCAGCATGGATTTGTGACTTCCCTCCTGCTATTCTGGAGAGACCAGCCAACCTAAACAAAAAAGAGGGAGATGTGAAAATACAGAATCTGTAAAGGTTTTTGCCAAGCTTAAGAAAGTCAATAGCAGTCAGGAATGGCTTTGGCTGTGATAATAGAAATCTCAACTAATACTGGCTTGAACAGAGAGGAAATTGTTTTTCTCACAAAAATGTGGAGGTGGGCGATTGTTCAGTGGCTTGATAAGATCATCAAGAACCTGGGATCAGCCCTTCTTTCTGCTTGGGCATCCTCAGCATATCGGCCTTTCATCTCTGTGCTTGTTGCCCGTGGTCACCAGATGGTGCCCAGCACTAGGCATAATGTTGTCACACCAGTGCCCAAGGAGGAAGAGGGGGCGGGGTCAAAAAATGTTTCTGCTGTGGAGGTTCCACTTATTCTGGAAAGCTTTCCCAGTGCATCATTGACTAGAACATGACCATGAGCTGTATCAGTGCCCGATGCTGTGTAGTCAACAACCAGCAGGTCGGCTGAAGTGTTTTGGTTAAGGCTGAGTGCAGCTGGGCCTGGCTCTGGGCTTCAGTCCAGTTTGGGTCAGCTCCGTGAATCTCATTCTGGGGCCCATGAGGACAAGCATGTTTCAAATCCCCGGTTGGATCACATGGTGAAATATCCCGTTGGCCAGAGCAAGTTACAAGGCCAAGCCCAAAGTCAGGGGGCAGGGAAATCCTCTTAGTCCACTGTGAAGTCATGGTAAGCATGGAGGCGTAATTCTACTACAGAGGAGTGAAGGCCACCTGTGCGTTTCCCCAGACCAGTCAACAGGGATGGATTGTCATGGATGGCTTAGCTCAAGCCCGATTCATGAAGTCTTAGGTGTGGCAGTTAAGAGCATGGTCTTTGGAGAAGGCTTCCAAGATCAAATCTCAGCTTCTCCACCTACCAGCTTTTGACCTGGGACAATCAGTTTCATGTCTCTGATTCCTCATCTGCAAAATGAGGGTAATAAGAGTGCCTGCCTCGTAGGGTTCTTGTGAAGACTACATGTGCTTCTAAAAATGCCTCGCACACAGTAGGGCTCCATAGGTGTCAGCTCTGAGCCTCTGGGGCCAGAGGAGAGGAGGGTCTTGATGCTCCTCCTGTCCCCAGAAGCTGTAACATTTGAGTTTGGCCACAAAGAAAAAAGGAGGAACTGTGTCTGTCTCCGTGTGTTGCTCCGTGTGTCAGCAAGCGCTCCCATCTCGCTCTGCGCCTCTTTGCCATTCCTCCCAAACAGCTCACTGACTAATGGACCACAATTGCTTTTTCATTAGTAGCCACAGAATTCACATCCAGTAGCTCTTGACCACTGAGGTTTGCAGTTAATGGTGGCCTCGTATGCTGAAACACGAAGCTGAACCATTTACTCCAGCGTCGTGAGGCTGGAGTCAGCCACTTGAATAAAGAACGCCACTGCTGTACCTGCGCCCGGGCCAAGCAGGAGAGAAACAGACTGTTTCACCAGATGTTCCACGTGCCGGGGCTCCAGTGTGCTCAGGGGTTCCAACTGTGCTCATTCCAGAGTATTCTCAATCAAAGCACAACCCCAGGCAGACACATTTTCGCATTAGCATGCCCACAGCATGTGTGGAAAAAAAAAGGGGGATCTGTGTAGATCTAAGTCGGACTAATTAGCTGTCAGCTGCTTCGCATCTGGAGATCAAATATAAACTGTTGGCATCAAAAACCGTTCCGGTCTCTGTCATTTCCGTTCTCCTGGTACCACGCCATCCTTTGTAGCACGGCCCTAATATGTTTCTCCAAGCTGACAAAAACCCAGCAGCCTGCCAAGCATGGAATCCCAAGTCATCTGCTATTGACGTCTGTAGCACCCCTTTATTTTGTGTCAGGTGGAGTGAGAGACCTCAGTCCTTTGCGGGGGTGGGTAGATGGGAGTGGGTAATTGCATTTTTAGTGTTGGGATGCAAATGTTTACACATTTGCCCATGACCAGGGTCCTTTACCATTGCTACTGTTCTGTGTGTGCAAAGATTACAAAGTCCAGGGTCTGAAACGGGCTCATTTTGGCCGATCTCCTGCCGAACTTCATCAGTTGCACCGGGTCGAAGTGGTTCATCCACAGCGGGTTGGAGGGCTGGGGTGTGGATTTTGCCTCTCAGGAGAGGTATGTGCATCTGGCGACAGGAGAGCGGCCAGACAACAGAGCCAGCAACGGTTTTATTCTATTTAGATATTTAAAGTGTTTTTCCCCTGGTGGAAAATAATCTGTTTCTGGTTTAAGTTGATTTAAAATTGCTGCCATGTTATAAATAATGTGACACCTCATTTCTTTAAAGAAGCTTGGAATATGGTTATGGAATCGTAAGTATACACATGACAAATTGGCCTTATGAATTTGATTCTTCTCCGTGACAAAAGATGTGTAATTTTTAATACACTTTAAAATCAAAGGAATAGTTGGCGTAGGGTACTACTAAGAAGTATCCACTAGGTGGCAGTATACCTTTAGGTTTTTAACGTAGCCTACTGGTTCTTGAATCATGGTCTCTGGACCCACAGCATCAGCATTGCCTGGGAATTTATTAGCAATGTGAGTCCTCTAGCTCCACCTCAGACCTACTGAATCAGAAACTCTGGGAGTGGGGCCCAGTAATCTGCGTCCTAGCAAGCCATCTGGGTGATTCTGTTGCACTTTCAAGCTTGAGAGCCACAGATCTAGTCAAGCTTGAGATCTTTCAGCAATCTGAAAATGCCAGCATTACAGGTGACAGGGTGTGGTGGGATTTAGGTACAAGTGTTGTGACTGAGAGACCCTAAAAGGTACCCATGTCTCAGGTATCTTTGATACTGGACTTTTCCCAGTGTCTAAAATGTCCCCCATTGATCATGACTTAGGGTTAAAGTTAGGAAGTGAGCCTCCAGTCCAATGTATGAACTATTATAATCCACTAACACCTAAGAACTGTTTAGATTCTTGGGCCAAAGCTGGCCCATCACCTGTTTTTGTAAATAAAGTTTTCTTGGAACACAGCCCCACTTATTGGCTATCGTCTGTGGTTGCTTTCATGCTGTGAAGGCAGAGCTGAGTAGTGGTGACAGAGGCTGTATGGCCTGCAAAGCCTAAATTTACCATCTGGTCCTTTACAGAAAAAGGTTTAGGTTTAGATGAAGAGTTATCTTAGCAAAGCCTTGAGATATTGTGTCATCAGCCCCAGGACAGTTGAGGGACCCAATGTGGGAGACCTTGAGTAGTGATATGGCCAAGAGTGTGGGGGTGGGGAGGAGGGGAGATGAGGAGTATGGGGGAGACAAGAGGCCTGGGTGAGGCATGAAGGGGCATTGAGACAGTTCTGGACCACTAACTAAAATGCTAATGTCCACGAATCCAGATACCAACCGGCAAATCTACTAACTAGAATTGCCTTTACTCATCTGTAATTCACTCATCTGTGAATCACAATCATTTATTCATCTGTAATCAACTAAGACGATTCTTGTTAGGACTTTTCATCTACTTACTTTCAAAGGACTTGAGGTGAGTGTGCAGATTAAAAGTGCAGTGAAAAACAAGACGTTGCTGATAAAACAGAATGGACCACGTTTAACAGACCGCTTTCCGTTTATTTCCATCCTTAGTACCACCTGTTGTGCTGGAATTTCTGGAGAAACATTTTCCATGTGTTTTAAGCCTTTTGTCCTGGCAATTTTCATACATTGCATCTATTGGATTTCCACGACAGCCCTGACAAATACACCTCAATCCTGCCGTCTATCCGAGGGAGGGAAGCTCAGAGAAGGCAGGTAACTCTTAGGTCAAACGTTTGGACTCTGGATTTGACCCCCCTGAACTAAGCCTGGCATTCGTCAGAGCTGAGTTCTCTACTCTGTGCTCCCTCCATCTTGAATGTCTTTCTAACTGTGCTAGTCTTGGTATTCTTTATAAACTGGCAGCTAGGGCTTGCAGTCTTATTTAAGTTGTTATATTATTATCCTTCCTAGTAGAACTCTAATTAATTAATCATATAGAAATGGTTCACTGTTTAGTCCATTAAGTTAAACGGAGGTCTTCAGCGGGATGAGCCAGAAGCCTTGCTGTGGCGTGGTGGTCCCAGGCTGTGCCTCTGTCTGAATAGCTGAGAGACACGCAGCGCAGGGATCAAAGATGAAAGGCCGATATTCGGCACAGATGTACCCGCAACTTGCCATCATTGGCAATGGGAAGAAAATCAGACAAAAACAAGCTCCATTGGCCAGGATAATTTGTTAGACCCTGTTCTGGGTCTCAACTTTCAGTGTCCGCCTGTGGAAGAACAAGTTACCCCGGCCCAGGAGAGGGCTCAGGATCCCCATCCCGAGACTGACTTTGGCAGCTGGGAAAAGGTCCCTTTGGCGAGCAGAGAGTCGGACAAAGGCACCTGGAAATCAATGTGCCCAGGAGCACACAGTTCTTTTACTCCTTGGTGTTTTGTTTGTTGTCTTGGGAATTGTTGATGGCCGTACAAATCAGAAATAATAAGAAAAGAGTGTGTGGGTGCTCTTGGAGAAATGCTTCCCCCAAAGGTCTCAACATCGACCACTCTCACTTTTTGCAGGAGGTGCTGAAGGCAGAGTAGGGTCATGGCTGATATGGTATAAGGTACCGGTAATTGGACCGTTTCGTGGCCTAAAATCCTCCCCTTTCCTTCCCAATCCGGCCACTGTTGGAAAACAAGGGTGGGTGACGTGTCCCTTAGGACCACATTACCCGAAAGGGAGGCAGGTTCAGAGGACATGCTCCCTGGGGATCATGTACCTGTTGAATTGACCTCCTGGAAAGCTCTGGAGAACTTGTCCCCACTAGGTGACCTCCCCCCTGTGTGGATGAGGGTGAACATGGGAGCTGATGGCCTTGAGTGACTGGGGCGTGGCAGTGGTTGTCTCCTAGATGGGCAGGTCCCTGAGGACAGAGTGAGGCACAGGAGAGCAGCAAACACAGATCCAGTTTTAACAGAGAATGGACTACAAGGGGGTAGGAAGATCATGAAACTTAAAAAATATGGAGAGACTATAAGAATGGGCCTGAAGATCCATTCCACGTACACAGAGCAACTTCCCACACGGGAGCTCGTTTAATGCGCAGAGAGCCCTGTGGGTGGGTGGTGTGGTTAAGTGCTCAACCACCAAGCCACACACCTTCTCAGCTTGGCCTGTGTGTTAAGGCTCCATCTTACCCTCTCCCTGTGCTCCTGCCATCTGTCCAGGATCTGTCCTGTCAGAGCTTGGGGACCACATGGTATTGGCCTTCTGATGGCTGGGCCTCGCCTGGAGAACTCTGACCTGCTATGTCCCGTGTGCGTGCTGCCCGTTGCACTGTTCTGGATGCCTCTAGAGCAGCAGAGAGTGAGCCAGGGTCCCAGGGGCTCGGACTGGAGCTGGGGCCCGCACATTCCTGCCGCCTGCCAGAGCTATCTCCAATGCCTGTCAGGTTGTGAAGGTGAGGAATTGTGCATAGCAGCTGCGGAAACCAGGCTGGGTCAGAAGAGCTTAGCTCGCAGATAGAAGAAAATTGCCTTGGAAAGAAACAAGCTGCAAATAACCCATAATGACCAGAGCTGGGCCCTGCTGGCTTTGTTCTGGGTTTGGTGAAATGTCTCTAGATATTTTTCCAAAGCCCTGGATTTGGCCAAACCGGAAATGTCCTTTGCCAAATGCTTTCTTTGTCTTAATTTTTAAAGTCAAGAGTATTTTGAAGGCAATCTCCTCTGCTGTTTCAGATTCACTTACTCTTGACACAGCACAAGGCTGTCTGGTGAGCGAGAGCTGTTTATAAGAGCAGATTTTAGAAATCAGAGGCCAGAGCAGGAAAGATTTGGTCCATCCCACAAGAATATCCCGCTACACAGCAAGAAATACATATTTCTCCATAATACATATTCCTCCAGAAATACATATTCTTACATATTCCTCCACACAGAAGGTTCTGGAAACCAGTGACTGAGGCTTGGGATCCCTGATGGAGGTGGGAGGTAATTCCTCAGTCACTCCTGGGTCACCTTAATGACACAAAGGCCACTTCTGGTACCCCAAAACCTCCTCACTTTGCTGTTCTCTTGGATTCTAGAAATGCTCCAGAACCCAAACCATGGATTCCCAGAGGCCTATCACGCAGTGAGCAGCTGGGCCTCGGTTTCACATTGATCAGACTTGCAGAGCTCCAGGTCTGCCAAGGACACAGAAATAGGATCCTGAAGCCTTTGGCTCCCGGCTTCCAGCCTGCCCCCAGAGACCCTGCCTCGCTCTCCACAGGGCTCTGAATCCACGGTGCACTAGCAGACGGTGCATCATTAGGCCGTGCTGCTCACTGCAATGGCTCAGAGTTGAACTCGGGGTCAATACCACCAGGTTTGCTCCTTAATAGCAACGTTGGGCTCAAGACAACAGAGAGCAGCGTTTGCAAACACAAACAGCCTCTCGAACTCATGTTGGAAAAATCTGCAACAATACCTTTTGAGTCAATTCCACTCGGACTCTGGTGACAAACCGCTCCGGCTGTGTCTGGTGGTTTACAGTGTCACCAGAGTCCTTTCACGGAATTATAGCCATTACCCCGTGCCATGGCTGTCTTCCCGCTTCTGCCTCTCCCAGCCTCTGTTTCTCTCTTTCTCAACATGGAAAGAGCTGGAGCTGCACGGGAATGCACGCTTGGGCAGCCTCTGGCCTGAGTGCCCATGTGCTGCCGTGTCTTGGCAACAGTGGCACAGAAGTGTCCTGGCAGAGCCAAATAGACGAACGGGTAATTAAACCGAGTGTTTCTTTACTATGTTCATTTCCCTGGTTCCAAATTTATTACTTAATTAAAGGGACTTCATAGCCTGCCAAGAGATGTCGGATCTTTCTCTCCTTGTACCAACGGATAGTTCATATAATACTCCCATTTGCCCTTAATTCTCTCTGTCTCTCACACACAGACACACAGACACACACACACACACACACAGAGGCTTAGATCAAATAAGAGCACCAGCTTTTGGTAATTTGAGATTACTCTCTGGTTAAGACCCCGATACTTAGGGAGAGGGGGAATTGGAAGAGGTTGGTCAAAAGATACGAACTTCCAGTTATAAGATAAGTAAGTACTCGAAATGTAATATACATGACGACTGTAGTTAACACTGCTGTGAGATATATAGGAAAGTTGTTAAGAGAGTAAATCCTAAGAGTTCTCATCGGAAGAAAAGTTTTTTTCTTTTTCCCTTTCTTCTTTCTTTCATTTTTGTTGTATCCATATGAAATGATGGATGATAGCTGAACCTACTGTGGTAATCATTTCACAATATATGTAAATCAAATCGTCATGTTGGACCCTCTTAAACTTATACACTGATGTATATCAATTATTTCTCAATAAAACTGGAAAAAAAACAGAAAAAAAGACCCCAGAAGATTGAATCAGTCATCAAAAACCTCCCAACAAACAAAAGTTCAGGACCAGACAGCTTCACTGGTGACTTCTACCAAACATTCAAAGAAGAATTAGTACCTATCCTTCTCAAAATCTTTCAAAAAATTGAAGAGAAAGAAATGCTTCCAAACTCATTTTATGAGGCTAGCATTACCCTGATACCAAAACCAGACAAGGATACCACAAGAAAAGAAAATTATAGGCCAATATCCCCTATGAACATAGATGCAAAAATCCTCCACAAAATATTAGCAAACCGAATTCAACAATACATTAAATGGATCATACGTCATGATCGAGTGGGATTTATTCCAGGAATGCCAGGATGGTTCAACATCCACAAATCAATCAACGTGATACACTACATTAACAAAATGAAGGATAAAAATCGTATGATCATCTCAATAGATGCAGAAAAAGCATTTGACAAAAGTCAACATCCATTACGATAAACATTCTCAACAAAGTGGGCATAGAGGGAACGTACCTCAGCATAATACGGGCCATATACGACAAGCCCCTAGCTAACATCATACTCAATGGTGAAAAGCTGAAAGCTTCTCCTCTAAGACCAGGAACATGACAAGGATGCCCACTCTTGCCACTTTTATTCAACATAGTGTTGAAAGTCCTAGCGAAAGCAATTAGGCAAGAAAAAGAAATAAAAGGCATTCAAACTGGAAAGGAAGAAGTAAAACTGTCACTATTTGTGGATGACATGAGTTTATGTATATAAAACTCTAAGATCCCACCAAAAAACTGTTAGAACTAATAAACGAATTCAGTAAAATTATAGGAAACAAAATCAATACACAAAATCTGTTGCATTTCTATACACTAACAATAAGAGAAATTAAGAAAACAATCCCATTTACAATTGCATCAAAAGGAATAAAATACCTATGAATAAACTTAACCAAGGAGGTGAAAGATCTGTTCTTGAAAACTATAGGACATTGATGAAAGAAAATGAAGAAGACACAAATAAATGAAAAGATATTCCATGTTCATGGATTGGAAGAATTAATATTGTTAAAATGTCTATACTACCCAAAGCAATCTACAGAGTCAATGCAAGCCCTATCAAAAATTCCATGGGCATTTTTTACAGAAATAGAACAAACAATTCTAAAATTTGTGTGGAACTACAAAAGACCTTGAATAGACAAAGCAATCTTTCATTTATTTATTTATTTTTGTGAGGAAGATCAGCCCTGAGCTAACAGCTGTCCCCAATCCTCCTCTTTTTGCTGAGGAAGACTGGCCCTGGGCTAACCTCGGTGCCCATCTTCCTCCATTTTATATGGGACATAGCCACAGCATGGTTTGACAAGCGGTACGATGGTGCGCGCCCGGGGTCTGAACCCCGGCTACCACAACGGAGCGCGTGCACTTATCCGCTATGCCACCGGGCCGGCCCCGACAAAACAATCTTAAGAAAGAAGAACAAAGCTGGAGGCATCACGCTCCCTGATTCCAAGCTATATTACAAAGCTATAATAATCAAAACAATATGGTATTGGGCCGGCTCTGTGGCTTAGCGGTTAAGTGCGCGCGCTCTGATGCTGGCGGCCCGGGTTCGGATCCCGGGCGCGCCCCAAGGCACCACTTCTCCGTCCAGCGCGAGGCCGAGTCCCACGTACAGCAACTAGAAGGATGTGAACCTATGACATACAACTATCTGCTGGGGCTTTGGGGGGAAAAAAATGAATAAATAAAATCTTTAAAAAAAAAAACAAACAATATGGTATTGGCATAGAAACAGACAATGGAATAGAATAGAGAGCCCAGAAATAAACCCATGCATATATAGTCATTTAATCTCTGACAAAGGAGGCAAGAATATACAATGGGTAAAGGACGATTTCTTCAATAAATGGTGTTGAGAAACTGGACAGCCACATGCAAAAGAATGAAACTAGACCACTATCTTATACCATACACAAAATTAACTCAAAATGGATTAAAGACTTGAATGTAAGACCTGAAACCATAAAACTCCTAGAAGAAAACATAGGTGGTAAGCTCCTCAATATAGGTCTTGGCAATGATTTTTTGGATCTCACAGAAGCAAAGGCATATCAAAAGCAAAAATAAACAAGTGGGACTGCATCAAACTAAAAAGCTTCTGCACAGCAAAGGAAACCATCAACAAAATGAAAAGACAACCTACTGAATGGGAGAAAATATTTGCAAGTCGTATATCCAATAAGGGGTTAATATCCAAAATATATGAAGAACTCATACAACTCAACAGCAAAAAAACAATCTGATTGAAAAATGGGCAGAGGACCTGAATAGACATTTCTGAAGAAGATATATAGATGGCCAACAAGCACATGAAAAGATGCTCAACGTCACTAATTATTAGGAAAATGCAAATCAAAACCACAATAAGACATTATCTCATACCTGTTAGAATGGCTATCATCAAAAAGACAAGAAATGACAAGTGTTGGCGAGGATGTGGAGAAAAGGGAATCCTCATGCACTTTTGGTGGGAATATAAATTGGTGCAGCCACTATGGAAAACAGTATGGAAGTTCCTAAAAAAATTAAAAATAGAACTACCATATGACCCAGCAATTCCACTTCTGGGTATTTATCCAAAAAAACAAAACCACTAATTCGAAAAGATATATGCACCCTCATGTTCATTGCAGCATTACTTACAATAGCCAAGATATGGAAACAACACAAGGGCCCATCGATGGATGAATGGATTAGGAAGATGTGGCATATATACACAGTGGAATACTGCTCAGCTATAAAAAAAGATGAAATCCTACCATTTGGGACAACATGGATGGACCTTGAGGGCATTATGCTAAATGAAGTAAGTTAGTCAAAGAAAGACAAATATCGTATGATTTCACTTATATGTGGAACCTAAACAACAAACAAATCAAATCAAAACAAACAAAAAAGCCAAGCTCAAAGATACAGAGAACAGACTGGTAGTTGCTGGAGGAGAAGGAGGCTGAGGGTGGGCGAAATGCGTGAAGGGAGTCAAAAGGTACAAACTTCCAGTTATCAAATAAATAAGTCATGGGGATGTAATGTACAACATGATGAGTATAGTTAATAATACCGTATGACATATTTGAAAGTTGCTAAGAGAGTAAATCTTAGAAGTTCTCATTACAAGAAAAAAAGTTTTTGTAACTATGTATGGTGACTAGATGTATTGTGTGATCATGTCACAATATACACAAATATTGAATCATTATGTTGTACACCTGAAATTAATATGTTATATGATAATTATACCTCAATTGAAAAAACCTCCAATATTTTTGCCCCAGCACAAGGCAACCGGCTTGAGGTTGGGGTCTAGGGAGAGAGTAGTTAAGGGGTGGCAGCTCAGACCCCGCTGTGGCTGGCAGGGCTGGTGGACACACGAAGGATCCTGACCTCCCATGGTTGCCTCCAGATCCCCATTGCCCCACAGCCTGCTCTCTGCTGCTGCCTCAGCCGCCCCCCTCCCGGTCCCCTCGTTCCTTATGCTCTGCCCCATCCGAGATGAGCCTGTGTGCTTTGAGACACAGCAGACTATTGTTTCAAAGACAATAAAAATGATTGGGAAATGCAGAGTCAGTCACTCCCTTGTGCCCCCAAATTAGAATTCGATGTGTGTGTTTGGAGCGCCCTGGCCGTCTCACGGGCCATGGCAGAACAAACAAGAAGGAACAAGAGAGAAAAAAGAAAAGGGCTGGGCTCAGGCACCCCAAAAAGAAGAGGAAAAGAAGTGGCTCCTCCCTTAACCTCCTGTGACAGATTTAAAGCTTCAGTAGTGGCCCGCACGGGGTTCTCAAAAGCGACTGCCCATCATCGTGGCCATTAAGCACAGCGCAAATGACCCACGAGGGCCCTGGGCCTGTCATGCCGCCGTCACCAGCGTGGTTTATGGCTTCTGAGCACCGGGTCCCTGATGGGCAACCTGATCCCTTTCTTCCCTCGCCAGTGAATCTGGACTTTGGAGCTCGTAAATTCAGTGGGGTTCCCAGGGGCCGGCTGACATCTTGGAGGTGCTGGGTGAGGATTTACGGCTGAGATACTGGGAGCCACAGGTTACTGGTGGAGGCACTGGAGGACGCTGAGTCGTCCAAGGCATCAAAAGGTGCCCACCGGTGGCTCAGAAAGAGTGATGCTTTGTCAGTGAGAGTGAGGACACCTGTTCATTAATGAGCCCAGCCAGTGGCAGCTGACACGTTTTGAGGGGCCGGGCTTTCTAGGCACTGTCTGGTTTCCTGCCCTCAACACTCCGGTCATGGGGCTGAGCCAGGATTCAGTCTCAGCCTGACTCCCGGGCCTGCTCCTCCCCGCCAGACGGAGCAGGTCTACGCTGCTCACCACAGGTCCTGCCACCGCTGCTTCATCCCCTGGGCTGCCTCCGCTCACCTGCAGGCCAGCTTTGCCCATTTAGAACAACCTCTGACTGGTTATATCAACAGAGAGAAGGGGACTTGGGGGTTCCTGAGGGGCAGGTCATGGGGCAGGGGCATTCCTCTTCTCCATCCAGATTCCACCTGCTTATACAAACGTCCCCAAAGCCCCTGGCTGGTCCCTGTCTCAGTCCTCTAAATCCCCATCCTTGCTGGTATTCATCTTCTGGAGCCAGGCTGCTGGGTTCAAATCCTTGCTCTGTCACTTACCAGCTGTGTGATCTTGGACACGTTACTTGACCACTCTGCGCCTCAGTTTCTCATCTGTAAAATAGGGATTTTCACAGATGAGGTATCTATATGAGGTGTTGGGAGGATTACAGGAGATAATCCATGTATGTGCCTGGTCCATAGTAAGTGGTTGATAAATGTTAGCTTTGTATTAATATTATTATCATCAGGTTAACTCAGTGAACACACACCTGCTGGGCCTGGGGTTAGACAACCTGCCTGGTGTCACACTTCGTGTGTGTGTCTGGCTCATTCCTGGAAGCCCATTGTAGACTGGCTCCCACCTCTGTATCCCCCAGACAGGCCTCCCATGTGGGAGGAACCAGAGACAAGGTCTCGCCATACACTGCCCAGGGTGCGGCCCCACATCGTCCTGGGAGGTTTAGGCCGGGTTCAGGGTGTGTTGATCTGGGTTTCTGAGGGCATTTGAGGCCACCTAGGAGATGTTTTTCCAGATCCTCCTTCAGGGTCATTTATGGTGGGAGAGGCCTGGTGATCTGCAAAGCTTCTCTCCCCCTGTCCTGGGCACTCTGGAGCCCTCCTGGTGTCAGGCCGCTAGGGGTGTCATGCTCCCACCTCCGTGATCTCGCCATCCGGACCCTGTGTGCCTCTCCTCCGTCCCCCACCCGCTCCCTGGGTAGGAGGTGCCCGCATGGCCCGGAGATGTGCCAAGCTCTCCCGCTGGGGCGGGCGGGTCGCGTTCGCTTCCTGCCCACCTCTCGCACACATTGTTTGTGTAGACAAAGGAGAATGGATTTTTGGTTTCAAGGTGTGATCCAGCCGGGCACATCCATCAGGCCCTGCTGTCACCCTCTTTCTTTTTCTCCCCTTCTCATTTCCGCTTTGGGCTGTGGAGGGGAAATAACAACGGTGAAAGGGCCACTTGTCAAGATAAAAATCACACAGCTCGACATGCCGCTGCCCCAGCCACCGACAGCCCATGGATGTGCCAGGGGGCAGCGCCAAGGGTCGCCGCCCGGGGGGAGGGTGAGCTGTCCTGCCTGGCTTTAAATCCCAGCCCTGCCTCTTACTAGTTGTGCTACCTAATCACTCTGTGCCTCAGTTTCCTCATCTGTCTAATGGGGATGGCCATAGTTCCTACCCCACAGGACTGTAAGGGAGGATTCAGTGAGTCCATTCACATATAGGGCCCAGAACAGAGCCTGGCCCAGAGTAACCTTTCCATATACGATAGCTATTCTATCAGGAATCAGGAAGCGGGCAGAGTTTTTGTGGGAAAGTCCAGTGTCCACCAGGAGTTTGAGGGGGAGCATTTGCCATCTCGGATGGATATTTCCAAACGCAGCTGTTCAGCAGAATCACCCAGAGAACTTCAAAAAATTCAGCCCACAAATACTAAGTGTCTACTTTTTCCTTCACAAGCATGATGTTCAGAAGCTTGGGCTCGGGGTTGCCTTGACTGCATTCCTCTCTGGGCTCTACCACTTACAGGCTGATCCCTGGACAAGTAATCTGATCTCACTGAGACTCAGTTTCTCCATCTGCAAAATGGGCACTCTTGGAGCTGCTGCCAGGATGGAAGGGGATGATGTAGCTAAGTTCTGGGTGACTTTGTTCTTCACTGGGTTGTTCCGGGAGGTGCTGGGATGCAGCAGTGAGACCAACCCTGTCCGGAGGCTGAGTGAGAACGAGCTTCTCCTTCTACAGAACAAAGCCATGTCGGTGGTGTTTCTCTGGAGGCCTAACCAGTCCCCAGCTGAAACCATCCCTTGGCTGCCGGCGTTGGTTCTGAGTCGTTGCTGCCTTAAGACTTAAAGAAACGCAGGCCTTGGCGTTGCCCATCACAGCCGCATCTCTCACCGGGACGGAGGGCGCCCTCCCCTGCTTTGGCACCAGAGCCCCGCAGACCTGGGGCGGCGCAGCCGGGCCCCGCTTAGCTCCCCTCCGTCCCCGCCAGGCCGGACGCCCGCCAACGATTACAAATACCACATCGGGCTCGGGGGCTGTGTGACCCAAGCAGGCCCCCATCTGAGTGACAGGGGGCAGCTCCCTGATCCGGATTAGCCCAGGCCCCTAGGGCGGCCCAGCGCCTGGGGGCGCGCTGGGGACCCCGCGGTGGAGAGATTGCTCCCGGGGCCAGCTGTGGGGTGCGGCGTGTGAACGTGTGAGTGTGAGTGTGTGTGAAAGAGTATGAGAATGTGTGTGTATGAGTGAGAAAGTATGTGTGAGTGTGTGCACATGAGGGTGTGTACGTGAGAAAGTATGTGAGTGTGCATGTATGAGGGTGTGTATGTGTGGGAAAGTGTGTGTGTGCACATATGAGGGTGTGTGTGTGTGAGAAAGTGTGTGGGTGTGTGTGAGCGTGCACGTATGAGGGTGTGAGAGGGGTTGGTAAGAGAGGGAGAGACAGGAATTCCGTTGGAGCCCTCCATCAGGGGAGACGAAAGGCCCCTCTCTGGATTTTGTCCACAATTCCCGCAGGGCCCCAGAGTTGCCCCCATGCCCCCCACACTGGCCCTGCTGCCTGGGTTCTGGCAGCTCTTCTCCCTTTGTCCCCTCCTCCCCCTTCACCCTGAGCAGGCGGCACAGAGGTTTCCATGCTGAGATCTTAGGACCCCTATCCTGTTCTCCTTCTGGGGTGAAGCGTTACCTCTGCTCCCACCTGCAGGGGCTCCTCCCGGCCAACCTGTCCCCTCGCTCTCAGAGCACGCCTGAGGAGCAAGCGCTCGTCTCTGGCGAGTGGGTGACGCCACCAGATCGTTTTTGCAAGTGGGTCAGGCGGAGGCTGAGGGTGTGGTTCTCTCTGGAATTCTTGGGGGAGCCACCCCGAAGTAGACACAGTTGCGACTGGTGTCCTGCATGAGGTCCTCCCAGTGGGTGGCTCCGTGAGAGCAGAGGGGCATCGCCCCAGGTGACTTGCAGGGAGAGTCCCTGCTGAAAGGGGACAGCCACCAGGCTTTGGGCTTTCGTGGATTGGTAAAATCCACCTCTTGCCATCTTGGGACCGCTTTGGGTGACAAACTTTTTATTTTGCCAATTGAGGATATTAAAACTGTGGCCAAAAATAGACCACCACTATCATATCATAAAAGGAAGAACATTTTAAAAAAGGGAAGTGACATAAACTCAGATTAAAGAACAGTATTTTCCAAGAAAGAGCAGTTAGTAACTTTACTAGAACAGTTTTTGCCTTGGACCAGTGAGAGTCCAAGAGGGCAGAAAGCAGGGGAGGTATCGTCTGGGACCCAGGGGTTGCGAACCACTGGTGGGGTGAGTCCAGCAATTAGGAAAAACCACCAGCCCTGCTCCTTCTCCCCTGGGTGGTGCGCGTGTGGAGCAGTGAGTCCAGTTCTGGGGCTGAAGGAAGTAGGGGGAAACCAGAGTAGTGTGATACCTGAAAACACCTCAGGAGGAGGGCATGTTGGGCTTGAGGTTGCTTTCCCTGCTTATGTCCTGGTGCCATGACTTACTAGCTGTGTGACTTTAGGAAGTTACTCAACCTCTCTGGGCCTCCATTTTTTCATTTGCGTAATGGTAGTGCCCATCTTGCATGGTTGTTGAAAGGATTAAATGAATTAACACACAGAGAGCCTCAGAATAGTTTCTGAGGTACAGAATTCAATCTGTGTTAAAAAAAAAAAAAAAGAAAGAAAGAAACAACAGGCCCAAAATGGAGTCAGCTGTGCTAAGCTCCACGTCAGCAAACCAAGACTTAATTGCAGTCTCAGCCTCTCCCAGGCAATCTGGAATTTCCTGGTCAGCAGTAGTGAGGTAATCTGCCTGATAGACCCCTTCTATCCCCCAAAGAAAGATGAGGGAATCTTTTCTTCTCTTGTCCCTGCCTCCTTCTGCCTGTAAAAGTTTCCCATTTTGTACAGCTCTTTGGAGCGCCTTTCTATCTGCTAGACGGGATGCTGCCCAATTTGTGAGTTGTTGAATAAAGCTAATTTGATCTTTAAATTTACTCAGTTGAATTCTGTTTTTTAACATGTGTTAGTTATTATTATTAAGAGAGCTGCTTCCACTTTTCTGGAGGGATCTCATGTGCAGAAGGAATTGGACTTTCTCTGTGTGGCTTTGGAGGGCAGAAGAAGGCCCACAGGAACACCTGCTGTGAGCCAGGCCCTGTGCCAGACAATTTCAAACATGATCTTGCAGAGAGGCCAACAGTCCCATTTTATAGTTGAAGAAACTGAGGCTCCAAGGGTGAGCGTTTTCCTAAAGTCACATAGCTAGGATGGTGCAGAGCTAAGAGAGGGCCCGAGTTGCTCTGGCTCCAAAGCCCCTGGTGTCATCTTTTAACAGTTGGAGCAGACTTTAAGTTTCACGATAGTGGGGATCACCGCTGTCCTGTTCAGCCTGGTCAGCACCTAACACAGCGCTTGGCAGAGCGGCCACTCAGTAAATCTTGGGTGAATGAATGATGCACAGTAGTGAGTCCCCGATGGTGTAAGTCTTCAAGCCAAGAGCTACCAAAGACACCATACATGCATTAGGGACCCATTGGGCTCCCAGCAGTGGATTCTGTGGGTCTGTGGCCGGTCACTCGTGGAATGAAAGCATTTCTGAAGTATGTGTATGGCTGGAAGCCCCCTCACTTAATTCCCTGAGGCTTCCAGGGAGTAGCTGACTACCTCCTTGGGACCAAGGACCACCGCCTTAGCACCACCTGCATTGCCACCTACATCTGTGTCTGACAGGTGTCTTCAGTCACCCTCTTCTGCCACCCAGCTCTGGTGACCACATCCAACCCCAGGACTTTGGGACACGTGGAGACTTTGGCTTCAGTCACACCCTCTAGCTTCTGCCCAGTGGTGTGCTGGAGCTGGCTAGCACCAGATCATGAGATCCAATAGTTAAATCCTCAGGAATTTTATTCAGCCATCATTAAAAATTAAATTACATAAACTTACAATTAAATTATATTAAAAACAAGGACAGTAAGTATTCAAAACTCACCATTTCCTAATTATTTTCCTACAGTTTGCTGTTATCTATGCTCTGGAGGTTATTTAGATCTATCATCTCTGTGTGGTGGAAACACTATATGATGGTGGCTGCTGCACACCTCTTGCCAAGTCTGTGCTCAATGACTTCACTCTAGTAGCTCGACATTGGCTGTGGTGGGAGTATTGACACCACAGAAATTGGCAAACACTACAAATCAGGACTGCCCCACCCCAAGAGCCAGTTGTTAAATGCTTACCAGCACACCACTGCTTCTGCCTGTACTAACTTCAGGAATTTATCAGCAGTGGGTGTGCGTTACTATGCTCCAGAGAAGTCATGAGACAAACAGCCTCATGTGCTCAGGATCGGGAACTGCAGGGCTTTTCCCAAACAATGGATCCATTTCTAACTTCCTGGACACTATTTCACTGCGTTAAAATCATTGTTTTCCCTCTTTGTCTTCACTGCTAGAAAACTTAGAAACAAACTTGAGTTTCGCCTCTAGCGGGTAGCACGGCTTACGTTCTGCACACTGACTTCATTTCCAGCACTTTATTTTCCTACTAGTATTTCCTCTTTGCCTTGTCTCCCCTTCTCCTTTCTACATGTAAATTTTTTACAGCTTTATTGAGGTATAATTTGACCTATAATAAACCACACATATTTAAAGTGTACAATTTGATGAGTTTTAACATATGAATATATCCGTTAACCATCACCACAATCAAGATACTGAATATATCCATCATTTCTAAAAGCTTCCTCATGCCCTTTGTTATCCATCCCTCCCATCCGCACACTACCACTGACTTGCTTTCTATCACCGTTGATGAGTTTGCATTTTCTAGACTTTTGTATAAATGGAATCTATGGTGTGTACTTTTTTTTCTTTTTGAGTCTGGCTTCTTTCACTTAGTATAATGTTTGTGAGATTCATCAACTTTGCTCATATATCAGTAGTTTGTTTCTTTTTATTTCTGAGTAGTATTCCATTGTAAGGATATACCACAATTTGTTTATCCATTCACCTGTTGATGGACCTTTGAGTTGTTTCCAGTTTTTGGCTATTATAAATAAAGCTGCTTTAAATATTTGGGTACAAGTCTTTATGTTTTCATTTTCTTGGGTAAATACCTAGGAGTGGAGTGGCTGGGCTGCATGTTAGATGTATGTGTAACTTTTAAGAAACTGCCAATTTCAGTGTTTATTATGCTATATGACCTTGAACAAATGATTTAACCTCTCTGGATCTCAGCTTTGTTATAAAACTCAATGATGCAATTCCTGTCAATTTCCACCTTCTTAGAACTGTTTAGGACAAATAAGACAGTCTTTGTGAAAATGCTTAGGGCTCTCAGGAAGAAAAGTGACCTCGAGTGAGCCAGGATATTATTACTACCACCATCATCAAACCCACAGAACTCTTTGATTAGATTGCTCATCTCCCCTGTGGACTTATGTGCGATGCTGGGGTGGGGTGGGAGCACTCTGGATTTCCACCAGATCTGATGCCTCCCAACCCTTCCCCCAGCCTCTGAAAGGTGCTGATGCTGTCACAGATCTCAGACCTGTGAGTTGCCGGTGGACAAGGCCCTGGTCTAGGTGATGAGTTCCTCCTGTGATGTGTGAAATGTCCTAGCCAGGTTTCTACATACCTAGCCCCTCTACATACGCTATATAGCAATATAATCCATTGGTGACTCTGTCCCCAGACTCAAAAGCAACATTAGACTACCAAACGCCTCCCCTCCCCCGCCAACTCCAGCATCCAAACAGCTTGCTTAGGTGGTGAACATTTTTGCAGAGGACTCAGGAGGATTCTGTGGCCTCTGGCTTTGCTCTGAAGCCTTGTAGTGCTGACATTTCTGTGTCGTGGGTGACGGTGGGGTTGTCCTCAGCAAGTCTGTATGGATGGAGGGGAGGGGTCTGGGGGACTTTCCTGTCTGGTGTGAGCAAATACATCTGACTCAGTCACGGTGTGGTTTAGGGAGAATGGGTGGGAGAGGGAGTAGAGCTGGGTGAGAATTCAGTGAGCAGGCTGGTTGAAGGTGTTAACTTGAAAAGCCTCAGAACAAGTTTATTTGAGAATAACCAAAAGAATTGCAATTCCGGATGTGCATGCTACAGCAAACCACAGGCAAATCAGGAAAACAAAGGAGAGGGCTTGCTTTTATAGAGAAAAAAGGGAGAATAGGGAGGGGCTGTTCTAAAGAAAGTCCATTGGGGGAAAGTAACAGTTCAGGGCAGCAAAGGCTTCTCATTGGCTGAGCTGCTGCATTTCTCATTGGCTGGGCTGTTGCCTGGTGGGGAGAGAAATCTTCCTTCAGCAGTAAAGTAGTCTTACTTCCTGTGAGATGTAACCTCTCTGTCTCTTCCTGTTGGGCATAGTTGAGGATGTGTGAGAGCTCCCGCTACATGCCTTCCCGACTCCCATTTAGTTGAGTTCTTTTATTAATTTCCACAAAGGAGAACCCATTGTATGGCTCCAGGCCCTCAGGATGGGTGCCCGGGCTACAGATTCCCCAACTCAGCCAAACCTCACAGCTGGCAGTCCCTGTGGGCTCCTGGCAAACACAAGCCAGGGGCCAGCGAACGCCTCCTCCTGCCCGTGAGGCCTGATAACAGATGCGTGCTCCCGAGGAGACGCAGATTCAGAAGGAAAATTGTTTTCGACGTGAGTCAGTTTGTCCAAGCTCCCTGCCTCTACAACTGCAGCTTTTCATTTACGTTCTGGTGACTGGGGCGGAGGTGGGAGGTGAGGGAAGACACTGGGGAGAGAGGAATAACAGGAAAAAAAGAAAGGAAAGGTGGAAAAGATTTGTGTCAGCAAATGAAAGAGCCAAGTTTTTCATGTGTTTCTGGGGAAATAAAGTAGAACTTGCAGCCCTTGTGCTTGACTGTAAGTCAAGGCGGCTGCTTCGCGTGGCTGTTGGCTCTGTGTTTGCTCTGGGGTGCTGGGATGTAGGGGTGGTACAGAGCCAGGCAGAGCACGTCCTTGCACTGGGCTGTAGCTATGAAAACAGTCCCAGGTACGGGGGCTGAGAGAAAACCCAAGCTGGTTAACGAAACTCAGGCGGGGGGCGATGGATGGTTGGGGGCAAGGACTAACCCACGCGTGGTTCCCTGTTTGTTCCCTCTCACGTCAAGGCCAAACCCAAGTTCAAGTTCTTTGCCGGCGGCAGCAAACACTTGAGCCTTCCTTTTGCCAAGTGAAATGGGAAGAGGTTGGGGAGATTGTGGGGGACGGGTGGAATGAAAGGGGGAGCAATTGCAGAGAGCGTTGGTAGGGCCAGGGGAAATTTTGCAAGCAAAATTGGATTTTTGCAGGGCTAATGAATTTGGAAAATGTTTCGCAGAGCTGCTCCAGCTCCAAAGGCTTTCTGGGAGGTGCTGAGATGGGAACTAGGCAGCATCTTGCTTAGTTTTCCAGTGTGGGGAGTTATTTTGTAAAGGAGTACCGGATGGAACTGGCAGCCCCCTCGCACCTGGAGAACATCCTCTTGCCTAATCAAAACCCTGCCCATCCCATCCCCCAACAATCTCAGGGATGTTTGGTGTCTCTGTCGGTACCTGCTTATTCATGTTTCACTTGAGCTTTCTTAACTGGGTTGGAAGTGCTCTGGGAAGAGATCAAGCCCCCAACCTGCTGAACAGACTCAATAGAACTCATTTGTATCTGTACACACAGGCCAGGGTACAACTTCTGTGTGTGTGTGTACAAGGGGGAGGCGGTAACCTGTCTGCCACCAGGAGAGCCTTGGGACACCTTGGCTGATCACCAGGATGTCTCTCGGGACCTGTGAGACCTCTGGCAGAACTGGTGAAGGGATTGGCCTTCGGACTGCAGGTCAGGCCCTCAGAGTGGTGGGACCGAAATTTTCAAACAAAGAAGGAAACTGGCTGGTAGGAGCTCATGCTGGTACCAGATTTTGGAGGACCATTGGTAAGATAAGTTAGGAGCCTTCTTTTTGTCTGCCCTTTGGCCCAGCCGTTGCATGTCCATGATTTTATCTTAAGGAAACAATCACAGATGTTTGTAAAAGTTTAGTTACTTAATCTCTCTGAGCCTCAGTTCCTTCATCTGTAAAACGGGGATGCTCATCTCTCAGCCCCCCTCTGCAGAGGGCTGTCATGAGGATAACAGTACGTGGCACCCAGTTGACTATTACTAAGACTAACGACAAGCTGGGTCCCAGGGAGGCTTGAGTGACTTGCTCCAGGGCACCGAGCAAAGCAGCCACATTGCTGGGACTGGGGCGGTCAGCCCGAGGTGCCCAGGCAGTAGGGGCTTGGGGTGGGGGGTGCATGGTGTTCTGAAGAGTGCTGGGTGTGGGGAGAGAGGCCAGGATGTCAGCCTTTCCTCAGTTTCTCCATTTGCCAAATGAAGACAATGGTCCACTCCCCCCTCCTCTGCCTGCTTAGGTGGGAAAGCAGATGCTTTCAGGTTTGGGGTCTCTCAGGTGGTGCTGGGTCCTTCCAGAAACAGTCAGTAGTAGCAGGAGCCCCTGCCCATCCCCACCATATCCCTCAGCTCAAATTCTCTGGGCACAGCATCAGGAGGCCTTGGGAAACACAAACACACACACTCACATATACTCACACACATTCACTCACACACTCACCCATACACATTCAAATAGACTCACACACTCACAATGCTCTCACACACTCACATTCACTCACTCACACACATATACATGCATTCACTCACATTCACACTTGCACACTCACACACACACACATACACTCACTCACACACACATTCCCCCCTTCCTGGTCTCCATGAAACACATCTTTAAGAGTGTGGTTGGCCGATGGTGAGTGGTTCTGTTCCTGGGTTGGCCTCTGTAAGTGAAGCTGACAGGTGAGGGAACGTCGCTCGCCTGTGTGGCTGAGAGGCCCAAAGAGGCTGATTGAGAGCAAAAGCTTTTTGTTTGCTGGTTAGTTCTGAAAAGCTGGCAGCACGTTTGCCAGGGCAGTAATTAGTACCTGGGTTATGGGAGAGAAAAGGCACAGCCGAGCCTCCACTCTTGGGCAGAGACGCAGAATCGGGCCCGGGCCGGAGCAGGAGGCCGTGGGGCAGGGCTGCGGGCTGGGCTGGGCGGGGGACGAGGCTGTGGCTCAGGCTGGGGGGGCCCTGTCCACACAAAGATCCCTCGTGGGGTGCCCTGGCCTGGAAGATGCCACCAATAGAGCTGCTTTTGTGTTGAGATCAATGGATCCGGGTCTCAGGAGGATGAGCACCTCTGTGACAGGAGAGAGATGGAGAAGCGAAAGGCGCTATGGGGAGGTGGGGACATGAGGACGGCGGGAGTGCACTGTGCAGCAGTGGGGTGACCCTGAGCGGCCTACTGGGCTTGGAGGCTGCATAACCGTAGCCAAGGCCACTTCACCTCACTGGGCCTCAGTTTCTTCCTTTGTAAAATGGGGAAAAAATACCTACCTCATGCGGTGCTGTGAGGGTTTAATGAAATAGCAAAGGCAAGACTTAGCAAGGTGCCTGAAGGGGCGAGTATGCTATGAATAAATCCTGTGTGGACCCTGTGCCATGTGCCAAGCACCACCGCTAAGAACCCGAGTAACTGCATTAAATTCTCACAATGTATAATTATTATCATCTATGTTTTATACGTGAGGAAACTGAGACACAGGTAACTTGCCCAGGGTTCTCTGAGGCCAAAGCACGCCCTCCTGACTGCTGTGCCTAGTTACCAGGCTTCTCCGCCTCTCTTGTAAGTGGTGAGGGATGAAAATGACTATTGTTTTTAGGAAGGTGAGAGATGGAGAATCAGTTGGAATTGGCTCTTTGGCTTAAATAGTTGTCCACATATCTTCCTCATGTCACATTCTCATTAGATGGCATATTCTACTGCTTTCCGGAAATGCGGTGAGGGCCTGAGGTCCTGCTTCCTTTTGCCAGAGAGCTCGGCTTGCAGAGGGAAGGGTGGGCAGCCAACCATATTTTACACCAAGAGATTGTGGATTGATCTCATTAGTGCTTAAAAATTTATGATGTTCCCATCCAGACCTTTCCACGCATGGCACATTCCTTCAGTAGACGCTCCACTGTGGTTCATAAAAATGACTCATCCTTACGCCACAGGCCGGGAAAAAACAATCTTCCCTAGAACTTCCCAGGACCAGTAAGGCAGCTGCCCCAGTGGAATGCTGCGTTGGGTCCAGATCCGAACAACCCAGGATTCATGTCCCTGCAGATGACTCAGCTCCTAGGAACCAAGCTCCCTCCTTGTACCAAGTTTGTGTGGTGCTTTTGGGAGCCCCCGGCCCCTGGAGATATTAGTGATATGTCATCACCTTCTTCCTGCACAATTACCAGAGGACAGGAGTGACATAGTGAAGGGCTTCTTTTCTAAAATGACTTTGTTTGGGCCAGTGGGGCCCCCCCAATCATTTGGTGTTATATTCTAAATATAATTTAGAAAATTATAGTTTCTAAATATTTATAAAATTTATTTCTAATGTCTCTAAATATTTCTAAAAGGTATAAATGCTCCTTCCAGGCTCAGTAAGGATATCCCAGGCCGAACAGGACCGATTCTCCTGTTGATGTTTAAGCGTCGTTTTGAATCCTGATTTGGATGGAATGCTTGGAGAAGGCAACATGCACCCGGGTGGGTCTTATATCACACGGTGACTTCCCCTGGGAGTTGCTTTTATAGAACAAAACAATGGACGAGTAACCTTGTTCTCAGAAAAGCAGAGGGAAGGATTACCTTTCAGGCCACAGAACGTTGCTGCCTTTTGGCAAATCGCACCACTGAACTGAACGAAGAGCCACACTTTCCTTGGCTGTCTGACCACCATCAGTCTTTGGTTTCTCCCTATTGGAGATTTTTGACTTCTCTGACTTTTCAGGAGTCACTATTATCTTGACATCACCAGCCCCACCAACCCCCTCCTCTTCCTTGTCAACCACAGCCACCTCACCTTCTTTAAGCTTTTGGAAGGGTCGGGGTACAGAGGGGAAGAAGTGGCACATCGTGGCCCCCAGGCAAGATTCACTGGACAACAACCTCTCAGCAGACACAAAGCCAGACCATAATTTCCCTCGTGTTCTGATCAAATTTTAGCTCTCAGCTGAATTTAGAGATCAAAAATACCATCTTGGGGCCGGCCCCGTGGCTTAGCGGTTAAGTGCGCGCGCTCCGCTACTGGCGGCCTGGGTTCGGATCCCGGGCGCGCACCAACGCACCGCTTCTCCGGCCATGCTGAGGGCGTGTCCCACGTACAGCAACTAGAAGGATGTGCAACTATGACATACACCGGGGCTTTGGGGGCAAAAAAAAAAAAAAAGGAGGAGGACTGGCAATAGATGTTAGCTCAGAGCCGGTCTTCCTCAGCAAAAAGAGGAGGATTAGCATGGATGTTAGCTCAGGGCTGATCTTCCTCACCAAAAAAAAAAAAAAAAAAAACACCGTCTTGCAGCTCTCGTGTGAGGACTGGAGGTGATGCTTGTAAAGCACTCCGGACACCTATTGGTGGTACTATCGTTACTATTATTTCCAGGCAAACTAGATATGCATAATAGCATTTTTTCCTTTCAGTTTTATTGAGATATAATTGACCTACAGCATTGTATAAGTTTAAGGTGTACAGCATCATGACTTGACTTACATATATTGTGAAGTGATTACCACAATAAGTTTAGTTAACATCCATCATCTCATATAGATACTCATAATAGCATTTACGTGTGTTTATTAGTGGAATTAAATGTCCTATATAGTGCCTGCATGACAGACCAACTTATCTTGAAAGATCCAGGGGCTTTTTTAAAAAAGTTTTTATTTTGAGATATAGATTCACATGTAGTTGTAAGAAATAATACAGAAAGATCTCATATACCCCTCACCCAGTTTCCCCCAAGGGTAACATCTTGCATAACTATAGTGCAATATCACTACCAGGAAATTAACGTGGATACAACCTGTTGGAAACTGACATTCGTACAATTCATTGACCTTATTCAGATGTCACTAGTTTTACATGCGCTCATTTGTGTGCGTGTCTATTTAATTCAAATAGCATTTTATATTTTAAATAACGCCAAGATCTCATATTTTGGTTGAGGAGGAACTTTTTCATTTTCTAAAGAATGACTGGGTTGTGATGGTTTATTTGTCCATGTCCCCTACTATCCAGAGGTCTCCCTTTGGGAAAGCCGTTGTCTTCTGCATCTTTCTGTTCCCATTGCCCAGACAAGGCCTGCCTTAAATTGACAACAACACAACAAACACTTATTGAGCCCCTACTGTGTGCAAGGCTGTGTTCTGAGTGCCGTATCCTACAAAGCATGTCTATTATTATTATTCCCACCTTACAGATGGGGAAACAGAGGGTTCAGTGCTCCATAAACACTTACTGAATGAGTGACAGAGGCTGTGAGGGAGCTGCCAGCTTATCATACCCATGTGGGTTGTTGGGGGTGGCCCTTTTTCTCATGATGGGTTCCCAAGCTCCACAGTGTCAGAGAAGAAATGCTACTCATTAATTCCTTAAACACTTCCCCCTCTTCTGGAAGCATCTTGTAGGAGTTAAGGGCACAGGTTCCAGAGTCAAACTATGTGAGTCCAAATCGGGCTCTACCACTCAGCTGTGTGACCTCGGGCAATTTACTGAAACCCTCTGGTTTGCAAAGTGGGGATAGTAATAGTACCAGCCTCAGAGGGATTAAATAATATGTGTAAGGCGCTTAGAGTAGCGCCTGGCAGTACTGAGAGCAATACACGTCAGCTACTGCACTTTCTGTGTTTTTACCACCCCAATGCTGCTAAACTCCAGAAAGCTGAAATACAGAGCAATATGGTACCAATTTGTGGGTCGTTCCCCCATTATAATTAAAATTCCTACTTTCCCCCAGTGCTTCCAGGCACCGGACTGGAAGACTCTGGGTTTACGGCTGGAGGTTTGTTTGGCAACAATAACGTTTATCTTGGGAAGGTTGATCCCGCCAATGCTTGTGGCTCTTTTCTCCTTCCCTCCCTCCTCCTCTTCCTCTTCCTTTTTTCCTTCCTTCCATAAATCTTTATTGCAAGCTTGTTAGGCCCTGTGTCAGGCAGATGGGGACACAGCAGGAAGCAGAAACTGGCCTGGTCCCTGCCCCAGTGCAACTTGTGTTCCAGTGGGAGAGAGAGCCATTGCTTAAATAATCGCACAATGGCAGTGACATCTCAGATGTATAAGTGCTGCTTCAAAGGACAGGTGCGGGGGTGTGCGAGAGTGGCCCCTCTTGTTCTCTGCTTACCAAAGGGGCGAGGTGCACAGTCTGAAAGTCAGCAGTGGCAGCCACACTGACAACTACTGATTAGCCAGGCCACTCTTGCAGCTAAGCTGGGGAGAAGGGCCTGGTTTACCAGTAATGACCGTAGCCGATGCTTGCCATGTGCCCAGCCCTGTCCTAAGCACTTTCCATATATTAACTCAAGTAATCCTTACATCAAACATATGAGGTTGCTGATAATATCATCCCATTTTACAGATGAAGAAACTGAGGTCCCGATTCAGTAACTTGTGCACATGGAAAATGCTCCACAGGCAATGCACGCATAGTTGAATTTCTAATCGGTTCCCGCTGACGAAGAATTTTTATAGGTATTCCGTGTGCTGAACATCCAGAGAGCAGGTAGTGATTGTAAAAGCTCGATTACACCCCGCTTAAGTCTTTCCTCTCCTGGGAGACCTTTCCCAATGAAAGAGAGCTAATACATTAGAAACGATGCCTGCTGTCTTTTCCAACATTGTACCTAGCCCTGCACTCGGTAATCTATACCAGTATCTCATATAATGACACATACAAGAGCTTTTTCAGTCCCAACAAAAGCTTGTTACCCCTTGCTGGCAAAACAAACAAACAACCCCAAATCCCACGAAGTAAGCAGCCCTCTTTGTAAGTGGCAGGTTCTAGCCTCTCTCATTCTTTCTTTTTAAACAACTTTATTGAGGCATAATTTACATTCCATAAAATCTACCCATTTTTATTGTACTGTTCAATACTTTTTAGTAAATTTACTGAGTTGTACAACCATCCCCACAATCAAGTTTTAGAATGTTTATCCACCTCAATAAGACCCCTGGGGCCCATTCATAGTTGATCCTTGTCCCATTCTGAGCCCCAGGCAACCACTAATCTAATTTCTGTCTCTATATATTTGCCTTTTCTGGACATTTCCTGTGTGTGGAATAATACGCTATGTGGTCTTTTGTGTCGAGCTTCTTTCACTTAGCATAACGATTTTGTGGATTATCCATGTGTTAGCAGGTATCTTTTTAGTGCTAAATAATATTCCATTGTGTGGATGTACCACACTTTGTTTATCCCTTCATCTGTTGATGGACATCTGGGTTGTTTCTGGTTTTGCTGTATTACGAGTAAAGCTGCTATGAACATTCGTGTACAAGTCTTGGTGTGGACACAAGCTTTCATTTCTCTTGGGTAAATACCTAGGTGTGAAAATTTCTGGGTCATATGGTAAATGCACTTTTAACTCTTTAAGAAACTGCTAAACTGTTTCCACAGTGGCCGCACCATTTTACATCCCCACCAGCAGTGTAGGAGGGTTCCAGTGTCTCCCCCTCCTCACCAGCGGTGGTTATGTCTGTCCTTTCCAGCTCTTCTTCTTAGGGAAAATGAGTACAGTTGACATTGGTTGAAAGCTCACTGTGTGCCAGGCACTGGGCAGGCTGCTCCCCAGGCTTTGTCTTCACAACCCTATGAACAGGTGTCCTGGTCACACCGAGTCAGCAGATGAGGAGACTAGGATGCAGAGATGTGGGGTGAGTTGCTCAGGCAACAGATGAGGTGACAGCAGAGCAGGATAGAAACCTGAGTGTGTGGGAGTCGGACCCAAAGAGAGCAGAGGGGAGAGAAGGCTGGAGAAGAAGGTGGGGTCTGACGTGGGAGCGCTGGGCCTGTCCCCGGGAGGCCTGAGGCCTGAGGAGACCGGAAAGTAAGGCTGGGGATGCTCCCTATAGAACAATTAGGAGGGTCACACTGCCCCTGAGAACAAGCACGACTCAGAATGACCAGCAGCACCCAAGCCAGTTCCTGGAAGCCCAGCCCTCCTGAGTCTCTAGTCCATGGAACAAAGAGGCCCTCGTCCGCCCCTTCCTCCCCCCATCCAGGCTTAGAGAGAACCACAGAATGAGTGTCCAAAAGCAGCAGCAGCCTGTTCTCCCCAGGGACAGCCTCTCACACGGCGCCTTGTTCCGGGCCCTCGGCCGTTAATCATGACAAGATTCAGGGAGGAAAGTTCCCGCCCCGCGGCCGGCAGGTAGGAGGCCGGCCTGCACTCCACGGCCCTCAGTAAATCACACTGTTCAGTTGGCGTCTCGCTGGATTGCAATTACAATCCTTCAGAGCCGACACAAAATCATTGGGCTGGTAAGAGGAGAGTACCTGGGTAATGTGTTTAACAAAAGTTAACCTGGTTAAGCCCTGACTCTATTGAAAATGAGAAAGTGCGGATGGGCCTGATCGATTTGTCCTCAGCCCAATTTACTCCAGCGCTGGCTTTGGGTTTCAGTTAAGTGGGCCAACCCGAAAACAGGAATCCTCGCCTTATTAAATTACCTCTTGGATCACAGAGTTCAGACTATGGTCCAGTTTGTCTTGTGTCAGCCATGGGGGCTGGTGGCGGAGAGGATGGGGCTTCGGTGCACACATGTACTTGCACACACTTGTACCCATGCCACTCCCCTTGCCCACACAAGTGTGCACACACACCTTTCTAGAGTAAGAAGGGTTAGTAAATATTTATCCCCCCTCGGGGAGTTGAAAGTATGGATTTGATCAAATACTCATCTACTCTCCACCATCACTCCCCACCCCTTTGGCCTCTTGGCAGATAAATGATGTTATTTGAAGGTATTCTTGAAATTTCTGACGGAGACTGTTTCTTAAGTGCTTTTAGAGCAGGCCTATACTTTGTAATACTTGTCATATTCTGGCTGGTAAACTCCTGGCCTTTAAAAGCCGGAACCTCACTCTGTTTCCTGAATATGAGGGAATAGGTCATTAACTGTGAATTTCAAATGAAGCAGATTTACAGTGTATATCACAGAAATATGCTTATGAGAGACAGTGAATACCAAAGAATCCATGGAGCAGAAAAAAACAAGAACCCAGAGAAAGATCAGCTGATCTGGGAGCAGTTTTTTGTCTTTTCTTTTTCAGGTTTTTGTGGCTGATTTGGCCAAGTCTGGGCCTCTTGCTCCAGGTTCATGATAGAAACATCTTTGTGGTTCCATGCCACTCCCAACCCAGTGTGGAACCCTCCTGGGTGATGCCCCTGGAGATCTTGACCGTGGGAATGCCACTGTCTGGGGGTTAATTCTGGGGATATTTGAGCTCGGGTGAAGATGGGGAATTGGGTTGGGGGTGATTGGGGAAGTGGGAGATGGAGTAAGGGAAGCACAGGTGAGGTTGGGTTAGCTCGGTTCACGGTCAGTATCATGTGGCAGCTTGGCTGGGCTATAGTACCCGGTTATTTATTCAAATACCAATTTAGGTGTTGCTGTGAAAGGATTTTGTAGATGTGGTTAAAACCTACAATCAGTTGCCTTTAAGTAAAGGAGATCATCCTTGATAGTGTGGGTGGGCCTCATCCAATCAATTGAAAACCTTAAGAGCAAAAACTGAGGTTTCTGAGAGAAGAAATTCACCTCAGACTGTCCAATTCCTGTCTGAGTTTCAGCTTTCTGGAAGATTCCAGCCTGCTTCCTTACAGATTTTGGACTTGCCAGCTCCCACAATTGTGTGAGCCAATTCCTTAAGATAAATCCACCCATCCACCCATGCACCCACCCATCCACCCACCCATCCACCCATCCACCCACCCATCCGCCCATCCTTCCATCCATCCACCCATCCACCCATCCATCCGTCCATCTGTTCATCCTATTGGTTCTCTTTCTCTGGGAACCCTGACTGATATTGCTGGCTTTTGGCAATAATTTTTGGACCTTTTCCCTTCATCATTTCTGCACATCCTTCTTCACTTGCCCCCATCTTGAAGAGGCAGGAGTAAGTGCTTTGCGCAATGCATGCACATGGGTGTGCCCAGTGAGCAGTAGCTAGCTCCACTTTTGTGATGCCTGCCTGGATTGACTCACTTCTCCTTGGGCTGTCTGCAGTCGTGGCAGACACTGCTGGCTGCCCACCCAACAGCTCTCATCCTGCTTCTTTTGTACCTGAACCCTAGTTTTCTTCCAGCAATAGGGTGCCCGGCTCCAGTGGCTGGATCGTGATTGGTCTTGGCCGGTCATGGCGCTTCCATCCCCCTTGGGCTGGTGATGGGTATTGGGGTGTGCATGTGTCTGGCCCAAGACACATTTAGGGAAAGCTGCTGGGGCACCACTGGTTAGAGAGGGCTGTGTGGTGGCTGCCCTGTGGCCCCTTTTTTTCTCTCCTTGATGTGTTGATTTAAAAAAATTGAAATATAAGCAAACACACACTGTGAAGTAGCCACATCTCGGTGAGTTTTTGTGTATATATCCATGTAACTGCTACTCAGATCAAAATATGAAACATTTCTAGGACACTAGAAGGCTCCCTCACGCCCCCTCCTAGTCAATAGCCCTATTGGAGGTAACCATTATTCTGACTTGTATCACCATAGATTAGTCTTGCCTGCTCTTGTGCTTCACATAAGTGGAATCACCCAGGTGTCTTCTTTTATTTTTTTTAAGATAGTTTTTTTTTCTTTTTTTAGAGCAGTTTTAGGTTCACAGCAAAATTGAGAGGAGTGCACAGAGATTTCCCATATACCCCTTACCCCCACACATACATGGCCACCCATTATCAATATCCCCCATGTCTGGCTTCTTTTGCTGAACAGCAGTATCCACGCTGTTACTTGTAGCAATACTCCATTCTTTCATTTTTTAAATTTCCCTGGGCTTTCTTTTTTTTTTTTTTTTTTTTTTTTTTTAAGATTTTATTTATTCATTTTTTTCCCCCCAAAGCCCCAGCAGATAGTTGTATGTCATAGGTTCACATCCTTCTAGTTGCTGTACGTGGGACTCGGCCTCGCGCTGGACGGAGAAGTGGTGCCTTGGGGCGCGCCCGGGATCCGAACCCGGGCCGCCAGCATCAGAGCGCGCGCACTTAACCGCTAAGCCACAGAGCCGGCCCCTTCCCTGGGCTTTCTGTTTGATGAATGCACCAGTTTACCTATCCATGTTGGACATTTGGTCTTCCTTTCCTACCTTAGACAGTGTTGTGGGAGGATGTAATGCCTGGAGCTGTGGCAGCCACACTGCTACTGTGAAGCAATAAGTATGCAGGAAAAGCTGATAGCTGATCAGCTGAGGATGGTGGAGAGGAAGGAAAAAAGGGGTGTAGGTCCTCTTGGAGCCATTAAACGAACCCTGGGACTACCTTTCTTTGAACTTAACTTGTTGTTCAGCCAATATAAATATCCTTATGGCTTAAGTTTTCACTTTTACTCAGGTCTTCTATTGTTTGCAACCAAAAGCGTTCTAACTGACACAGAATTCAGACTATCCTTCCAGACCCAGGTCGTGTGACACCTTTTCCATGGAGCCTTCCTTCAGCCCCACTGGGCATCTTCTTTCACTTTGGCCTCCTGTCGCCCTGGGTGCCCATGCATCACCCATCCCATTTTCTATCTCATTTTTCTGATTTCCTCCTACAAAGACGTCATTAGATTTTCTCACAGGGCCTGAAGCAACAGAGTTGAGGTTTGCAGATTCAACATTTACAGTTTTGACTATTCATGGACATCCAAGAAGGTCCAAGGACATCCAAGAAGGTCTACCACATATGGTCATTCGCAATGTGGCTGAAGGACAAATTGGAACCCATTCTGTAGGACTGACCTGCAGGAGTTTATCAATCAGCCAGGGAGAGCACCTTGGGGGCCCCCCGCCTTTGCTGCCCACCTCAGCTGAGATTCCTACTCATGGTGGTGCATGCATTTTGTGCAGCTGTGCTCAAATCTCTCAGCAAAGCCGGCTGGCCCAGTGCAGACCTCAACTTCTCCCAGAATTCTCCCCACATGTCCCCTCCAACCACGTGACACTCCCATCCCCAGCTGTGACTAATCTGCCACCTCTGAACTCCCACAGGACTGCAGCTGTACTGGAGGCACTTCCCTAGTCATGTGTTCGTTCATTTATGCAACACGTATTTATTAAGCACCTACTATAAAGGACTGTTCTAAGCCCAGAGGATACAGCAGTGAACAAAACAAGCCCAGGTCCCTCCCTTATGGAAGGTTTTGTCTGGTGGGGAGATAGATAGCAGATAGGCCACAGAGCAGGTGATGAGCATGCTATGGCCGTAAGGGGGACAAGGAGATTAGGGGCGGTAGAGGGCAGTTGATATTGTGAAAAGGGCTGTCAAGGAAGACTTTACTGGTGAGTGACGGCAGGAGCCCAGTGGGTAGCTGGGAGAAGGGTGTTCCAGGCAGAGGGAATGGAGCAGCAAGTGCAAAGGCCTCTGTGTGTGTTGAGCACAGAGGCCCTGGTGGCTGACGTGGAGGGAGCGAAGGGGGTCGTGGGAGGAGATGAGGTCAGATCATGCAGTGCTTTGCAGGTCACGATGAGTATTTTAACTTTGGCTCTGAGTGACATGGGAGCCACTGGAGGCTTTGAACAAAGGTGGGACACGATTGGACTTTCCTTTTAAAAGAGCTCTCCGCTGCTCTGCTGTGAATGGATTGTTAGGGGTGCAGTGAGGGGGCAGCAGGGTGTCCAGTTAGGAGACTGGTGAGAGAGGGTGGTGCCTGGGGCTCAAGCTTAGTGACGGAGGCAATGAGAAGTCCTTGGAGGGCAGTGTGTTGTAGTTGCGAAGCACCTGTGCCCTGGAGCTGCACGGCCTGCCTTCAAATCTCACTCCCGACACTTCAGAGTTACTTACCCTCTCTGTGCCTTAGTTTCCCCATCTATAAGATGAGGATCAGAGTTCCTACTTCCTGGAGTCATGTGAAGATTACATGACTTAATATGCAAAGTGCTCAGACCAGTGTCTGGCACACAGCACGTCTAATACGCGTTAGCTACTATGCAAAGGTGAAACCAGCAAGGCTTGTTGTGTTAGTCAGGGCTCTCCAGAGAAACAGAACCAACAGGAGACACACACACACGTTTACGTATGTATGAGGAGATTTATCCTGAGGAGCTGGCTCACGTGATTGTGGAGGCTGAGAATTCTCACCATCTGCCCTCTGCAAGGTGGATTCCCGGGAAAGCCTGGGTGTCATCCAGTCCGAGTCTGAAGCCTGAGAACCAGGGAGCCGATGGTGTGAATCCCAGTCTGAGGGCAGAGAAGACGAGACGAGATGCCCCAGCTCAAGCAGTGAGGCAGGAAAAAAGGGACAACTTTCTCTTTCCTCCCCTTTTATTCTATTCAGGCCCTCAATGGATTGGAGGCTGCCCACCCACATTGGGGGGAAACACCTTCACAGACCCACCCTGATATAATGCTTAATCCGGGCCCCCATGGGCTGTCAAGTTGACACATAAAATTAACCATCACACTTGCTAATAATTGGGATTAAAAAAAGGTCATGGATGATTCCAAAATTTTAGTCCTATTATCCAGAACAGAGTGGCCACTTAGTGAGGTGGGGAGGCTGTGGGAGGTGAATTTTAGACAGGTCTGCGGTGACCACTTTTGCTCAGGTGCCCAGAAGGGAGTTAGGTATTCAAGTGGGTGGTTCACAGAAGAGGTTAAACACCGACGTGGAGAAATTACATGGCTCTTTTTAATCTGTGGAATATTTATTCACTAAGATTGTATAGTATTTCACCAGTCTTATACAGCATCTGATAAACTGAGTAGTCTCTTCCGTTGGTGAGGCAGCTCCTGACTCTCCAGGTCTGGCTTCCTCCCTTAGGCCTGGTTGTAATGAGAGGGGCTTTTAAGGATTCCAGTCCAAACACAGCACAAGGCGATTCCCCTACAGATGCTAGACTGCCTGTGGTTTGGCGGCGAGTAATACTCTTCTCAGAGTCACAGGGAGGGGCTTGCCCTTGCTGGGAGCAGGCAAGAGTCGGGCCTTCCTTCTGGGGCCTCTGTTCTGTACCTTTTGAGGTCTGAGTCTCTGAGCCTTATCCTGATTCCTGGAGCACCAGCCCCATAGGAAGCCCCATAGGACTTACTTTTTAGCAGTTGGTCCCTGGATGCCCTAAATGATAACTTCCTCCCATCCAGCACTCCTCCCTCCCTCCCTGCTTTCTGCCTTTATTTCTTTTTCCTGGAGTCAGCCTTAAAAGAAGATAATAACCAACCAGTTTTTTTTCTATCTATCCAGCTATCCATCCATCATCCATCCATCCATCCATCCATCCATCCATCATCCATCCTCCATCCATCCATCCATCCATCCATCCATCATCAAGCCAGCCAGCCATCATCCATCCATCCATCCATCCATCTATCCATCCATCCATCTCTATCTATCTACCTATCTGTTTATTTTAGGGGGAATTTGGGAATAAAATACATTTATAGGATCTTAGTTTTGAAAGGCCCTTCAATTTCATGAAGTCCAGACTCCTCATTTTACTGATGAAAGAAACACGAGGCTCAGAGAGGAAGTGACTCAGCCAGAGTAACATGATGCATTATGAGCAGCTCTGGGACTGGACTCCCAGGTCTTCTGGCTGCCACTGCCTCTTCTGTGGCTCTGATTGCCTTTAATCTCAGCAAAGCCGAGCCTGGGGCTGGGGCTGGGGGTTTATCTTAGAGGGTCCTCTCTGAGGCCTGAGGCAGCCCGACCCTACAGGGCCTGCGCAGGAGGTGCTCTGCCTCTCTGCTGCCCTCACCCCTCCTCCTATTTCAGCCCATGCAATGCTCCCTGGCGTACGTGAGTTGGCTGTTCAGTAACAACTCTCCGTAGATTGTTTCTGGGGCCTCACAGTAAGAAGAGCTACTGTCTGTTGAATATTTACCATGTGCCAGACACTGCACTTGGCACCTTTCGGAGATCAGGGTCAGAAGGCCATCGTCTGCCCAAAGATCCCGGCTACTAAGTGGTACAGTTTGGGGGCCTCGCCCCGGCGTCTGCATTAGCCAGACTGCCGCTCTGGGGGTGGAAGCCTCTTGTACTCCTGGGAAGGGCGCTGGACAGGGAGCTCGAGGGCCTGGGCCCTCTGGCCAGCTGTGTGACCTCAGCCCACTCCAATTCCATTTCCTTACCTGTCTTGATCACATCAGTACCGGCCCTGCCTTCCTCGTGGTGTGCTGTGCACTGTAGAGTGCTGTGCACATAGGAGATGCTGCTGCCCTGTGGCTTGGCTCTCCTGGCGGGCACCCAGCTAGCACCTACCAGCTCCTGCTGGTGTCCTGCCCCCACCTCCCTCCTCAACTCCGAGGGTGAAATGTGCCACAAGAGAGCTGCCTCGGGACCAGGGCTGGACTGTGTGCTGTGGGCAGCTGGCGGGAGCTTTGATCTCTCCTCTTTGATGTGGGGGCTGGAGGATCAGGCGAGGATCCTGGTGCCACAGACAGTCGTGTCTTTGTGATCCCTGCCCCGGGGCATCCGCCCACAGAAACCTGTCGGCTCAGAACTGCCTCTTGTGTGGAGGGGAAGTAGCCTTCAGGAGAAGGGGAACAATGAGCTTGTCATGTTCAGGATAAAGCAGGGCCTGGGCTGGGGCTGGCACTGGGTGATTTGGGAGGCAGACTCAAGCCCTGTTAATGCCTGAGAAAGGAGCGGCTTCCAGGCTGGCAGGGGTGGGAGCCTCTGGAATGTGCGGGAAGGGTGTTGTCTTCTGTGGCTGTATATTGAGTCCCCACCTAATTCTCTCATCCTGTGCCACCTTGTCCTTTGCTCCCTGCTCTCCAGCCCACACTGGCTATGCTTCATTCTGCCTCAGGGCCTTTGCATATGTAGAATCCTTTGCCTGAGACTTTAATTTTTCAAATATGCAGAAAATGACAGAATATAATTATTCAGATAAACTGGGTATTCATCTCTGAACAGATTTTTTTATCACTTTTGCTTTGGCACTCCACTCTCTCTTTATTGTGGTAAAAAACATATAACATTAAATTTGCCATCTTAACCATTTTTAAGTGTATAGTTCATTAGTATTTAGTATACAGTCATCCCTTGGTATCTGTGGGGGACTGTTTTCAGGACCCCTGTGGATACCAAAATCCGAGGATGCTCAAGTCCTTTATATAAAATGCTGTCGTATTTGCATATAACCTACACACATCCTCCTGTATACTTTAAATCATCTCTAGATTACTTATAATAGCTAATAAATGATATGGAAATAGTTGTTATACTGTATCATTTAGGGAATAATGACAAGAAAATAACGTCTATACATGTTCAGTACAGATGGAATCATTATAGGCCTTTCCATCCAGGGTGGTTGAAGCCATGGATGTGGAACTCGTGGATACGGAGAGCCGACTGTATTCACATTGCTGTGCAACAGATCTCTACAACTTTTTCATCTTCCAAAACTGAAACTCTATACCCACTAAACACTAAAAAATATAGAATGCTTTACAAATTTCACGTCATCCTTGTGCGGGGGCCATGCTAATATTCTCTGTACCGTTCCGATTTTAGTACATGGACTGCTGAGGGGAGCAAAGAACACTCTTTTTGTAACCATTCATAGTCAACATTCAAAAGATAGAAAGGGGATGCAGTGTCCTCCCTGCCCTGTGCTTCAGGCTTCCAGTGTTATTGGTTTCTGGAGTACACATTCTGAGATATACTGTGCGTATATAAGCATATATGTATTACACATGCATATGTTTGCATATATGATGGCATTAATATTTATTTCTCTGTCCTTGCCTTTTTTTAAAAAAATAAAGCTTTTATTTGAGAATAGTTTTAGATGGACGGAAAAGTTGCAAGGATGGTAAAAGTGTTCCTGTGTACCCTTCACCCGGTTTCCCCTATTGTTAGCATCTCACATTAGTATGGTCCACTTTTCACTACTAAAGAACCAGTGTTTGTACACTACTACTAACTAAACTCCACAGTGTATTCTAATTTCACTAGTTTTTCCCTAATGTCCATTTCCTGTTCTAGCATGCCATCCAGGACATCACATTATGCCTGGGTGTCGTGTCTCCATGGTTTCCTCTGGTCTCTGACTCTCCTTGTTTTTCATGACCTTGACTGTCTTGAGGAGCACTGGTCAGGTGTTTTGTAGCACGTCCCGCAATTTGGGATTGTCTGATGTTTTTTCCATGCCTAGATTGGGGTTACAGGTTTTGGGGAGGAAGACCACAGAGGTGAAGTACTATTACATCATATCAAGGGACACGTTATCAACAGGACTTTTTGCTGTGACATTATCCTTGATCACTTGGTTAATACCATATTTCCAGATTTCTCCACTGTAAAGTTACTCCCTCTGACCCTTTTCAATATTTTATTCCTTGGAAGGATGTCGTGATGTGCAGTCCATACTTAAGGAGAAAGGAGTTAAGCTCCACCTCCTTGAGGAGTGGGGGAGTAGCTATATAAATGGTTTGGAATTCCTGTGCATGGGAGATTTGTGTCTTCTTACCTATTTATTGATTTCTTAATTTAATCACTTATTTGTATCAGTATGGATACATATTTATTTTATACTTTGAGTTATAATCTGAAAGTTTATAGGGATTTTTTTTTTCATATATAGGGAGAAGATGAGGTTCAGGGAAGGAGACTAGTAGACTTTTTTCTTTTAAATTAAGATGAAATTCACATAATATAAAACTAATCATTTTAAAGTGAACAATTCAGTGGCATTTACTTCACTTACAATGTTATGCAGCCACCACTTCTGTCTAGTTCCAAACCATTTTCATCATCCCCAAAGGAAATCCCGTGCCCATTAAGCAGTTACTCTCCATTCCCCTTTCCCCCAGGCCCTGGCGACCACCAAATTTTTTGTCCCTATGGATTTGCTTATTCTGGATAGTTCATATAAATGGAATCATACACTACGTGGGCTTTTGTGTCTTCTTTTTTTCACTTAGCATAATGTTTTTGAGGTTCACCCCTGTTGTAGTATGTATCTATACTTCATTTCTGTTCATGGCTGAATAATAATTTATTGTATGTACACACCACAATTTGTTTATCCATTCATCCATTCCTAGACATTTGGGTTGTTTCCCAAATGTCCTTTGGCTGTTGTAAATAGTGCTGCTATGAACATGTATGTACATATAATTGTTTGAATTCTTTTGAGTATATACTGTCAACTTAAAAGGGAAATTTGCCTGTTGTTTTACCCTCGAAATGGGTTTATTTGGGAATAGCCCAAAGAATTGCACTTCAGGATATGCTTGCTATGGCAAACCATAGGCGAATCAGGAAAACAAACAAGGGGAGCTGCTTTTATAGAGAAAAAGGGGGAGTAGGGAGGGGCTGTTCTAAAGGACAGTCCATTGGGGGAAACTCACAGGTCAGGGCAGCAAAGGCTTTTCATTGGCTGAGCTGTGGCATTTCTCATTGGCTGGGCTGTTGCCGGGTGGGGAGAGAAATCTTCCTTCAGTAGTAAAGTAGGTTTACTTTCTGTCCAAGATGCCAGCCTATGTCTCTTCCTGTTTGGAGTGATTATCTATATACCATAGGGTGTGAGAGCTCCCCCTACAGGCCTTTCTGACTCAAATTTAGTTGAGGTTTCTTTTATTAATTTCCACAATACCTAGGAGTGGAATTGCTGGTCATCTAGTAACATTTTGAGGAACTGTCAACTGTTTTCCAAAATGGCTGCATCATTTTACATTCCCACCAGCAAAGCATGAGGTTTCCAATTTCTCCACATCCTTCCCATTACTTGCTATTTTCCATTAAAAAAAATTATAGCCATTCTAGTGTGTATGAAGCGATATCTCATTGTGGTTTTGATTTGCATTCCCTAATGATTAATGATATTGAACATCTTTTCATGTACTTGTTGGCCATTTGTATTTATTTATTTTTTTTAGACAGATGTGAGAAGGTTAAAATAATACTTTATTTTTCAGCTTTATTGAGATATAATTGACATATAAAACTGTAAGATATTTAAAGTGTACATTGTGGTGATTTGATATGGTGAAAGGATTTCCCCATCTAGTTAATTAACACATCTGTCACCTCATTTATTATTTTTTTTGATGAGAACATTTAAAGTCTATTGTCTTAGCAAACTTTAATTATATAATACAGTGTTAACAGCTATAATCACACATGTTTTACATTAGATTCTCAGAACTTATTCACCTTATAGTTGAAAGTTTGTACTCTTTTACCAACCTCTCCCTATTTCTCCCACCTCCAGCCCTTGACAATCACTTTTCTACTCTCTGTTTCGAGGAGTTTGACCATTTTCTTTAGATTCCACATATAAATGATACCATGTAGTATTTGTCTTTCTCTGTATGACTTATTTCACTTAGCATAATGCCCTCCAAGTCCATCCATGTTATCCAAAATGGCAGGATTTTCTTCTTTCTCATGGCTGAATAATATTCCACTGTATACATATCACACCTTCTTTATCCATTCGTTCATTGATGGACACTAAGTTTGGTTCTGTATTTTGGATTTTGTGAATAATGCTGCAATGAACATGGGAGTACATATATCTCTTTGATATCCTGTTTTTGTTTCGTTTGGATATATACCCAGAAGTGAGGTTGCTGGATCACATGGCAGTTCTATTTTTAATTTTTTGAGGAACCTCCATACTGTTTTCCATAGGGGCTGCACCAATTTACATTCCCACCAATAGTGCACAAGTGTTCCCTTTTGTCCACATCCTCACCAACACTTGTTATCTCTTGTCTTTTTGAGGATAGCTATTCTAACAGGTGTGAGGTGGTATCTCACTGTGGTTTTTATTTGCATTTCCATGATGATTAGTGATGTTGAACATCTTTTCATGTGCCTGTCAGCCGTCTGTATGTCTTCTTTGGAAAAATGTCTGTTCAGATCTTCTGACCATTTTTAAAACAGATTTTTTTTTTTTTTGCAATTGAGTTGTATGAGTTCTTTATATATTTTGGATATTAACCCCTTATCAGATATATGATTTGCAAATATTTTCTCTCATTCTGTAGATTGTCTTTTCACTCTCTTGATAATGTCCTTTGATGCACAGAAGTTTTTAATTTGATGAAATCCAATTTATCCATTTTTATTTTTGCCGCTTGTGCTTTTGATGTTATGTCTAAGAATCTATTGCCAAATCCAAGGTCATGAAAATTTACCCCTATGTTTGATTCTAAGAGTTTTATGGTTTTAGCTCTTATGTTTAAGCCATTGATCCATTTTGAGTTAATTTTTGCATGTGGTTTGAGGTAGGGATCCAACTTCATTCTATAGCATGCAGATAGCCTATAAAATAAATTTCAATTTTTTTAATTTTGAAAAACCTCAACGTTGCAAGAATAGTACAAAAACCTTTTTTTTTTTTTTTTGGTAACATTTGAGAGTCAGTTGCCACCGTGGTTCCCATTACCCCCGATACTTTAGTGTGTATTGCCTGCAAACAAGATAGTTCTGCAGAACCACAACACAACCATCAAAATCAGGAAATTAACATTGATCCATTGCTACTGTCTAATCTTCAGACTCCACTCAAGTTTCCCCACTTGTCCCAATAGTGTCCTTTATAGCAAAGGATACAATTTCTGAAACATTTAGTGTTATGTCTCTTTCGTCTCCTTCAGTCTAGAACAGTTCCTCAGTCATTCCTTAACTTTCATGATCTTGACACTTTTGAAGATGACAGGCCAGTTATTTTGTAGCATGTCTCTCAGTTTGGCTTTGACTGATATTTTTTTGGTTTGACTGATATTTTTTGATATCTTTTGCATCTTTGGTAGGAATATCACAGAAGTGAGGCTGTGTCTCTTCTCATTGCATCCCATCATGTGGTCTGATTTCGATTTGTCCCATTACCGATGAAGTTCACTTTGAGCCATTGATTAAGAGTGTCTGCCAGGTTTCTCCACTGTCAAGTTACTCTTTTGATCCTTGTAAATAATAAGTATTTTGTGGGGAGGTTCTTGGAAACTGTAAATATCCCAATCCTCATCACACTTTCAATTTATTCATTTATTAATTTATATCATGATTTCCCATTTTATTTGATGGGTTATAATCTGTTATTGTTATTTTTTATAGACTATTTTTTTAGAGCAGTTTTATGTTCACAGTAAAATTGAGTGGGAGGTATAGAAATCTCCCTTATACCTCCTGCCTACTCATACAAACAGCCTCCCCCACTATCAACATCCCACACCACAGTGATACATTTGTTACAATCGATAAACCTACATTGACATCATCACCCCAAATCTATAGTTTACATCGGGGTTCACTATCAGTGTAGTGCATTCTATGATTTTGACAAATGTATAATGACATGTATGCACCATTGTAGTATCATACAGAATAGTTTCATTGTCCTAGAAATCCTCTATGCTCTGTCTATTCATCCCTCCCTCCCCCCTAACCTTTGGCAACCACTGATCTTTTTACTGTCTCCAAAGTTTTCCCTTTTCCATAATGTCATATAGTTGGAATCATATAGCACATACATATAGCCTTTTCAGATTGGTGTCTTTCAGTCAGTAATACGCATTTTAAGGTTCCTTCATGTCTTTTCATGGCTTAATAGCTCATTTCTTTGTAGTGCTGAACAATATTCCATTATCTGGATATACCATAGTTTATTTATCCATTCACCTACTGAAGAACGTATTGGTTGCTTCCAAGTTTTGGCAATCATGGATGAAGCTGCTGTAAACATATGTGTTCAGGTTTTTGTGTGGACCTAAATTTTCAATTCATTTGGGTAAATACCACAGAATGTTATTGCTGGATCATATGGTAAGAGTATGTTTAGTTTTGTAGGAAACTGCCAAACTGTCTTCCAACGTGGCCGTACCATTTTGCATTCCTGCCAACAAGTGAGAGTTTCTGTTGCTCCACATCCTCGCCAGCATTTGGTGATGTTAATGCTTTGGATTTTGGCCATTTGAATAGGTGTGTAGTGGTATCTCATTGTTTTAATTTACATTTCCCTAATAACATATGATGCTGAGTATCTTTTCATGTGATTATTTAACATCTGTATATCTTCTTTGGTAAGGTATCTGTTTTGGTATTTTTTCCATTTTTAAATTAGGTTGTTTTCTTGTTGAGTTTCAAAAGATCTTTGTATATTTTGGGTAATAGTCTTTTATCAGATGTCTTTTGCAAATATTTTTTTTCCCAATATGTGGCTTGTCTTATCGTTCTCTTGATATTGTCTTTCTCAGAGTAGAAGTTCTTAACTTTAATGAAGTCCAGCTTGTCAATTATTTCTTTCATGGATTGTACTATACCCAAGGTTAACTAGATTTTCTCCTATGTTATCTTCCAGGAGTTTTATAGTTTTGCATTTTACGTCTAGATCTATGATGCATTTTGAGTTAATTTTCGTGAAGGGTATAAGGTCTGTGTCTAGATTAAGTTTTTTGCATGTGGATGCCTAGTAGTTCCAGCACAATTTGTTGAAAAAGCTATCTTTGTTCCATCATTTTGCCTTTGCTCCTTTGTCAAATATCAGTTGACTATATTTATGTGAGTCTATATCTGGGCTCTATATTCTGTTCCATTGATCTATTTGTGTATTCTTTTGCCAATATCACACTTTCTTGATTACTGTAGCTTTATAGTAAGTCTTGAAGTTGGGTAGTGTCAGTCCTTCAACTTTGTTCTTCTCCTTTGATATTGTGTTGGCTGTTCTGAGTCCTTTGCCTCTCCATATAAACTTTAGAATCAGTTTGTCAATATCCACAAAATAATTTGCTGAAATTTTGATTGGGATTGCATTGAATCTATAGATCAAGTTGGGAAGAACTGATATCTTGACAATATTGAGTCTTCCTATCCATGAACATGGACTATCTCTTAATTTATTTAATTCTTTGATTTCTTTCCTCAGAGTTTTGTAGTTTCCCTCGTATAGATATTGTACATAGTTTGTTAGATTTAACTAAGGATTTCATTTTGGGGAGTGCTAATGTAAATGGTATATTGTTATTAATTTCAAGTTCCACTTGTTCATTGCTGGTATATAAGAAAGTGATTGACTTTTGTATATTAACCTTGTATTCTGTATCCCTGTTATGATTGCTTATTAGTTCCAAGATTTTTTTTTGTATTCCTAGATATTTTGATTGCTTCCAAGTTATAGCATTATGAATAAAGCTGCAGTTCCAGGAGTTTTTTGTTGTCGTTGTTGATTCTTTTGGATTTTCTACATAGACAATCAATTCATTTATGAACAAAGGCAGTTTTATTTCTTCCTTCACAATCTTTATACTTCTTATTTACTTTTCTTGTCTTATTGCGTTAACTGAGACTTCCAGCACAATGTTGAAAATTTGTTGTGAGAGGGGACCTCCTTGCCTTGTACCTGATCTTAGCAGGAAAGTTCTTCGCCATTAGGCATGATGTCAGCTGTAGGTTTTCATAGATTTTTTTTTACCAAGTTGAGGAAGTTCCCCTCTATTCCTAGTTCGCTGAGAGTTTTTATTATTATTGGGTGTTGGATTTTGTCAAATGCTTTCTCTGCATCTATTGATAAGATGATGTGACTTTTCTTTAGCCTGTTGATGTGATATTAACATTATTATTTATTTTGATACTCAACTTGTCCCTGATTTAGCCAGTGGGAGCCCCTTCAGGCTACTTTCTGTCCTTGTGACATGCCCCCATCTTTCTTTGTTTCCTCACTTTCTGGCACAACAAGATCTTCTTGTGCTTTCTCTGCCCCAGCCCTGAAATCAGCCATTTCTCCAAGGATCTCTGGGTTTTTTTTTTTAAGTGGGGAATGTATTTGGAAACCAAGATCTGGGACGTAGGTGCGCTCATTGCTATTTCAGTGGTGGTAGTATAGGAGCTCCCGGCATCTCATTACATTTCTATTTATTTCACCTTACTCAGGGCTGTTCTGCTGCACAGGTGTCTTCTTCACTAGGCTTCAGTCCTGCTGCTCTGCCCCTGGCCACACTCCTGAAGAAAGGCCCTCCTTATTCAGTCAGTCTCTAACACCCCAGTGCTGGGCCATCCCCACTCCGTGTGACAGACTCCCTTACCCTGAGGGGCCTTCCACACCTCTTCAGGGTTGCCTCCTCAGATGGACGTCCTCCTCACCCCACTCAGGCTCTGACTCCCCACCCTACTCCAGGCCACTCTTCACCTGTCTTCTCCACCTCCACCCTTGCCTGGCCCCACCTCACCTAGTGGTCTTCACTAAATTGCTCAGAAAGGAAAAGAAGGGAAGGGAAGGGGAGAGAGAGAGGAAGAGGAGGAGGAAACTGAAGTGAACTTTTTATTAAAGCATAAAATACATTCAGAACAGTGCAAAAATGATAGGCCTGAAGTTCAGTGAATTTTTACAAAGTGAACACATCCTTATAACCACCACCTGGATGGTTTACATAATAAGGGATCATTCTGATTGCTATGTGGAGAGTGGATGGAAAAGGGGGTAAAGAGTGGACTCAGGGGGGCTGGCCCCGTGGCTTAGTGGTTAAGTGTGCGCTCCGCTGCTGGCAGCCCGGGTTTGGATCCCGGGCGCGCACCGATACGCCACTTGTCCGGCCATGCTGAGGCCGCGTCCCACGTACAGCAACTAGAAGGATGTGCAACTATGACATACAACTATCTACTGGGGCTTTGGGGAGGAAAAGGGGAAAAAAAAGGAGGAGGATTGGCAATAGATGTTAGCTCAGAGCCGGTCTCCCTCAGAAAAAAGGAGGATTAGCATGGATGTTAGCTCCGGGCTGATCTTCCTCACAAAAAAGAAAAAAGAGAGTGGACGCAGGAAGATTTGCCGTGTGCTAATGAGAGACCATGAGGCCTTAGACCAGGGAGGATGTGGTGAAGGGCGAGAAGTGGCTGGATTCAAGATTTATTTTGAAGGAAGAGCTCGCAGAGTTTGCTCCTGGATTAAATGTGGAGCCTAAGGGAAGACGGGAGCCAGGGATGGCCTGAGAATTTTGACCTGAGACCGGGGTGAAGGATGCCGCCATTTGCTGAGATGGGGAAGACTCTGAGAAGTGCTCCCTCATCCTGAGAAAAACCAAGCATTCTCATTTGGACACATTAGATTTGAGAAGCCAATTAGACACCCAAGTGTGGAGGTTGAGCAGGCTGCTAGGGCTACTGGACAGTAGTTCCCAGGAGAGGTCTGGTTGGAGATATCAATATGAAAATCATCAGTGGACAGATGACATGTAAAGCTGTGGATTGGGTGAGATCACCCAGAAGTGAGTGCGGGTGGAGAAGAGATCTAAGAGATCTCTTAGCCTTGGGGCATTTGAGAGCTGGAAGAGGAGTGAGCAGACTAGCCTGAGGATGTCAGTTGCTCCATCTGTACAATGGGTACAATACCTCTCTGGTGGGATCACTAAGGATTGCGTTGACAAATGTTAAAGATTCTAAAGTGTAGTTAATACTGACCTTTCCATTCTGGACTCCCTGGAAAACTTGCCTTCTGCACTTTCCATCTTCCCCAGACCCTCCTGTCTCTCTTACTCCCTTTGTGTGTCTCTCCCAATTTTCCTTATCTCTGCCTCCCAACACACTCAGTGAAGGAACGTGTGACCCCTCTCCCTCCTTTCAATGAGGACTGACTTGCAAAACTCCCCTCAATGAACTAACATCACCTCCTCTCTCCCTCCCCAGCACCTACCACCCAGTATAAGAAAAATAACTTCGCATTATTTTTGAAGTCCTTTGAGTGCCACTCTCTCAATCTTATTTCCTAACCTCACTCCTCAGAAGTAGTTTAACCAGATGAATGTATTTCTAAGAATAAATATTGTCTGCTTCTCACATCTTTGAACTTTATATAAATTGAATCTTGTCTTCTTCTGTGACTTCCTTTTAGTATTCAGCATTTTGTTCCTGAGACACAGCTGTGCAGCTGCATGGAGTTGTAATTTATCTATTTTCTCTGCTGCATGGATATCTCACAGTTTATTTATGCGTTCTGCAGCTGATCGACTTTCTGGTTGTTTCCAGTTTCTGCTGTTACAGAAGGTGCTGCTGTGAGCATTTTGTCTGCTTCTGTAGTGCAGGTACAAGAGTTTCTTAAAGCAGGTACTTGGGAGTGGAGTTGCTGCTTCAGAGAGAACACACTCTGTCAACTTTTCTATATTGTGCAACATTGTTTTTCAGAGGGCTTGTACCAATTTACACTCCAACTAGCAGTGTGTGTTCCGTTTAAGATCAGGAATCAAGCAAAGGTATCTTGTGACCACGTTTGTTCAATGTTGTACTGTTCCACAATCTTTGATGACACTTGATATGATTAGACTTTTTGATTTTGCAAATGTGGTAAAACATTACAGTTTCAACTTGCATTTCCTGAATTCCAATAGGGTTGGATGTCTTTACATGTTTACTAGTCATTTGTTTTCTTCTTCTGTGAAGTGCTTGCTTTAAATCTTTTGCCTGTTGGATTGTTTTGTCTTTTTTTTAATTTTTATTTTAGATTTTTATTTATGTTACAAATATAATGTTTTGTCTTTTACTCTTGGTTTGTAGTTCTTTATGCTCCTCTGACCATGGATGGCAAATATCTTTTCCTAGTTCATGGCTTGTTTGTTTACTCTCTTTATGATGTGCTTTGATGAAAGAAGTTCTTATTTCAATGTAATTAAATGTATCATTCTTTTCCTTTGTGGTAAGTTCTTTTATGTCTTATTTAAGAAGTCCTTCCCCTATCCCAAAGCCATAAAAAATTATTCTCGTTTTTCTACTAAAGAGCTTTGTAAATCTTTAGTCTACCTGGGACTGATTTCAGTGTATGGTGTGAGGTAAGGATTCAATGTCATTCCCTTCCCCCCCACATGTATGGCTAAGTGTCCCAGCAGCAATTATTGAAGAGTCCATCCTTTTCTCATTGATCTACAATGCCAAGTTGGACGTAACGCATATGTCAATATAAGTGTGGGTCTATTTCTAGGCGTTCTAGCCTTTCCATTGATCATTTTGTCAATTTCCGTGCCAATACTTCATTGGCTTAATAATGAATAGCTTTAAAATAATTTTTGATATTTTTAAAGACAAGCCCCCTTTTGTTCTTTTGAAGTGTCTTCGTGTTTTGTACTTCCGCATATATTTTAGAATCAGCCTGTATGTTCCACAAAAAGAATTCTATTGAGGGTTTGAGCAATTGAGGGAAAAATTGACATATATATTTTATTGTGTCTTTCTATCCAGGGTATCTCCCTCCATTTATTTATTTATTTATTTATTATTTTTTTCACCAAAGCCCCAGTAGATGGTTGTATGTCATAGTTGCACATCTTTCTAGTTGTGGTTGCTGTATGTGGGACGCGGCCTCAGCATGGCCAGAGAAGCGGTGCGTCGGTGCGTGCCCGGGATCCGAACCCGGGCCGCCAGTAGCAGAGCATGCGCACTTAACCGCTAAGCCACAGGGCTGGCCCTCTCTCCATTTATTTAGATATTCTTTATTTTCTCTACAAAGGCCTTGCACAATTTTTGTTCAGTTTAGTCCTGGATACTTTATATATATATATATATTTGTGTGTGTGTGTGTGAGGGATATCAGCCCTGAGCTAACATCCGACACCAATCCTCCTCTTTTTTGCTGAGAAAAATTGGCCCTGGGCTAACATCCATGCCCATCTTCCTCTACTTTATATGGGACACCGCCACATCGTGGCTTGCCAAGTGGTGTGTTGGCGTGTGCCCAGGATCTGAACTGGCGAACCCCGGGCCGCTGCAGTGGAGCCTGCGCACCTAACCACTTGCGCTCCCGGGCGGCACCCCCTACTTTATATTTTTTGATGCTAACATTAGCATTAAAAATTAAAAATTATGGGGACAGCCCCAGTGGCCTAGTGGTTAAGTTTGGTGCGCTCCGCTTTGGCAGCCTAGGTTCAGTTCCCAGGCGTGGACTTACACCACTCATCTGTCAGTGACCATGCTGTGGCGATGGCTCACATACAAAAAGAGGAAGGTGAGCAAAGATGTTAGCTCAGGGCAAATCTTCCTGAGCAAAAAAATAAATAAATAAACAAAATAAATCAACACCTCTTACTCTAAAAAAAAAAAAATTAAAAATTTTAAATTAAAAATTTTTAAATTTTTGATGCAAAATTTTAATTGTAAATTTTGATTGTATTGTATTGTATTTTTATTTTTTCTATTTTTATTATTATTTTTTTTGTGAGGAAGATCAGCCCAGAGCTAACATCCATGCCAATTCTCCTCTTTTTGCTGTGGAAGACCGGCTCTGAGCTAATATCTATTGCCAATCCTCCTCCTTTTTTTCCCCAAAGCCCCAGTAGATAGTTGTATGTCATAGTTGCACATCCTTCTAGTTGCTGTATGTGGGACGCGGCCTCAGCATGGCCGGAGAAGTGGTGTGTCGGTGCGCGCCTGGGATCCAAACCTGGGCTGCCAGCTGCGGAGCGCGCGCACTTAACTGCTGAGCCACGGGGCGGGCCCTGTGTATTGTATTTTTAAACTTATATTCTCAAATTTTGTTGCTAGTGTTTAGAAATGCAACTGAATCCTACAGATTGATTATGTATTCAGCGATCACTCTGAATACATTTTTATTAATTCTAATAATTTGTATATAATTTTTTTTGTTTCTCTGTATGATAATGGCATTCTTTTTCTTCCCTTCCAGTTTGGATACCTTTTGTTTCTATTTATTGCAGGGCTACATTGGCCAGGAACTGCAGTATTGTGACAAATAGAGGGGCGATAGTGAGACACTATCCAGCTCATGATCATAAAGAAAGTGCTGTCATGTTTTGAGTATGACGTTTGATGTAAGATGGATTTATTTCTTCTCTTTCTCTTTCTCTTGCTCTCCTGGATACCCTTTAACAAATGGAGAAATTTCTTTTTTTACCTATAATTTGCTAACTCTTTTTAAAAAAATCACGAGTGGATGTTGAATGATATCAAATGATTTTTCTGCACTAGTGAAATGACCATATTATTTTTCTTCTTTGGTCTGTTAATGTAGCGAAGTATATTGAGTGATTTTCTAATGTTAAACCAATCTTGGATTCCTGAAATAAATGCAGCTTGGTTCTGATGTATTTATTACCTTTTTTTGGTTACCCATTGCTGGGTTTGGTTTGCTAGTATTTTGTTTGGGATTTTTCATCTATGTTCACGAGTGAGATTGGCATGTAATTTTTCTTTCTCATACTGTTCTTAGTAGGTTTTAGAATCAAGATTATGCATAATGGAATGAGCTGGGGAGTGTTTCTTCCTTTGCATTACTCTGGAATAGTTTGTATAAATTTGGAAATATTTATTCAAATATTTTGCTGATAAAACCATCTGCGTTGATCTTTTCATTGTGGGAAGATTTTTACTGAAACAAAATTCTTTAATTGTTTTAGGATTATCCAGAGTTTCTATTTTTTCCTGAGTCAGTTTTGGTAATCTATACTTTTTTCTTCGGATTTGCCCAATTCATCTCAGCTTTCAAATTTCTTGGCATATAATTGTTTATAATATCTGCTTATCTTTTTAAATCTCTACAGCATCTGTAGTTATGCCCCCTTTTCCATTCTTATCATTGTTTACTTGTGCTTTTCCTCTTTTTTCTTTTTATCAGTTTTGCCAGAATTTTTTTTCAGTTTTGTTAATCTTATTTCTCCCTCAGCATTAATTATATCACAACTTTTAATTAATTAATATTTTGGTGATGAAGATTCACTCTGAGCTAACATCTGTTGCCAATCTTCCTCTTTTTTTGCTTGAGGAAAATTAGCCCTGAGCTAACGTCTGTGCCCATCTTCCTCTGTTTTGTATGTGGATCACCACCACAGCATGGCTTGACAAGCAGTGTAGGTCCACACCCGGGATCCCAACCCACTAACCCGGGCCGCCAAAGCAGAGCATGCTGGACTTAACCACTACGCCACAGGGCTGGCCCCTCACAACTTTTTATTTTGAAAAATTTCAAACCTAACAAAAGTTGCAAGAATAGTACAATGAATGCTTATCCATCTTTTCCCTAGATTCACCAAATATTAACATTTTGCCACATCTGTGCTCTTTCCTTTTCTCTCATTGTTTTTTTTTTTTTTAAATTTTATTTATTTATTTTTTCCCCCAAAGCCCCAGCAGATAGTTGTATGTCATAGCTGCATATCCTTCTAGTTGCTGTATGTGGGACGCGGCCTCAGCATGGCCGGAGAAGCGGTGCATTGGTGCGCCCCCCGGGGATCCGAACCCGGGCCGCCAGCAGCGGAGCGCGTGCACTTAACCGCTAAGCCATGGGGCCGGCCCTCTCTCATTGTTTTTTCAGAACAGTTTTAGGGCAAGTTAGAGACATCATGACACTTGACTCTGAAACAATTAAGCTCATATTTTTTAAGAACAAGGACATTCTCCTACATAACCACAATACACTGATCCCACGTGGGAAATTTAACATTGATAAAATACTGTTATATAATATACAGCCCATATTCAAATTTCCCCATTGCCACAGTAACGAACTTGATATCTGTTTTATCTCTTTTAAATCCAGGATTCAATCAAGTATTGCACATTACACTCTAAAATACATTTCGTTGTCCTGTCTCTTTACTCCTGTTTAATCTACAACAGTTTTCCAGTTTTTAAAAAAGAAAACACCTTTATGACATTGACATTTTTGAAAGTTCAGAAAAATTATAGAATGCTCCTATGTAGGTAGACTAATGGTCTCCCAAAGATGTCTGTGCCCTAATCTCTGGGACCTGGGAGTATATTACCTGATATGGCAGAAGAGACTTTGGAGATGTGATTAAGGGATTTTGAGATGATGAGAGTATTCTAGATTATCCAGGTAAACCCAATCTAATCACATGAGTCTTAAAAGTGGAGAACGTTCCCTAGCTGAGTCAGACATGGAAGGAGAGATTCTAAGTGTGAGAGGGACTTGACCACTATTGCTGGCTTTGAAGATAGAGAAAGGGGATATGAGCCAAGGAATGTGGGAAATGATCCTAAGCTGACAGCTAGCAAGGAAATGGGGATCTCAGTCTTACAACCACAAGGAACTGAAATCTGCCAACAACCTGAATGAGCAAGAAAACAGACCCTCCCCTAGAGCCTCCAGAAAGAAATGCAACCCTGCTGACACCTTAATTTTAGCCTGATGAGACCCATATGAGACTACTGACTTACAGAATTGTAAAATAATAAATCAGTGTTGTTTTAAGTCACTAAGTTTGTGGTAATTTGTTATAGCAGCAATAGAAAACTAATACACTCTTAAATTTGGGTATGTTTGATTGCTTCTTCATGGTTAGATTCAGGTTTATTGGTTTTTTCAAATAATCAACTTTTGGGTTTATTGATCCTCTAAAATGTATGTTCTCTATTTCATTAATTTCTACTCTTTATTGTTTCCTTTAGTCTCTGAAAATACTTAAATAGAATATTTAACTCATTAGTTTTCATCTTTTATTCTTTGTAATATAACCATTTAAAGCTATAAATTTCCTTCCTGGTGTTGCTATAGCTGTATCCCACAAGTTTTGACAAAATATTTTCATTATCATTCCATTCTAAATATTTTCTAATTTCTGTTGTGAGTTCTCTTTTGATCCATGAGTTATTTAGAAATGTTCTTTTAAATTTGGAAGTGTATGGGGTTTCTCCATTATGTTTTTGTTATTGATTCTGACTTATTTGCATTGTGCTTAGAGAATGTGATTTGTACGACACCAAATCTTTGAAATGTTTGTGAAAATTGATTCATGTAAGCTTGAAAGTTTACCAAGTGCAATGTTCTATATATGTCCATCAAATCAAGCTTATTAACTGTCAGTCAAATTTTCTATATGCTTTCTGATTTTTCTGGTCTGTGTTATCTATCAATTACGGAGAAAAGTGTGTTAAAATCTCTACTATGCAGTGGACTTGTCAATATCTTCTGTAGGTCTGTCAAATTTTCCTTAACTGGTTTTAGGTTATGTTATTAGTTGCATATAAGTTTAGAATTGTTGTATCTTCTCGGTGAATTGGACTTTTCATCATTATTTAGTGACCCTCTTCATTTCTGATAATACCATTTGCATTAAAGTCTATTTTTCTGATGTTAATATAACTACCCTATCTTTCTCATTTAGTTGGTATTTGCCTAGAATATCTTTTCCATTCTTTCACTTTTAAACCTTCTGGGTACTTATGTTTTAGTTGTGACTCGTATAAGTGGTACTTATGTGGATTTAAAAATTCCACCCTAATAATTGAGATTTTAGGTAATTAATGATTTATTTGAATTTTTATTTTGCTATTTGTTTTGCATTTTCTGGGTTTTTTTTTCCTGTCTTTTCTAGTCATTTTGGGGAGATTTATTATTTTTTCATTTCATCCTAATCATCTGTTTGAAAGTTATGTAGTTTATTGCTATTCTTTGAGTCATTACTCTAGAAATGTCAACATACCCACTTCCTTAGTAAAATTCTAAAGTTAATTGCCATTATCCTTCCCCCTAAGTACAAGCTTAAAGGTCATCATCCCTCTTTCATTCTATTGTTGCCACGTATTCTACTTGGGTTCTTTAATCTCACGTGGTATTAATGGTTCGGTCAATCAGTGTTGCTTAGATTTATCCACACATTCACCATCTTCGTTGTTCTCCATTCCTTCTTACTTCTCTGGCCTTCCATCTGGAATTACTTTTCTTCTGCCTGAAGGAATCCCTTAGCATTTTTTAAAAAACGAGGCTTTGTTTATGGCAAACCTGTTCAGTTTTTATTCGTTTGAAAATGTCTTTATTTTAGTCTCATTTTTAAAGATATTTTCTCTAAATATAGAATTCTAGTTATGTTTTTTTCAACACGGAGGCTATCTGTCTTATCTCTGTCTGTTTTTATGAACTTCTCTCTTTCTTTGGTGCTTTGCAGTTTCTCTATAATGTGTCTAGGCATTAGAGTTGCCAGAAAAAAATACAGGGTGCTTAGTTAAATTTCAATTTCAGATAAACAACAAATACATTTTTAGTATAAGTATGTCCCAAATATTTCATGGGACATACTTATGCTAAAAAAAAATTCTTCATTGTTATCTGAAATTCAAATTTAACTAGGAGTCTTCTATTTTTATTTGCTAAATCTGGTAACACTATTAGGTGTTAATTTCTTCAGTTACTCTGCTTGGGCTTTTTTAGGTTCTTAAATCCGTGGCTATGTATTTTCATTATTTATGGAAATTTCTCAGAGATAATGGCTGATTCAATGACCATTACCTCTTCAAATATTGCCTCTGCCCATTCTTTCTCCTTTTTCCTTCTGTATATATTACAACTCTTCATATTATTCTCCCTGTATCTTAATTTCTCTTTTATATTGTCCACCTCTAAGATTTCTGTTTCACAGCATGGTACTGGCACAAAAACAGACACACAGATCAATGGAACTGAATCGAGAGCCCAAAAATAAACCCACACATCTATGGACAGCTAATTTTCAACAAAGGAGCCAAGAACATACAATGGAGAAAGGAAAGTCTCTTCAACAAATGGTGTTGGGAAAACTGGACAGCCACATGCAAAAAAAATGAAAGTAGACCATTATCTTACACCATACACAAAAATTAACTCAAAATGGATTAAAGACTTGAATGTAAGACCTGAAACCATGAAACTTCTAGAAGAAAACATGGGAAGTATGCTCTTCGACATTGGTGTCAGCGACATATTTTCAAGCACCACGTCAGACCAGCCAAGAGAAAAAATAGAAAAAATAAACAAATGGGACTGTATCAAATTGAAAATCTTATGCACAATGAAGGAAACCATCAACAAAACGAAAAGACAACCTAACAATTGGGAGAAGGTATTTGCAAACCATATATCTGATAAGGGGTTAATTTCCAAAATATATAGAGAACTCATACATCTCAACAACAAAAAAACTAACAACCGAATTAAAAAATGGGCAAAAGACCTGAACAGACATTTCTCCAAAGAAGATATACAGATGGCCAACAGGGACATGAAAAGATGTTCAACATCATTAACTATCAGAGAAATGCAAGTCGAAACTACAATGAGATATCAACTCACGCCTGTCAGAATGCCTATAATTAACAAGACAGGAAACAACAAGTGTTGGAGAGGATGTGGAGAGAAGGGACCTCTCATACACTGCTGGTGGGAGTGCAAACTGGTGCAGCCACTATGGAAAACGGTATGGAGATTCCTCAAAAAATTAAGGATAGAATTACCATGCGATCCACCTATTCCACTGCTGGGTATTTATCCAAAGAACATGAAAACACCAATGCATAAAGATACACGAACCCTTGTGTTCACTGCAGCATTATTCACAATAGCCAAGACTTGGAAGTAGCCTCAGTGCCCATCACGGGACTAATGGATGAAGAAGATGTGGTATATATACACAATGGAATATTACTCAGCCATAAGAAAAGATGAAATCCAGCCATTTGTGACAACATGGATGAACCGTGAGGGTACTATGCTAAGCGAAATAAGTCAGAGGGAGAAAGTCAAATACCATATGATCTCACTCATAAGTAGAAGATAAAAACAATAACAAACAAACACATAGAGATAGAGATTGCATTGGTGGTTACCAGAGAGGAAGAGGGAAGGGAGGAGGGCGAAAGGGATGATTAGGCACATGTGTGTGATGATGGATTGTAGTTGATATTTGGGTGGCGAACATGATATAATCAATGCAGAAATAGAAGTATAATGATGTATGCCTGAAATTTATACAATGTTACAAACCAATGTTACTGCAATAAAAAAAATAAATTAATTAAAAATTAAAACAAAAAGATTTCTGTTTCATTCTTCTTCAACTGTGTCTAATTTGCTGTTAAACTCATCTACCAAGCTTTAAATTTCAGTCATTATGTTTTTCATTTCTAGTTCTTTTTTAAATCCATGAAGTCGCTTTTTTTTTTTTGGCGAGAAAGATCAGCCCTGAGCTAACATCTGATGCCAATCCTCCTCTTTTTTTTTTTTTTTTTTCCTGAGGTAGCTTGGCCTGAGCTAACATCCGTGCCCATCTTCCTCTACTTTATATGGGACACCACCACAACATGTCTCGACAAGCAGGGCATCGGTGCGTGCCTGGGATCCAAACCGGGGAACCCCGGGCCACTGAAGCGGAGCGTGCGCACTTAACCGCTTGTGCCACCGGGCCGGCCCCCATGAAGTCACTTTTATAGACACTCACTCTTTACTTATATGTTCAATATCCTTTAAAAATGTCATTAAATATGTTAAAATTATTTTAAGTTTTAAGTCTGATAATTCCAGTGTTTGAGGTCTTCATGTGTCTGGACGTACTACCTGTCTCTGCTGACTCTCAATCGTGGTGCCTGGTTTTCTTGTGTGTTTTGTACTTGTGACTGTGAGCTCATTTATCAGAATTCCACCTTTGGATAATCTTTGGGACTGTGTTGAAGGTAGATTCCTACAGGGAATTTGCAATGACTCCTGCCAGGAGCCTGTGGTCATCACCAGCCTGAGACTGCTTTAAACTAGATTCTTGGCTTGGTATTTTGGACCACCCAAGTAGAGTGAATTCAGGCTGTAAACCCTCTTATTAGGGCTGGCTTGTAGCTACAAATTCTAAGAGAGATTTTTTTCCCCCTTCTACTCATTGCCAAGGTTCAGTACAAGCAATTTGCCATGTAGTCCCCAGGGAGTAGAGAGTAGGGCGGTTTGGTTCTAGTCCATCTTGACACCAATATGTATCTTTTTGGGGTCTTGGCTTTATGTGGAGGGGATTTTCTCCTAATGTCTTCACCTTGGGTGGGGCCTGGGTTTCCTCTCCAATCTGCACTTCATGTAGCTTCAGAGCATCATTAACATCTCTGAGTTCCAGTGTTCACTTAGTTTTTGGTTCTGAATACGCCTTTCCTTTTTGAGAGTTAATTGCTGCAATTAAAGTATTTTTTTCTAGTTGGCGTATTTGGTTGTTTTTGGTTGGAGAGTCTGAAGAGTGTTTAGTACAGCATCCTGCTGGAAACACAAGACCCCTCTTTCGCCTGCCAGCAATTCTTTAGTGGAAACCTGTGAAATCAGCCTCTGGGTTGTTTTCTCTTCTTTTTTTTCTTTTGAGGAAGATCAGCCCTGAGCTAACATCCATGCCAATCCTCCTCTTTTTGCTGAGGAAGACTGGCCCTGAGCTAACATCTATTGCCAATCCTCCTCCTTTTTTTCCCCAAAGCCCCAGTAGATAGTTGTATGTCATAGTTGCACATCCTTCTAGTTGCTGTATGTGGGACGCGGCCTCAGCATGGCCGGAGAAGCGGTGCGTCGGTGCGCGCCCGGGATCTGAACCCCGGGCTGCCAGCAGCAGAGCGCGCGCACTTAACCGCTAAGCCATGGGGCCAGCCCCTTTCTTAATATGGTATTGTTTTTAGACATGCCAATAGAGGACATTGTCAGATATAATCATCATGACATCGAATCTTTAATTTGGGCTAGCATATTCATTCACTCATTCACTCATCATTCATTCATCAAATTTTTTTGATCCTCTGTTAAAGGCCAGGCTTTTTGATAGGTCCTGGGGATTCAGGGAGGACAGGGCAGACCCAACCCTGGCCTGCCCCGATCAGGCTCATAGTCCAGTGACTTGAATTTTCAGTACAGTGCTAAGCACTATATCTGTTATTTAATTTAATCTTCATAACAACCTTGTGGGTAGTATACAATCATTTTATAGATTAGGAGAAGAAGGAACAGAAAAATTATGTAAATTTCCTGAGGTCAGACAGCTAGTAAGAGGTGAGCAGGGACTTGACCCTGGGTCTCTCTGGCTACAAAGTTTTTGTCCTTAACCACGATGCCATTGATTACGTGAATAAAGGGCACTGTTGGGTATGCCAGGAAGAGAGGGCACTTTCTTTCTTACACGGGTGGAGGAACATGCAGGTAGAAGCCATTGTTAGTTTTCTTAGGATGAACTTGGGTGACATGTCAGGCTAATCCATGATCAGAGTTTAGAGTTCCAAGGTACAGGACTGAGGCAGCTGAAGGCTCACTTTCAAGACTGTGTAGCTATTTGTATCACATTATAACACTCTTGTCAGATGTAAAAGTCAACCAGGAGGAAGGAATTAGTAGCATCCAGAGCAGTATCACGGGGCTGTGGTGCTGCTGTTGTCACTTATTTCTGGAAGATACACCTTTTATAGCAATGGTGTTAGAAGCCAAGTCTGCACTTGAATGTGAGGCTATGTGGTTCCCTGGATGGAAAATCAGGAGACCTTGGGGACGAGACCCTTCCCCTCACTGGGCCTCAATTTCCTCATATACGTAATGAGGACATTCGATTCCATGATCTCTAAGGAACCCTTCCACCTCTGGCACACTGTGGTCCTGTGATTCTCCGAGATGCCCAGAGAGGGATATTTTTCTGTGCCGTGTCCAGGGAAGAGCAGGAGGTAGAGAGTAGGGAGCAGGAGACTTATCTTTTCCAGCATCCTAGTTTGGGGTACAGTGGGGTGAAATAGCACCACATGTCCCAGTCCCACAACTCCATCTGTCCCAAACCAGCCTGTACAGCATCTCGTCTAAGTGGCCTTCCTTGATCTTCCTGCCGCGAGATTCCCAGAACACTGCCTGGACTTCTTTGATAATGCCTGTGGTTTCTTTCTTGCTAGCCTGTCAAGCTTCCTGAGGGTCAGGTCTGGGTCTCTTGCACCCCTGTGCCTGCTGCCACAACCAGAGAAATGCTAGTTGAATGCATGAATGAAGGGAAATCAGCTCTTCTGCCTTAAACAATTCTATTGAAAGATTTTAAAGATAGGTAGCTTTTCTATATATATAATGTAAAAACATTTTAGATAGCATGTAAACATAAAATAGTATTTCTATGGGTTTTAAATGTTCATGGTAGAAATTTCAAAAATGTTAGAGGTATAATGATGAAAAGAACCCTCCCTGCAGTCCCCCCACCCTCCATCATCCCATCGCCCAGGAAAGCCATTGCTAATGTTTTGGTGGATTTCATTTGTCTTTTTTTCACCTGTGACAACACTAGCATCCTGCTTCATATGTAGTTTGCTACTCTGTGCTTATCACTCAGGAGTCTTTGGGAGACTTCCTCCATATCCTTAAATATTCTTCGAGAACATGGTACTCAATGGCTATCAGGTGTTTCAAACCTATTGAAGTCAAAGCTGTGAAGAGCTGAATTGCACGGAGGATCTACCACGGGGTCAGTGGGGTCTGGGAGTGTGGAAGTAGAACATCTCCATCCCCTCTGTGGCTGCCACTCGTGGAGCACCCACTCTGTGCCCAGGCACTGGGCAGCACCTCCTCTACCCATTCACCCCCCAATAACTCTGTGAAGAAAGTTCTACAGAGACAGAAACTCTGGAAGGCTCGGAGAGGGGAAGTGACTTGCCAAGAGTTAGACAGCTAGCAAATGGTAGAGAAGATGCCTCCTATTTGCAGGCCTCCTGCAGTGATTTGTAACACTGCTGCTGGCAGCTGAGGGGGCTGCTGGACACACCAGGAAGAAGGAAACAGTGACATCTGAGGCAGTACCCTGTGGTTGGGCTGCTGCTGGGGCTGAGCTGGCCACCCCAGGAGGGAGAATTGGAACCTCGCTCAGTGTGGGGCTCCAGCGTCCTGCTGGCGATGCCCTGGGGCCGCCCGCCTCCCTGCTCAGCATGGTGGCTGTGAAGTTAACTGGCTCCGGATCACAAGCTGGCAGCTCTCTGCTCGGGTGGCAGAGGAGCCGTCTGGTGGGAGCCAGGGAGAAAGGAGGGAGGCTGCGGGGCCCCAGGAAGTGAAACATCTCGATTACCCGTCTCCCTTAAAGAGTCGTGGGTGATTGATTCATTAGCACAGAGAAGAGGATAATTAGTTGATTAATTATGAAGAGGGAAGGACGACAGCCCCCACCCCGGCACCCTGCCAGCTATCCAGTTGCGCCCAGGGACACAGAGAACCACTGTCCTCCCCAAGACCTTTCCCGCTATTGTTCTTCTCCAGACGTTTCTCGCTTGTGTGATAAAGGCTTCTGTCTGTGCCAGTGGGGACACCATTTGTCACCCTCAAAAACGGGGCCAAGGACACTTGGTGGGGGTTTATTGTGTGCAGGAATGGTTATTACAGGAATGGGCATTCCTTTCCACCCACACGCTTAAAAACTTCCTGGTTATAATGAGAACCATTTCTAACTGTTCCGACACCACAGCGGGGCTGCCCAGCGCTCCGCTGAGCCGCTGAGCACAGGGCCAGAAAGCCGGGTTCTAATCCCGTCCCCGGCCACTGTGGCTCTTAGTTATGCTAGATTGACAGTCTCGGTTGGCAGTTCTTGGACCGTGAAAGAGAGAGCTGCCCCCTTCTCGGGCCGCCCCCTCACGTCCTGATTCCGTCTTTCAGGGCTTCCTCTTCCTTTCTGCTGGGGTGACTCGGGAGGGCGGGTGTCGGAGGGGGTAGCCTGAATCCCGAATCCATAAAATGTTTGGATTACGATATATTTTCATGTGAAAATGTTCAATTTTTAGGTGAAGGGACTTTAGAAATCATTTAACTGTGTGGTTTTTAACTCCTGGGGAGACTTCCAAAAAACACATACCTGGCCCCCACACCAGACCCATTGAATCAGTCTCAACTCGGGTGGGTGCTTTGAAAAGGACTCTCAGGTGTTTTATTTACTTACTTTTTTAATTAAATTTTTTATTTTGAGCTGTAGATTTACATGCAGTTGTAAGAAATAGTATGGAGAGATCCCCTGTACCCTTCATCCAGTTTCCCCCAGTGGTAACATCTTGTAAAACTATAGACAGTATCACAACCAGGATATTAACATTGATACAGTCAAAGATACAGAACATCTCCATCCCCACAAGGATCACTCATGCTGCCCTTTTCTAGCCACACTCACTTCCTTCCTGCCCCCACCCTCTCCTTAACCCCTGTCACCACTAATCTGTTCTCCATGTCTATAGTTTTGTCATTCCAAGAATATTATATACATGGAATCATGTAGTATTCAACTTTTTGGGATTGACTTCTTTCACTCAGCATAATTCTCTGGAGATTGACCCAGGTCGTTGTGTGTATCAATAGTTCATTTGTATCAATAGTTGTGTATACTGTTGTGTATCAATAGTTCCTTTTTATTGCTGTGTAGTATTCCATGGTATGGATATATCACAGTTTGTTTAACCATTTACCCATTAAAGGACATCTGAATTGTGTCCAGTTTATGGCTGTTACAAAGAAAACTGCTATACACACCCATGTACAGCTTTCTTGTGTATGAATGTAAGTTTTCATTTCTCTGGGATAAATGCCCAGGAGTATAATTGCTGGGTAATATGATAATTGCATGTTCAGTTTTTAAGGAAACTGCCAAACTGTTTTCTGCAGTGGCTGTATCATTTTACACTCCCAGTGGCAATGTATGAGTGATCCAGTTTCTCTGCATCCTCATCAGCCTTTGACATTGTCACTGTTTTTGATTTTAGCCAGTCTGATAGGTTTGCCGTGATATCTCGCTGTGGCTTGTAAATTGCGTTTCCCTAATGGTTAATGATGCTGAAGATCTTGTCATGTGCTGGTTTGCATCTGTACGTTCTCTTTGGTGAAATCCCAGGCAGTTTTGTTGGGCAGCACTGGTCATACAATCAGGCCTGGTCCACCCCCCCGGACTTAGTTCTCTGCCCAAGAGAGCAAGCTCTCTCGCTCTGGAGAGATCTGTTAGTCAATAAACAGTCCTGCTTAGGTGAAACTGATGTCTTGGGATTGTACTCTCTGCCATTGACCCTCCTTTTGTTATTTGCAACCGCTATAGTAACTTAAACTATGTCATGTCCATTCAGGAGAGCTCTGGCTGGTGCTGGTGACTCTGGGCTCAGAGGCTCCATGAGACTGGGACCCAGACCTCTGAGCAGGGGGCGCTGGCTCGCTAGTGTTGGACTGTGGGGGTGAGGTGAGGGCAATGAATCCATTCTGCACTTGTCGGAAAAACTGCCAAGTGTCTTCAGCTTCTGCTGCAAGAGGGAATTGCTTCTGCCGGGGTGAAATTGTCTTGCTAGGATGACCTCACAGGAGCCAACCAATGTCCAAATTTAATCTTTGGGGCTCTGTTTCCTGGGACCACTCCTGGATCAGTCAAATCCAGTCAGGAGACAGAAACCACATCAGTTATTTAAACAGACAGAATGTAACATAAATAATTGTTAACTAGGCGTAAAGTTGTTGACTGAGGAACAGAAAGGGTCGAAATAGAACACTGAGGTATGTAGGTAACCTGATGAGGAAACATCACAGAAGTGATGCCTCCTAAAGCCGGGAGAACAAATGGAAGAGGGTGGAATTATTACGACTGAGGAACTCAGAGGAGTGGCCCTGTGGAGCTGAAACTCAGACCTGTCAGGAGCGGGTGTGGCTCAGCTGGGGCTGGTGTTTCTGGTCAGAGGAGGGGCCCCGTGCGCCTGGGACCCAACTTTTAAGAAGGAGGTGCAATCAAGCTGGTCTGGTGTCGCTGGGTGGGACATGATGAAGGCCCAGGGAGCAAACAGGGAGGGGCGAGTCCCCTCCTGCTCCAGCCTCGCAGTCTCCCGTTAGTCCCCTAATGGCGGAGCAGACACAGAGCCAGCTGGCAAAGCAGAACTGCGGTTTGCAGAGTCCCCGCCCAGCCCCACAGAGTAGATACGGAAGGGCAGGTTTTGAGGTGCGAGACATTAGCTCCAGGGCTGGCGTGGCAGCCAAGACTCCCGGCTCTGGACTCAGACAGGCCTGCCCATGATCCCGGCCCTTCCCAGCTGTGTGGCGTAGAGCAGGTCACTGCACCTTGCTGAGACTTAGGGCAAAATGAGGATAATAATGCCCACGATGAAGAACTGCTCCTGGGACTTACATGACAGAATGTATGTAAAGCGGTTAGCACTATGCCTGGTACATAGAGTATTCACTAAATAAAACTTTGTAACTCATACCCTCATCATTGGTGTATAAATGAGCGGTCCCATGGGATTTGGAACAGGAGTCTGTCATAGTGGAAACGGCAGTGGCTAGGAGGCCGGAGACTTGAGCTGTAGTCTCCACTAAGGTTGCTTGCTGTGTGACCGGGGACAAATCACATAGCCTCTCTGGGCCTCAGCTTCTTCAGCTGTAAAGAGAAGTTAGATGCTCCAAGGCATCTTTCTGGTAGATCAGACATGCCCCCGCAATCCAGTGTACACGGGTCACGTTTGTAGCAAACCTTTGTTTGCACAGGGGAGGGGAAATAAACTGCTCAAGGACATTTAGTGGGTGGAAAATGAGATTTAATATACCCAGGGTTCACGTGGTCAGGAGAAGGTCTGCCAGGAGTTCTGGAGAAACCACTGCAGAGAAAAGTTCAAGATGCTGATGAAAAAGAGGAAGGGAGGGAGGGAGGGAGTGACCCCTCTCCACTTTGGAATCACAGCAGAGCCCACTCTGTTCACTCAAGAAGCAGCCTAGCCCAGGGGCCCCACACCTGGCTGAGCACTGTAATCGTCTGGACAGGTTGTAAGAGTATGAATTCCTGGCTCCGTCTCAGGGGCTCAGAGTCAGAGGTCCAGGAGGGACCTGCGAATCTGTCACTAACAAATGTCCCAGGGAGGCCCCTGGAGGCTGTTTCACAGATGGGTGTTTGGGAACCTTGGCTGGATTTTGTAAAAGGCATTGTCCTCTGTCCCTTCCTGGCATATTACCATAACCATATTGACATTAATAAGAGCAGGTGATGGTTATTAAGCACTTATTATATGCGAAGAATGGTTCTAAGCATTTACAGGCTCACACACACGTTACACACTCCTCTATATAGTCTCATTATCTATAGTCATCTATGAGTACACACACATACACGCTCCTTCCAACAGCCCCATGGGGTGGGTGCTATTAACCGCCCCATTTTACAGACAAGGTAAGTGGGCACTTGAGAGGTGAGGTTGGTAGCAGAGCTGCTTGTCGCTGGGCTACAAGGTCCACACAAGGGCGGGGCAGAGCTGTAGCACAGGTGCCAGCAGAGGGCTTGGGAGCTCAAGCGACACTCGGTCACAAGTGTGGCATCAGGAAAGACTGCATGGAGGAGGCAGCCTCAGCTAGTTCCCGTTGTTCTCAGACAGGACACCTAACCTGTGATGACAGTCTGCTTGCCGCTGGCTTCCCTCCCTGTCTCTGAGTCTTCTGCTTTACTGACATGAGGCGTGTGACAGCCTGGCCCAGATGGCGCCTTCAGACCTGGGAGACAAAGCCCCCTTCGGGCCAGCTGTCACTTCCTCCTGCCCTGTCCTCAGGGAGTTCCATGTTCCAGGGCTCTGCCGGGCTCCAGCCCCATGACGGGTCGGGGGCTGAGATGAGTGTCCCTCAGACCCCATTTGGGCTTGAGATGTGAGAAGAGGAAATGGGCTGACTTTGCCGCAGGCTCGGTGTAGAGTGGCACACGAGGGGCTTTCTGAGGTGGGTTATGGGGGAGAGGCTGGCCCCGTAGCAACTGCGTGGGATCCGGGACCAGTCAGGCCCACAATCAAGTCAAGGCTCTGTGATCTTGAGCAGGTTACTCAACCCCTCTGATTTTCATTTCTCCACCTTGGAGAGGGGTATCGTGACAGCAGCCCCTGGCTCACCGGGTTGTGTGCATTTAACTGAGATGGGGAGTGCAGAGCACCTAACACGGGGCATGGCGCATTAGAAGCATTTAATAAATGTGTTTTAGGGGCTGGCCTGGTGGTGTAGCAGTTAAGTTCGTGCACTCTGCTTCTGCAGCCCGGGGTTCGCAGGTTCGGATCCCGGGTGTGGACATACGCACAGCTTGTCAAGCCATGCTGTGGAGGCGTCCCATATAAAGTAGAGGAAGATGGGCACGGATGTTAGCCCAGGGCCTGTCTTCCTCAGCAAAAAGAAGAGGATTGGCAACAGACGTTAGCTCAGGGCTGATCTTCCTCACACACACAAAAATAAATGTGTTTTATTGTTATTTAGAGACCTTTGAGGGCATGTTAGATACCCACTTCTCATTATTCTTGGAAATTGAAGCTGCTGGCCATGCTATGGGAAACTAGCATTCATTTTTCTTCTATCCACTAATATTTATGAAGTGTTTACTGCTTGCGCTCAGTCCAAGGGATACAGCTGTGACAAGGTGGCCACAGTCCCTGCTGTCAGAGAACCTCCAGCCTAGCTGGGGGCAGCAGTGACATGCCTGGGCTGGGGTGGGAGGGTACCAGGAGCTCCCCCGGCACACGGTGGCAGGATCCCATGATTTCTTGGGATGGGGGTGGTAAATGGCTTCCCAGGACTGAGCCCAGACCGCCAGGAAGAGCGGGAATGGGTGAGCCAGGATCAGGGGTGGGTGGTGGGTGAGGGAATGGTGTTCCAGGCAAACGGCACTACAGTTGCAAAGGCCAAGAAGGGAGAGGGAATGGGCAGTGAGTTCCAAGAACTGAAGGTGGGAGAGGAGGGAGAGGAGGCCAGAGAGGCCACCAGCAGGCCTGGGAGGCTTCGGGGGGCTGGTGTTGATGAACCCGCGGTGGGGGAGAGACCAGAGGCCTGGCTGAGAAGTGGAGGGGCCAGGGCAAAGCTCTCCCTGGCCCTGTGAGGCTCCGTAGCTGCAGTTTGCCGTCAGCCCCTTGGGTGGAAACAAGCCCCTACCTGTGGCCCGGCTTCCTTTGTGTGTGCTTAAGTAATTCTTGGTCTTCACAGCTGTTTTCTCTGGACAAAGTTTCTGTTCCAGTTATCCTTGGCACCCTGCTCCCCGCCCATCCCCCATTATTTAATTTAAAACCATTCATCTAATTAGCATCTGTCGGGATGGTTTTGCTGTGGTTTTGCCTGGAAGGACTGGGCTACACTGGGCGACATCTTGGATTTTCTTCCAGCTCCAAGACTCCACCATAGGGTTCCCACATTTATTTTGGCCTGAGAATGTTCCAAGGCAGATCAGAGACCAGGAATTTGGGAGCCTCTGTTGCCTCTGGGGCCGACCATTGCTGGCAGCAGAGCTGGGTCCTTTGCCTCGGTTGTCAGCCATTTCTCCATCTAGAAAGGGGCCAGCCCTGGGGGCCCACTTGACTTAGCGAGCATTGAGGGGGGCAGTGAATTTGTGATGTTTGGTGTTTAATTTTCCAGCTCCCTTCCTCAGACTCTGAGGCTCCTCTCCTTATATGCCCCCCACCGCATCTTTTTTTCCTAATGTTTTTTGCAGTCGTGCTTCTGACATCCACAAGGAGAGGTGGCAGGAATAAGCAGGGATCTCCCTCATCCCCTGGGTCCTTTGTGCTGTCCTCTTTCTGTGACTTTATCCTGTCTGATCTTCTGTGAGCCTTCAGTAGGCACTTTTGTTCCCAAATTCACTCTAAAGGCTGAATTCTGCAGGGTCGTTGAATAAAAAGGCCCAGAATGTAGAATCAGAGAGATGTGTTTGCTTCCTGGACTCTTCACGTATCTGTGTGTCTCTTGGGAAACCACTTTGCCACTCTGAGCCTCAGTTTCCCCATATATAAAGTTGAAAATAATAATAATAATAATGCTTAAAATTCAACGTGGTACTCACTCTCTGCCAGGCACTACGATAAGTCTTTTGCATAATGGTCTCAGTAAATCCTTACAGGAAACCTGCTGGCATTATCATTCCCATTTTACAGACACAGAAACTGAGGCTTCAAGATTATATGACTGGTCCAAGGTCATAGAGTGGCAGAGCCAGGACTCGAACCCAGGTCTATGTGGTGCCAAAGCCCATATGATATTCTGTGCTAGGGTTGCTGTGAGGATGAAGGGGTCACAAATGACTGAACCCTCTTTGGCAACCCCACAGTGAAAGACCGGTGGAAAGGATGTGGAAGATTGGAAGAAGCAGTTCTGAGTCACGAGTCTCAGGCACTGCAGTACTTGTGTCGGCCAGTAGAGGGCAGTGTGGATAGATAATTAGTAAGAGTATGACTGAGAGACCAGAAGAAGGAAGCAGGGAAATCTGAAACGTTGTACCCTGTGGTTGTTTTGCTGCAAACTGTGGGGTTGCCAGCCTTTGACATCATCGGTGATGTCACAGCAGGGGTATTCTTTGCAAGCTAGTGCAAGGGTTGGATTTATTCCATTTCAGGGTTGGACTAATGGCTGTTGGTGAAAACATTTTCTGGGAATCAGATATTTGGATTTGTTCTTCTTTTTAGGGTCTCAGGAAGGGGGAGGTAAGGGATGAACAGTCACTGGAAAAGCACTGTGGCTGGTATCTTACTGTGTCCCAAGCCGTGGAGACCCTGCCCCTGGGTCAGGAAGGCAAGTGGCTGTGACTTGGAGACACCAGAGAGAAGCTCTATTGAGTAAAAAGGACCATTGAGACCAAGTCATTTTTCTGACCACAATTCTCTTCAAGGACATTTGGCTCTTTCTTCAGACCGGCCCACGCAGGGAGGCTTATCTGGGCCGCACTCTCTGCGGCCAGCCCGGGGGGTCGGAGCTGCCTCTGGATCCACAGCTCCTACCCTCTGTGGGAGGAGGGGGCCATGTGGAACCTCCTTGAACCTGCCTGTTGGGCAGGAAATAGCGGCTCAGGAGGAAAGAACACCGTGGCATTCACTTGCTTACTCAGAGGGAGCAAGAAGCCAACCTTCTGGGTGGATGAGGGACGGGGGCGAGAGCGGGGACTCTGGGCTGTGTGACCTTGGTGGGGGCTCAGCCTCCTCGTCGCTGAAGAGGGGATGATGGGCCCTGCTCCCTGAGCTCCCTGTGCCCCAAGGGGATCTCCTCACGGATGACTGATCAGATCTCTGACTGAGAACCTGGCCTGGGCTCGCTTTAGAGAAGATCCATTTTGGGGCTCCATTCACTAGATCCAGTGCACTTTATAAAACCAAATGGCTGGTTACGGGTCCCCACAATAATGTGCAAAGATCAGGAAGAGTGGGAAACAGCAAGGAGCGGGGCACCTGGTCGCGTGCTGGCCCAGGGGCCAATCCAGAGGGCTGCGGGAGGCCAGGAAAGGAACAGCGCATGTGGGGTGGGGGATTTGGCAAAGGCTTTTTTAGAGGAGGCAAGACTTGAACTAGGTCAGGAGAGATGGGCAGACATCAGAATCCCAAAAAACACATTCCCTTAAAAACATTCAAAGCAAACAGTACCTCTTGTTTGTGCCCCCAGTAAATGGCACAAAAATATCCTCGGTGAAACGGAGATATCGGGAAGCAGCTCACTGCATTAGACAGGAGTTCTCCAGGGACTCCGGGACTGGCGGCCGTGTGTCCTGTTCTCCCACTCCAGGGAAAGAAGGGAATTGGCCCCCAGTGCTGACCCTTTTAGCATTTTGCCAGCCTGGGGGTGCTGGAATCCCCTTCTGTAGCAGTAATGAGATTTGGGGGTGGTGGATGGGAATCAGATCCAAAGTAGTGGAAGGGAATCAGATCCAAAGTAACACAGAAGGATCCCCAGGGCGCCAGGCCAGCAGGGCCCAACCCTGGCCGCACCTCAGAATCACGCTAGGGAGCTTTAAATTAGATGATGGGACCCCTCTGCCGACCTGAAGAACTAGAATCTCTGGGGGTGGGACCCTGGAGTCTGCAGCCAGGTGATTCTGATGCAGTCCCAGGGGCATCTGTTTTTGGGGATCCCTCTTCTGGCCCATTTACCATGTGAAGCATTTGGCCTCAACCTTCTAAGCTTCCCCACCAGCCTCCCAGTCCTGGTGTGACCCTCTGATTTGGGCCTATGGCTGTGATGTTGCAGGAAATCTGGGCTCCCCTCTCCCCACATTTGTGTGGTGTCCTCAACACTGCATCTCAGCAGCTCTGGCCCATAGGGAAACGGCCCCCCTGGGCCCTCCCCAAGCTCTTCTCTGAAGCGGGAACCATTTGGCATCCACAGCCATTCTTTGTCCCAATGGGAAGAGACCAGGACACAGATAAATGCAATTGTAAAAGCAATTTTTCTCAGATCAGGATCATATGAGACAATTCCTCGGCATTCAAATTATTGTAATGAGTTGAGTTCGACTTCAAAGGGGTCTAATTTAATAGTAGGAAGAGCTGGGCTCCGAGGTATTCTAATTAGATTTCTTTCCACACACCCTTCGCATTTTTTTCTGAAGAACAGCCAAGGCCACTGGATTGTGTTGTGTTTGGGTCCAGCGTGAAGAAACTTGGAAGCCAGGCCTGGCTGGGGAAGGCTAGCCGTCTGACTCAAGCCTGACAGCCCAGATCCTGCTCCCAGCAGGAGAGGGGCCTGGCCACCATGAAAGTTAACACGATTTATGGTGGCAGGGGTGGGAGTGGTGAGGGAGGGGTTTGGAGTGGCAGAGGGTTTCCTGAGCCAGTTTGGTGAGATGGGGGGATGGGGTGGGTTAGGAGAGTGAGATCTGGAGCCAAACTGCCTGCATTTGAATCCCAGTCCTTCCCTTTCCCAGCTATGTGGTGTTACCTCTCTGTATCTCAGTTTCCTCATCTGTGAAACGGCGCTAATGATAGAACCCACCCCGTAGGGTGGTTGGGACATTGAAAGTGCTAGGACACATATAGCGGCTAAAACAGTACCTGGCACAGAACACTATTTTTATTACTCTCTAAGGTAAGGAAATCAAAAGATGGGAAAGGCTTCCCAAGGTCAGGGCTGACAATTTTTCAGGAACCTATTGGGCTCAGAAGCCACCTTGGAGGAAATACCCAGGAGAGGGTCTATCTCTGCTATTGTGACAAGATCAAAGAGACCACAGTTCAGGTCCTGGCTTTCCACTTATCAGCTGTGTGACCTTGGACAAATTGCTTTACCTCTCTGAGCTTCAGTGTCTTCATCTATCAGGGAATGATAACAACAACAAACTCAAAGGAAAGAGACGTGACACAAGGGAGGATGTGTGTTGGAGCAGCTAGCATGGGGCCGGGCTCAGAGGGGGGCCTTAATAAATGTTATTACCAAAACCATCCATTCTATTAGCAAGTATTTGCACATAGTACATCTCTGGAGTTTGGATGTATCTTATGATTGATGGCATCTTACAGTTGCTGTTGTCTGGGCAAACACCGAAAGCGTCAGGGTCAGGCTTGCAGAATGAGAGCCAATGTCTGGGTAGAAAATCCATGGGGAGTTTGGAACAACATGGGTGTGGGAGGGGGTTGGGGGGATGGCAGGTCCTACATGTTTAGCAACCTTGCCCACAAGGGGTCAAAAGTGAGCTGGTACCACATGATGGGGCAGCCAGCCTAGGAGCCCAGCACCCATAACTTGTATTTCTTTCTTGGATTCTTTGAGAAAATGCTGCATCACCAGTGCTCCTAAAGGCAAGAGGGTGATATTACGTGGGAAAGCGTGAACCCCAATGACTCCAAGTTGGAAGGAATTCAGAAGAGGTGGGCTCTGACCGTGAAGAAGTTTTAGGGATTCCGTAACCAGTGTGTGTTCTTTATTTTTTCATTTTAAGTATGCACAGAGTGATCTGTGATTAAAATCTATGTCAAAGCTGAAAAAGTTCTTTCTTCAAGCATGAAACTCAAATTCTGGGTGATAAGAAAGCAGTGAGTCAGGGCCGGCCCCGTGGCTTGGTGGTTAAGTGCGCGCGCTGCGATGCTGGTGGCCCGGGTTCGGATCCCGGGTGCGCATCGAGGCACCACTTCTCCGTTCATCCTGAGGCCGAGTCCCGCATACAGCAACTAGAAGGATGTGCAGCTACGGCATACAACTATCCACTGGGGCTTTGGGGGGAAAAATAAAATAAATAAAATCTTTAAAAAAAAAAAAAAAAAAAAAAAAAGAAAGCAGTGAGTCATAGTTGATTCAGTGGCATTTTTCATTCTGAGTGGCACACCACTTCATGGTGTGTTTTATGATGGATGTTGTCTTAGATTTGATGGATTTTGATTCTTTTTCCCATCTTCTCACACAGACCTTACTATGTTGGCGCTGAGAAGATCTCGGTCCACCTTCACCGAGCATCCCCTAAGCCTGGCACTGAGCTCGACACATTATTTCACTCATTCCTCCCAACAAGCCCATAAAGGAGGGATTTTCCTCCCCATTTTGCAGATGAGCTGAAATGACTCGCCCAAGTTCACAGGGCCAGAACTTGACCCCCCACCAGAATGCACCAAGCGTGTCCCGCCATGCTGCATGTGGAGGTAGAGAAGCCTGGCCTTCCTTGAGAAGCTGCCCATCGGCTTCATTCAACAGCACCACCAGGAATCCCTCTGTGGCCTGGGTAAGACCACTCGGATCCAAGGTTAAGGCCAACCCCACCAAGACCCTCAAGTCTTGAGTCATCACTTAGCAGGTGACAAATAATGAATATTTCTTGGGTGCCTGGGCAGCAGGTGCGAGGGAGGAAGCAGTCCTGAGATGGGTGCCGAGAGATATTGGTTCTAATTCCAGTGACACCGCTTACTGGCAGTGTGGCCTTGGATAAGTCACTTAACTTCTCTGAGCCTCTGTTTGTTCAAGTGAGGGGATCACAATGGGAGGTTGGTAGGGTTTCTTCCAATTGTAATGCCAGATCTTCTTTTAGGCAGGCCCTAAACTAGGAGAACTTGACCACAGATTTAGTCCATCTAGAGTCAGACAGGAGCTACTGAGGCCTCTGATGGACATGGGGGGCCATTGGCCTTTGAATGTGGGGTCCATGTAGGATGGACAGAGAACAGAAGTACATCCTTCTAGCAGCTGGGACGCCCGGGATCCAGAGCCTCCTAAGGATCTCCTCCTGTCCTGGGTGGGTGTTGGGCCAGCTGGTAATGTCTGTCCAGGAAAAGTCACTCTGTGGGCAGCCTGTGCCCTGGAAATGGTTTGATCAAACAGCACTCAAGCTGCGTCATTCTGCGTTTCACCTCATGCCGGTCCTGCGCAGGGTGGGAAGTGTGTCAGGGCTGGAAGGGCCTCTGAGGTCTCCCGTCTGCTCTCATTGGCTTGTGGAGGAGGAAACCTTTGTGTAACTGCTGCCGGTGGGTCTTTCCTCACTTGCCACGTAACTGTAGAGTCCTGGGGAGAACAGGGACCTGCTTGCTCGCCTTGGAGCCTCAGTGGGCTGAGCAAAGAGGCCCTGAGTGCTGCAGGCTGCCCTGACCTGCCCGGGACAACTGCAACCGCTTAATGCACGTGACTCACCCAAGGCTTCCTGTGTGCCGGGTGCAAACACATCTTCTCTGTCCTCGCTACATCAACAGCAATAACAGCTTGGTCACTCGAGGGCTCACACGAGCCGGGCACCATGCTGAGCCCCTGACAGGCATCATTTCGTTTGATGCTGACATGGCACATATGGCAGACGGGCTGAGACTAGCGCTTCTGCCCTCAGAGAACATGGGTTCAGATCTTGACTTTGCTTCTCTCTTGTTAAGCCTCAGTTTCTCCATCTGTGAAGTGGAGATGATCATAGTGTCCTAGGCCGTTAACGAAGGTTCAATAATGCATGGCACGCTCTTGGCACAGCATCTGGCAGACTTAGCAAGCGTTCAACCAACAGTAGTAGTTGTCTGTACGGAAAGTAATCTGCCTGGCAGTCTGAAAAGTCAGGCATTACATCTCCATAGAGATGAGGAAGCAGAGGCCCAGAGAAGTAAAATGACTTGCCTAAGGTCACACAGTGGTAGGTGGCTCAGCCAGGATGCAAAGCCAGGACTGCCTGACCCCCACCCTCTTCCCTTTACTCAGTACTCTGTTGCCTCCTCAGTGACCAGAGCCCTGTCCTCCTCATGTGACAAGTCCTGGGGAAGAGGCTGGAGGGCGATGTCCCCAGAGATCCCAGCCAGAGAGTGGGTGACAGTGTAGCAGAGAGGTTAGGGGTGTGGGATCTGGATTCAGCCTGCCTGAATCCTTCCTGGCTGTGTGACTTTGGGTAAGTGACTTAGACTCTCTGGGCCTCTGTTTCATTATTGGTAAAATGAGGATAATGATGATGACAATAATGAGGATTAAATGTACTAAGACATGGGCCCAGCCCTGTAGCCGGGTGGTTAAATTTCCGTGCACGCCACTTCAGCAGCCTGGGCTCGGGGGTTCCGATCCTGGGTGTGGACCTACTCCAGTCACCAGCCGTGCTGTGGCGGTGTCCCACGTACAAAGTGGAGGAAGACTGGCATAGATGTTAGCTCAGGGCTAATCTTCCTCAAGCAAAAAAAGAGGAGGATTGGCAGCGGATGTTAGTTCAGGGTGAATCTTCCTCAGCGAAAAAAAAAAATGTACTAAGACATGTAAAGTACTCGACATTGAGCCTCCCTGTGTGTCCAGAGCTCAAAGCTGAAGCTTCCCAGGTGCAACTTGCTGTTTTTGTGGTTATTATTATCACTCTGGGGTGGCCATCCACCCAAAGGTGCCCACCAGGGAGCCTTCAGAACCAGAGAGCAGCCCAGCAGGGCCTTCAGGAGCGTGAGGACTTTCAGACAGTAGCACAGCTGTTGTCCATTTCTCTGGCCAGGGCAGGGGTCCAGTCCCGCTGGCCAGCAGCCACAGCTACCAGGGTTAGGTTGGCGGTTCATCAGGAGAGGAGGCTGGATCCTGGCACCTGCACTCCTGGCGGGAGGGAGTGAGGCTCCCGATGCCAACCTGGGGACATTGCATTAAAGGCTCAATCCTCAGATGACTCGCCCTCCCCGGCCCTGACCACAAGCCATCAGCTCCGGGCTGCAGCCTCACGGGTCTCCAGCGACTCTCTTCTCCAGGGAGGAAGAGACGATAGATTTCCAAGCTGGGACAGAACCCAGAGTGGCTGGAGCAGACCAGTGCCTGTATACTCGGAGCCCGAAGATATCAGGCAGTGATGAGAAGCGTCTCGAGGCTCTCCGCCTGATTTCTTTGAGGTTGGGGCACAAGAACATGTCTTTCCCCCTTTAATTCTCCTCCCTTATGCTCTAGACAAAAAGAAAATGTAGATAACGGGTTAGTAAAAAGAAGAAAATAAAAGTCCTCCGTAAATTTGCAATCTGGGGATGAGTCTGTTAAGTTTCAGTGCGTATCCTTCCTGTCCTTTTTCTACGGGCAGATGTACAGACAGGCTTTTAAAAATAACCTTGAAAATAGAATCATTCTCTATGTGAAGCACTTAGAACAGCACCTGGCACATACTAAGTGCTTAATAAACGTTAACTGTTATTATTATTTCCATTTTAGAGCCTGATTTTCTCTCTTCAATAGAATTTCAGCTCCATGAGAATCGGAACCTTGTATGCCTTATTCTCCTCTCTAATCTAGTGCTTAGCACATAGTTGATGCTCAATAAATAGTTTTTGAATAAATAGATGAGTAGACATTTCTTCATCTCATTAGACTTTCGTCTGTAATATTTAACAGCAGCATAATAATGCATTGCTGAATTTGTTTCTAAACTTGTGGTTGGTGCTTATTTTTAAAAAATCACTCCCAACTTCCTAACTCTCCACCTCAGTCAATATCCCATCCCCGAACTCCTTCCCACTTGCAAGAGATGGGGGATGCAGGGTTCGCCAGAGCTTGGGGACCCAGCCTCACTTCAGAGAAGCCAGAAGCCAGCCTGCAGGCTGCCAGCGCCCTCCTTGGCTCACAGAAACCGCCAATCATCAACTTAAACCGTCTAGGTAGCGTGCAGATGGGTAAAACCCCAACTCCTGCATTTTTGATGAAGTTGACATTATACAGATGCTCAGGGCTTGTTTGGTCAGACCCGGCAGCGAGGGGCTGAATCAATAATGCAACCCTGGGAGGAATAAAGTATTAAACAGGACGTTCTGCAAGGCAAGCAGCTGGGGGGTCAAGCCAGGTGACCCAGCATGGCCCGTGGCCAACAGCCCCTTTCCGCTGGCTGCCAGGCAGGGAGGCGGCCGGGCGTGCAGATTATCATCCTCGATTCCTACGAGTCTGGTAGGCAGTGGGACTTCCTGGGAAACCTCTGGGCTAGAAGCCCAGAAACATGGAAATAATATTCACTTGGTGGCCTCAGGCAGGTAATTTTTTGCCCGTCTGCCTCAGTGGGAAAATAGATCCTCGACAAGGACACTACGGTGCTTCCCAGCTGTGGGATTCAATGCATTCGGCATGAACTTGAGGGTAGGGATGGCCCAGTCTAAAGCCTGTTAGAGCCACGAACGTGCAGGACTGAGGAAAGCCATCACTTGGGTCCGAGCTAGTTCTCTTCTCAAGCTGGAGAGAGCCATCTTCTCTCTGCTCTGACATTCTTGGCCTTGGGGTCATTGAGAAAAGCTGTCCTTTGGCTTCTGCTCCATCCAAAGGCTGCTTGAAGATAATGCTCCATAGTAAAGGGGACCTCAAGCCCCAGATTTCACTTTTCACCCCGGGTCACATCTTTGGCCCCTGCCATAAGACCCCTAACCTTTGGGACAGGAATCTGTCTCCTCCCCAAAGAGGGAGGGCCTGGGGAAGGGGGAGAGTGGAGCCCAGTGGGGAGGAGAGAACTGTGGGTGCGGCTGCCAGGTAAGGGTCTCTGCGTTACTCCAACACATCCCACCTCGGCCTGCTCATTGGCTTTCTAGAACCTAAGTACTTTTCTAGAATTGAGTATTTTCTAGAACTTGAGAACTTGAGAAGCCTGGCCTATGGACCAGTGGCATTGGCAATGCCTGAGAGTTGTTGGAATTGCAGCGTCTCAGCCCCACACACACCTACTGCAGGAGCATCTGCGCTTGAACGTTCCGGGTGGGGGCCGGTCCTCGGGGGAGGTGGGTGGAGGGACGTGGTGGCTCACAGAGCCGGTGCAGAGAGTGGTGGTACGGCGTCTCGTCTTCCAGCTCTGAGGAGTGCTGCTGGACGCCCAGCTTTGGTTTCCCTTCATAGGAGGGGACCCTTGGGGAGTGCCTTTTCTCTGAGGTGGTTTATCTGCGTTTATCTTTGAAACCAGATTGAGTCACAGGACGCTTCCGTCTGTTGGTTTAAAGGTATTTCAGAGACCTTCTCCACTCTGCTCTTTCTGTTGTGAGAGTAAACACAGTAAATTCAATGAACATTCCCTCACTGCCTGCTATGGGCCAGAACCTGGCCCGGGGACTTGGGGTTTGGGGAGGGGACCCCAGGCCTGAGGATGATGCAGAGCGCACCTGAGGATGCAAACCGCAGCATGGCCTCTAGCTGTAAGAAGGGCCTCCTCAGTCACCGGATTTACCTCTCCTAATTCACAGTGGATCTTAATCATAGCAGAATTGTCTGTGGAATTGTCTCAAAATGTACGGCCTGGGTACCGCCTCAGAGTGTCTCACTCAGTAAAACTGAATCAGAAAAAGCTTCCATGATAATTCTGATTCTCAATTTTGGCCTGCTAAGAACTACTGCTTTGTAATGTAGTCCATTATTTCTAGTCCTCCAGGAGCTGAAGTGGGCTTGTCTGCAATGACCGAAGGATCTGGTCATTCCCTGAGGGGGAGACTGCCGGCTGTGCACCGAAATTCATTCTCTTCTTCCTGGGCACCTAGCTGGGCTGCAAAGTCCCAGTCTCCTTTGGAGTTGAGAGTGGTCATGTGACTAAGTTCTTGCTATAGAATATGACACACACCTTTTTGGGGCTAAGTCTGGATGGAGTAAGAGGCTGGGTCTTCTCTATGAGCATTACCCATTCCGGCCAGCTGGAGGCTCAACCACACAGATGACAACAAGTTTCCAAAGGAGGGCAAAGCCACAAGATGGAAGGAACCTGGGTCCCTGACTCACCACCTGGAGCTGAGATACCTGCCAACTGTCAACGTTCACCTCGGATATGAACGAGTGACAGAAATATGCTTTCTTATGTTCTTAAAGTCACTGAATTTGGGGGTTTACTTATGTTATAGCAGCTTACCATACCCTGACTAATACAGCCCTCTCTGCCCTACTTGTTTTCCCTCAACACATTTTTACCTCAGTGTTCAGAATTCAAAGTTTTGTCTTATCCACTGCACTAATGTTCTTATTTGGGAGTACATAGGGCTTCTGCCTAGTCTAGCCTAACCTTCAGGATATAATCAGGATTCTTTGCACCTGGTTCTAACTTAATTTCTTTTGTAAGGCTTAATATTCCATAGCTTTTATTCTTCCTTACAGATTTTCCAAAGAATAAAGGAAATTGTACTTATTATTTTTAAATAGAAAAATATTACTCTAGGGGCCAGCCCGGTGCCGTAGTGGTTGAGTTTGCGCATTCCGCTCCAGCAGCCTGGGGTTCACGGGTTTGGATCCTGGGTGTGGATCTATGCAACACTCGTCAAGCCATGCTGTGGCAGGTGTCCCACATATAAAGTAGGGGAAGATGAGCACAGTTGTTAGCCCAGGGCCAGTCTTCCTCAGCAAAAAGAGGAGGATTGGCAAAGGATGTTAGCTCAGGGCTAATCTTCCTCACCAAAAAAACCCCAAAATTACTCTATCTTGCAATTGCCACTTGGATCCATTGGACACATTTGTAAATCTAAGATATACTTTAGGATTTCAGTGATCTTATTTTTCCTATCTTTTGAAAAATTTTGCTTTTTCTTCATCCTAGGAATCATTTCATCATTATTTATCAACTATTCTCAGCTATGTTAAAAAGGCTGAAAATATAAGGAAATGGAACAATGATGGAATTATCTAGAAGGATGACGTAATAGTGACATAAATCATCACTGTTGTATCATCTACAGGTTTCTTATTGTGTTGCTGTGGTAGGCAGAATAATGGCCCCCGAAGATGTCCACATCCTAATCCCTGGGACCCGTGAATATGTTACCTTAAATGGCAAAAGAGACTCTGAAGTTGCGATTAAGTTAAGGACTTTGAGATGGGAGATTATTCTGGACTATCTGGGTGGCCCAGTGTAATCACGAGGGTCCCTAAACGAGTCAGAGAAGGAGATGTGACTATGAAAGCAGAGAATGATAGTGATGCAGCATGAGAAAGACTTGACTGGCCAGTGCTGGCTTTGAAGATGGAGGAATGGGGCCATGAGCCAGGGAATGTGGGCAGCCTGGACAAGGCAAGGAAATGATTCTCCCCTAGAGCCTCCAGAAGGAGCACAGCCCTGTTGACAGCTTGATTTTAGCCCATTTTGGACTTCTGACCTCCAGAACTATAAGGTAATATATTTGTGTTGTTTTAAGTCACCAAGTTTGTGGTGATTTTTTTTTTACAGCAACAAAGAAACTAATACAGTTGCCCAAAATATTGCATTGCCAGATGATATAAAGAGAAGACTGGAGACACCATCTTACAGTCTGACTTTTGCTTTCATTGAACGCAACTGAGACATCAGAATTTTTTCCTTTTCCATCCACAATGACAGAGAAGAAAATTGACAGAGGAAGATGTTTCAAAATAATTAGATGATTCATAACCTCAACGCAGAGAGATAGATAGCATCACTGTAGACTCGAGTTAACAAGGGTGGGGAAATTGATTACGTCAGTGAAATCTCGGATATGAGTCTTCAGATGACAATGTCCTAGATGAATTTTGTCAAATTCAAGAATCAACGAGTAAACAATGTATTTCTAAGGAAGAAAAGGAAATGTGGTGTCCTCATCTAGTCACTCACTCAGTAGGAGAGACAAGAACCTGGACTCTCCTGTTTCACTACAAGGACGTGTCACAGTATTCTTTCACCTTTTGTGATGCTTGTGCACCATCGTCTGCCTGTTGGTGTTCATAAGTGGACGAATGCAAAGGCTGGTGTCAACTCAAGGTGGTTGGAAGGAAATACCTGGTGTAGAAATTAAAATAACATCATTGGATTGCTCATTCTGACTGGTGCTTATAAACCTAAAAATACAATTCTTTTGCAGTTATGGAGCAAAGAAGATGACTGTTCTCTCTTCCACAAAATTATGAGCCATCAAAGGTTTCAAAAACTTCCTCAAGTATTGCGTTTTGAATTTGCAAGTGCAAGACGTGAAATTAGGAATGATGAGAAGCTAGAATCCAGTATAGATGTATTTCAAATCTGAAATCAGTGTTTACAAGATGCGTGGTTCATGCACGACATGACAGCTGATGACAATGGATGAGACGATGGTTATATTCAGAAGATGTTGCCTGTTTCAGTTACCTTCAAAACCCAGAAAATATGGAAAAAAAATTTAGGTTTGTCATGTTTAAATTCTTACTAGAATATTGAATAAAGTTGTTCTTCACTCTCCCTTTGTTCTTATTTCTGTAAATTTTTCGAAAAGGACTTGAAAATGTTTAAGATTGGTTCATTAGACTTAGATGGTAAATGATAATGACTATTTTTCCTCATATGTTGAAGACTAAAACGATCTTTCTCTCTATTCTTCTTTTTTGTCATAATAATGTCACCAAGACCATGGGGCTCTTTGAGCCAAGGTATATTGGGGTATGCTCTTAAGACACATCTCTCTGAGCCCCTCCAAAGACACAGCTCGACAGCAATGTTCATGCACAGAATTATCTCCCAGGCTTGGGGCAAACCCACGACAGAGCCCTCTCTATTAGCTATCTTCAGCTGAAAATCCAGTTATGTAGGGCCCAGTCTTTCAGATGATACAGGAAGCCAAGCACAGAAGCAAACTAGGCCTTCCTTCTCTCTTTCTCTACTCCTTTATTTACTTCACTCATTCATTCATTCAATCATTCCTTCAGCAAAGATGTGTTTGACTCTTACCACTATGCTTGATGTAGAGCAGTGGTTCTCAAAGTGTGGTCTATGGGCCCCTGGTGGGGTCTCTGAGACCCTTTCAGGAGGTCTGTGAAGCCAAAGATATTTTATTTTATTTATTTATGTTTTTTGTGAGGGAGGTTGGCCCTGAGCTAACATCTGCCAATCCTCCTCTTTTTGCTGAGGAAGACTGGCCCTGGGCTAACATCCATGCCCATCTTCCTCCATTTTATATGGGACGCTGCCACATCGTGGCTTGCCAAGCGGTGCATTGGTGCGTCCCCGGGATCCGCACCTGCGAACCCCAGGCCGCCGCAGCAGAGCGTGCGCAGTTAACCGCTTGCGCCACCGGACCAGCCCCCAAAGATATTTTAATAATAACGCTAAGACGTTATTCGCTTTTTTCACTGTGGCGACATTTGCACTGATGGTACAAAAGCAATAGTGGGTAAAACTGTTGCTGTCCTAACATGAATCAAGGCAGCAGTACCTAATGTACTACGGTCATTGTATTCTTCATAGCCATGCAGTCACAGTCAAAACAAAACAAAATTAGTTTTATTAAATCTTGGCCCTTGAGTACACATCTCTTCAGTATTCTGTGTGGGAAATGGGGAAACACATACACAAGTCCGATGGTTGCCTTGAGAACAAACACTGGTTTGTTCTTGAGTGGCACACTGAACTAGCTGCTTCTTTCATGGATCAGCATATTTATTGGAAAGAATGACTGACAAACTATGGTTATTAAGACTTGAGTATCTGGTAGATATTTTCTTGAATATGAACCAAATGAGCCTGTTACTTCAAGGAAAACAGATGACGGTATTTGTTGTCAATGATAAAATTTGAGCTTTCAAGTGAAAATTAGAGTTTTGGAAAACCTGTGTCTGCCACTGTGAGTTTGACGTCTTCTTAGTACATACAGACTTTTCTGATGAGATCTGTGATGGTATTAACAAATGTGATTTTTGGTATAGTATAATGAAATGCGTCAAAGTTTGGCAGATCTGCATCATTCAATGAACCACTATTTTCAAAATGACCAGTGCATGACGTAATAGTTTCCTAGGGCTGCCTTAACAAAGTACCACACACCAATACTTTAGTTTAAACAACAGAAATTTATTCTCTTATAGTTCTAGAGGCTAGAAGTCCAAGATCAAGGTGTTGGCAGGGTTGGTTCCTTCCAAGGGCTATGAGGAAGAATCTATCTCATGCCTCTCTCCTAGCTTCTGGTGGTTTGCTGACAATCTTTGCTGTTCCTTGGCTTGTAGACACATCACCTGATCTATGCAGTCACCTTTATATGATAATCTCCCTGTGTCCAAATATCCCCTTTTTATGAGGACACCAGTCCTTTTGGATTAGGGTCCACCCTACTCCAGTGTGACCTAATCTTAATTAATAACATCTGCAATGACCCTATTTCCAAACAAAACCGCGTTCTTGAGTATTGGGGGTTAGGACTTCAACATATGAATTTGAGGGAGGTACAATTCAACCCACAAGACAGGAGGTCACAAAATCATGTGTGGGTAAAAGATTCATTCAAAGCTCAAGACAGACCAATGGATTTTAAAATAGCTAAATATAAAAAAATTCATGGGGCCGGCCCCGTGGCTTGGTGGTTAAGTGCGCACGCTCTGATGCTGGTGGCCCGGGTTCGGATCCCGGGCGCGCACCGAGGCACCACTTCTCCGTCCATCCTGAGGCCGAGTCCCACATACAGCAACTAGAAGGATGTGCAGCTATGACATACAACTATCTACTGGGGCTTTGGGGGGAAAAAATAAATAAATAAAATCTTTAAAAAAAAAAAAAAATTCATGGATGTGGTTTCAGATTCCACATTGTAAGTAACCTTTAAGAAACTCCCGTTGTTGGGGCAGGCCCTGTGGCTTAGCGGTTAAGTGCTCGCACTCCGCTGCTGGCGGCCCGGGTTCGGATCCCGGGTGCGCACCGACGCACCACTTCTCCGGCCATGCTGAGGCCGCGTCCCACATACAGCAACTAGAAGGATGTGCAGCTATGACATACAACTATCTACTGGGGCTTTGGGGGAAAAAAGTAAATAAATAAAATCTTTAAAAAAAAAAAAAAAAAGAAACCCCCGTTGTTGAGTTTTGGTGTAGTAATAAAAAAGATGAGATGCAGAGTTATCTGAAAAGGCTCCTAAAACACGCTCCCCCTTTCCAACTACATATTGTGTAAGGCCAGATTTTCCTCATGCACTTCAGCAAAGACAACTCATTGGAACAGATTGAATGCAGAAACAGATGTGGAAATCCAGCTGTCTTCTATCAAGCCAGACATTAAAGAAATTTACAAAATAAAACAATGCATTGTTCTATATTTTTTGAAAAAATATAGTTATTTAAAAAATTTATTTATGCTAACATTTAATGAGTTTATTATCATTATTTTAAATGAATTAATAAATGTTTACAATTTTCCAGTTTTAACTTCTAATGTGGTAAACATCTGCAGCAAGATTTCTCAACATCGGCACTATTGACATTTTGGGCTGATAACTCTTTGTCATGGGGGTTGTCCTGTGCAGTGTAGGATGTTAGCAGCATCTCTGGCCTTTACCCACTAGATGCCAGCATCACCTCCCTCTTGAAAGTTGTGACAACCAGAAACGTCTCCAGACATAGCCAAATGGCCCCCAGTGGAGAACCTCTGATCTATAGATATAACCAGTATAAACAAAAGCTCTTTGGGGTCCTCAATAAATTTTAAGAGTGGAAAGGGGTCCTGAGACCAAAAAGTTTGAGCACCATTGATGTAGGGGATACCCTGGTGAGCAGATCATTCATGGCACCTGCCCTCATGAACCTTACAGTCTAATGGAGGAGCAAACATGAACCAAATAGCAGCAAAATTGTGACTTTGGAAAGTGTTTTTGAGGATGATGTATATGATGCCATGAGGCCTCCTCTTCCTCTCTACCTGGCCCCATGTCCACTGTCTCACCTGCCTCCTGGACTTGGGTCTATGCTGCTCAACCCCAAGACCTTCCCAACCCTCTACAGTGGCTGGTCTAGGTCAGAAGCACTTGGTATATACTGGAGATGAATCACCGATTTGGAGAGGAAAGACATCACTGTTTAAATTCATTCCCTCACTTGACATATGGGAAAACTGAGACACAGAAAGGGAGAGTGATGCGTAGAAAGCAGGGGATCACACGTACTTAGCAAACACCCTCCTCCTTGTGGGTGTCTTAAAGTCTGGACCACCACAGGGGCAGGGTGGGAGAAGCTTAAATTGAATGTTGACTGCGTTCTGGCTGGGCCCCCCTTACACGTCAGTGCTGTGTACCAGATGAATAATGGTGAACAAGAGGGACAAGTCTCTGCCTTCGTGGAGTTGATATTCGTGTGTGTGTTTGAGTGTGTGTGTCTGTGTGTGCGTGTGTGTGTTGAGGGGAGTAGATAACTGACACAGAAATAAATAAGTTCATGCCAGATAGGATAAAGTTCCGTGAGGTGTACAGACAGGGTAACAGAGCGTGGAGAGAGAGACTTGTGGGTCTGAGAAGGCCTCTCTAAGGAGAGGCTGAGTGATGAGGAGGCAGCCACATGAAGCGCCAAATGAAAGAGCTCTCCAGGCTGAGGGAAAGGCACATGCCAAGGCCCTGAGGCAGAAAAGAGCTTGACGTGCTCAAGGAACAGAAAAAAAGGCCAGTGGACCTGGGGTGTGGTGGGACAGCCCGAAGTGGCATGAGCTGAGGTCAGAGAGGCTGGCAAAGGTGGACAACTTAGAAACCTGAGATTGGGCCAGCCCCGTGGCTTAGCGGTTAAGTGTGCGCGCTCCGCTGCTGGCAGCCTGGGTTTGGATCCCGGGCGCGCACCGACGCACCGCTTCTCCGGCCATGCTGAGGCCGCGTCCCACATACAGCAACTAGAAGGATGTGCAGCTATGACGTACAACTATCTACTGGGGCTTTGGGGGAAAAAATAAATAAATAAAATTAAAAAAAAAAAAGAACGAAACCTGGGATTAAAGTCTCTTTGCAACATGGGAAGCCACTGGTGGGTTTTAAGCATGGTTTGATTTATATTTAAAAATTAAGCCCAAAAAAAACCCCACTCTGGCTGCTAGATGGAAAATGGATTGTGTGTGTGGCGTGAGGGGGGCAGGGGAAACAGAGAGGGCAGGTGGGAAGGTGGTGCAGACAACACGTGAGAGGTTACAGTGCACTGGACTAGGGCAGAGGGCGTGAGGTGGAGAGAAGTAGATAGACATGACTTACATATTGGACATGAAGTCAAGAGGAGTTGTTGGTGGATTGGGTGTGGAGGATGACGGAAAGAAAAGAATTAAAGGTGACTCCAAGATTCTTGATTTGAGCTACTGGAAGGTTGGAGTTGCCGTTTATTGAGATGGAGGGATAAGAGGAGGAGCAGATCCGGGTGAAGAGAATGAAGAGGTCGTTGTTAAACACATTAAGTTTGAGATGCCTATAACACCTTCAAGCGGACCATTGGACGTAAGAGTCTGAAACTCAGAGGAAAGATCAAGACCAGAGACACAATTTGGGAGGCATCAGCATACAGATGGCTTTGAAAGCTACACGTCTGGATGAGACTACCTACGGAGAGAATGTTCGAAGAGAAGAGAGCCTTGGTTTGAGCGCTGGGGCTGCCATGACTAAGTGCCACAAACTGGGTGGCTTAAACAAAAGAAATTATTGCCTTACGGTGCTGGAGGCTAGAAGTCCAAGATCAAGTGTTGGCACAATTGGTTCCTTTGGAATGTTTCCTGCCTCTCTCCTGGCTTCTGGTGGTTTGCTGGCAATCTTTGGCATTCCTCTGCTTGTAGATGCGTCTCCCTGATCCCTGCCTTCACCTTCACATGGCGTTCTCCCTGTGCGTGTGTCGGTCTCTGTGTCCAAATTCCCCCTTTTTAAAGACACCGAGTCATATTGGATTAGGGCCCACCCTAATGATGTCATCTCAACCCAATCATCTGCAAAGACCTCATTTCCAAATAAGGTTACTTTCAGAGGTACTAGAGGTTAGACCTTCAACAACTTTTGACGGGGGGTGTAACTCAACCTGTAACACCCGGGGTCTCTGAAATTCTGGCAGAAAAGGAAAAGGAGCTGCCTGTGAGTTAGAATGAAATCCAGGGAAGTCTAGTGTCACGGATGCCACCAGAAAGAAGTTTCTAGAAGCACTGGGAGGTCAACTGTGTTGAGTGCTGCTGAGAGTTTGAGTAACGTGAGAAAAGCATCATTGGCCAGGCCCCAGTGACAGAAATTTTGTGATTGTATTTGCTAAGATATTTTTGGCTGCAAACAATAGAAACTGACTTTTTTTAAGGAAAAAAAACATAGGTAATTTAATGGATACTGAAGTAACTGCAAGATTCAAAAGAAGAGTCAACGTGGGAAGAGAAGGACCAGGACATCTGAGCACTCAGAGCCCGTTCAGTTACCTACTCTCAGGCTCTATCAAGAATATTCATTCAATAATGCTGAGAATCTATTATGGCCATGCACTACTGTAGGTGTTTGGGGTGCAGGGGGAGAACTAGACGAAGTGCCTATCCTCTGGGAACTTATAATCCAGTATCTTAGCCCCAGCGGCTCCTAGTTGCTCGGTTTCCTCTAAGTTTCAGACGCCCAGGACAGAGAATCTGTGCACACCTTGGGTTAGGTGTTTACTTTTGAACAAATCAGCTGTGGCTGGGGTGGGAATGGGGCAGAGTTGTGCAGTCCAGACAAGGCTTGGGAACACCAGAAAATATGAGGGGAATCCTCAAGAGTGGGGAACCCCCAAGAGGTGTGAACTACAACTTTCCCTTCTCTGCTCCATGTGGATAGCTCTGGGAGGGGTGAGATGTCATCTTCGAGAAGGCGTTTATAAGGTAATTCACTTCTTTATGGCTCAAGAACCCTATTGGGGGTGCTGGATGAGTGGGAAAAGAGATGTCACCAACTTTCTTAGTGGAGAAGGAGGAATGAGGTGGCTCCTTAAAGCTTGCACGTGATGATGGACTAGAATAAGTAGAATGTATATGTCAGACCTTCCTTGGCATAATATTAACTAAGGGATCAGAAGCCTCAGGTGAGTAGTAATGTTACAATAGGTGTAGTAACTAAAACCTGAGAACCCACCAGCTGACTATGTTCCCCAGGAGGGCCCAGAGGACACTCCCTATCTAAGGCAATAAGCACTGCACTGGAGATGGTTGCACCACCATCAATGAGAAATTCGACAGCAACCACCTCTGCGGGTTGGAGTTGACGATGGAAGATGCTGCCATGGAACTGGGCTCCCTGGCGTCAGTGGGGATAGTGCCCTGATTCTTCCCCAAGAAAACCTGTGGTCGTTTGCCAGGCTAACTCTGTACTTAGGAAAGTGAAGAACCCAGACTTTTTGAATACTATTAGGTAAGGGATCTAAGCTGACACTGATACCAGGGGCCTGAAATGCCAACATTGGTCCTTTGGTTAGAGTGGGGCTTTACAGAAGCCAGGTGATAAATGGAGTTTGGGCCCAAGTACAGCACACAGTGAGTTTAAGGTGCCTGCAGGCCTACTCTGAAGTTATTTCCCAGGTCCTTGGATGTATACCTGGGAAAGACATACTTGGTGGCTGGAAGGACGCTCCTCACATTGGTTCCCTGGCCTGTGGAGTCAGAGCCATTATGGTAAGAGATGCCAGAGGGAAGCCCCTGAAACTCTCTCTTCCTGTCACTCTTGCCCAAGATAGTAAATCAGGAGCAATAGTGTATTTTGGGAGGAATTACAGAGATGAGTGCCACCAAGAAAGACCTAAAGGGTGCATGGGTGGTGGTTCCCATCATATCCCTATTTAAGTCACCTCTCTGGCTTGAATGGATTATGGCTTACCATGAACTTACAGAGCAGGAGTCCCAATCCTGGCTGCTGTGCTAGATGTGATCTATTTACTGGAGCAGATCAACACAGCCTCTGGAACTTAGTATGTGACTATTAATCTGGTAAATGCATTTTTCTTGGTTCCCATCAGTAGAGAAGATCGAAACCATTTGCTTTCCCACGGCAGGGACAGCAGTACACATGTACTGTCTTGCGCCAGGGCTGTATTAGCTCTCTTGCTCTCTGACATGATACGGTCCTAGGGATCTTGATGGTCTTGACATTCTGCAGAACATTTCATTGGCCCACTATTGATGATCTCATGCTAATGGACCTGGTGAGCAGGAAGTAGATACCTAGATACCCTAGAAAGACACATAAATGCAGTAGGGTGGGAGATAAACCCCACAAAGATTCAGGGACCTGCCATACTGGTGACGTTTGTAGGGATATAGTGGTCTGGGGACTGCTGGTACATCTCTCCTAAATTGTTGTCCCTAACACATCTTACCCCTAAGAAATAGACACAATGCCTGGTGGGCTCTTTTGGATTCTGGAGGCAATCTTTATCACGCTTGCTAACACTGCTCTGACTCATTTATGAGATGGCTTATAAGGCTGCCAGTTTTGAGTGGGTGCAGAGCAAGAGAAGGCTCTGCAGTGGGTCCGGGCTGGGGTGCAAGTGGGGCCTGCTTATCCATTAGGCACAGTGCCTACGATCCATGATACTTTTGGGGGTCCACAAAAATATTTTAATTTTAATTCATTTTAAAACCAAAAGAAAAAATGAGTATAATAATAATAATAAATCCAGCCTAGATTATATCCATCTTTATACCAACGGAGTCATAAAATGTAATTTTTAATTTTTTTTTAATGAATAAAGGGGCCCACAAGGCAAAAATGCATAGCACCCACGAAAGCCATAATGCAGCTCTAGGTGCAAGCTGTTCTGCCCCTTAGACCACATGATCTAAGCAATGTGATGATGTTAGACATACTGCTGGTAGAGCAGGGCACCTCGTAGAGTATCCGTCAGTCCCAGTAGGAGAGTCGGAGCGCAGACCCCTACAGTTCTGCATCAAGACCACGCCCTCTTTGCTAGAGAGCTGCTTTCCGTCTGGAAAGCAGCTCCTGGCATGATACGAAGCCCTAGCAGAGACTGAGTATTTGAGCATGGGACACAGGTGACTATGTGGCCAGAGCTGCCTATTTATCATGAGCTGTGTATTGTCAGAGGTGCCAAGGCAAAATGCTAGTTATAATGCTCCAAGTTATATGACGGAAACGGTTTATTTTGGGTTGGCGCAGGTGGAGGCACAAGTCAATTACATGAAAGGTAACAAGGCAGAACTCCACGTAATTACCTTTTTCAACCTGACAGCCTCCTCCTCAGCTCACAAGTGTGGCCTCAGGGGGGTTCTTTAGGATCAACTGAAGGAGGAATTTGGCCTGGTGAACAGGTAAGTGGAAGCAACACACGGTACTGGCCGGACATGGACTGTTGCCGCCCCACTCAGGGGCGGCCCTAAAGACCGTGGTGAAAGGAAATCCTCCTGGCTGGGCGGAGCCGTGAAGAGTACTCTCTGAGGTCCACACTGCACAGGGAGAAAAGGGACCTGAGATACGGCAAAACATGACCTCCTGGGCGTGGCTAATGGCTTGGCTCTGCTTTCTGTGGACACCAGAACCAAAACACAGGGCTCACTTTCTTCCGGGCACTCACTGAATCCTGACACCAATCTCACCAGGTGGGTAGTTTTACAGATGAGGAAACTGAGGTACAGAGGTGTTCGATAACTTGCTCCAGGTTTCAAAGCTAGTAACTGGCACACTGGGATGTGGACTCAGGCAGTCCAGCTTTAGACCAATTTCTAGTAGAGTAGAATGCATAGCGCCACGCTGGAGTTGGGATGCCTGGGTTCAAGTCCCAGCAATGACACTGATACCTGTGACCTTTGGACAAGCCTCGTCTCCACTCCAGTTCTCTTTTCCTGCTCTAAAATGTAGTGCTGGACTCTGTTATCGATAATGTCTCTTGTTCTGAGTTACTTGATTCTTCTGGGCCTGTTGGAGGTTCAGCGCGGGCTAGGGGCAGGGGTTGCAAATGTGAATACGCCACGGTTCCCCCGGAGCACTCCGGCCCCCTCCGTGAGCCACCTCCATAAAGGCCGCATTCTTCACCTACCTGAGCAATTACGGGTTTGGAGATTTTTGAATAATGATTTCAGCATGTGCTTTGTATAAACAAAGGTTGGGGCAGGGGAGATGGGGGGAATGTGGGCCTGGCACGTGTGCACAGCTAAAAATAGAAACCTGAAAGTCCGATAATGATGAAGCAGAAACTTAAAACAAGTTTCTTGGAAAATTCCCTCCCCATGCCGCACTGCCCAGGTATCTCCCCCTCTTTGCCTCGTGCAGATGCAGCAGGGGAAACTGGGGTGAGGGGCGCGTGTCACAGCACACACTTCCTTCCTGGCGCTGAGGAGGAGGGGACGAGGAGACCCAACCGGGAACAAAACGTCTGTTCAGGAGCCTGATTCAGGCTGACACGGGCCTTTGAGCTCCCTGAGTGGCATTTACGGTCACAGATATGGAAAAGAAAATAAATCTCCCAGGCCCGGCATCTTGCTTTAATTAATAACATAATCAGGTTTCTGGCCTCGTGGAATGTAAGGATTTCAACACTCAAGGCCCCTCTGGCAGCAGGCAAGAAGCGGGCCTCCTGGCCAAGCAGCCCCCAAAGCAATGGGCTGCCCCCAGGCAGGGCAGGGAGATCAGGGAGGACGGCAGGAGGCGGCTCCCAGGTGTGAGGCAAGGGGTCAGAGGGGGAGAATCGGGGAAGGTGGAAGCACCTTGGCATAATCCCTGGGTTCACTGTACATTAACTACATCCTGGGCTTTCACCTTTGTTTCCCATTTGATCCCTACAGAACAACCGGGCAGGCTGTTCTCCCCATTTTTCAGATCAGGAAACTGAGACCCAGAGAACTTGGGGTGATTTGCCCAGAGTCACCCAGCTGGAAGGTAGTGGAACTGGGATCTGAACCATCTGAAGCCAGGGCTATCTGAGTCAAGACAGACAGAGAGGATGGGGATAAAGCTCCCTGAGGGACTGAGGGGCTGTGCCTTCCATGGCTCCCCAAGGCCTCAGGTGGGAGGTGGGGATGATGTCCCTTTTAATCAGGATGGCCCACCCTCTGTCTGAGCTGATATAGGGGTCTAAGGTTGTTGTTGGTGGTGATGGTGGGAGTTGAGAAGTGACGGCTGATTTTAAAAGTGGATCTGGAGACAGAGGAGTGGTGAGGGAAGCAACAGAATGACTGTCAGGAGCCCTGGGGCTGCGTAGGACACCCAGAGGGCCCTCCAATGCACACTCTCCAGGGCGCCATGAACCAGGAGCAGAAGGAAGGAGAGAGGCCCCTGCTGGCTGGGAGCTCAGTGATCCTCTGGGTGCTGAGCCAGGCTGGGGGCCTGGGCCTGATTCCTGACGTTCCCTCCCCCACGTGAGGCCGCTTTGGATGGCCTCCCTGGCTGACAGGCTTGGCTTTCTTTGGAGGCTCCAATGAGTAAATAAACACAGGAAATTGTCAAATCACGATCTGGCCCTGATCTACCTTTGTCTCCCCTCCCTACTCACGCACTCCATGCTCCAAGTCAGTCAGTCAACGTGCGGGTCCCTTGGCAGCCTGGGTTCACAGAGCTGTCCCAACCACCAGGAGGGGTCCCTCTCCCATCACTGATACTGAAGTCCTCTCCACCTCTCACTGGCTGGGTCAAAAGCCACCTCCTCCAGGACGCCTTCCCTGAGTGTGTCAGCCAGAAGTAATTCTCCCGCCTTTGAGCACCCACAACACTTCATCTGTAATTACTGGATACTTCTTACCTTGTAATTGAGTCACTCGTTCCTTTAAAACACTTACGGATACTTGCTTTGTTTCTGGAAGGTTATTCTGCCTGTGTCTCATCTCTTCTTTAAGTTCCTCAAAGGCAGAAGCTGGTTGCAGTTACAATAATAATTATAACAGTATTTTCCAGTTGCCGAATACTCTGTGACCAGGCATACAGCATTTTATGTGACTTATTTTGTTTAATACTCACAAAATCCTGTGAGGTTGGTGTTATTATCTCCATATTTTGTAGACAAAAGAACTGAGGCAAACAGAGGTTAAGCTGTGTAAAGTCACCAGCTGGTAGGTGGTAAAGCCGGAACTTGAACCCAGACAGTCTGATAGCAGAGTCCAAACTCATGACTGCTGGTCTAAATTACGTAAATGTGTGGAGGCGCCTGGCCCATAGCCGCAGATTCTTGAATGTTGCTTGAATGTGAACTCCCCACAGGGCCCAGTACTGGACTTTGACTCACTTGTTTCCAAAGTTCGTAGATTGAATCGATGAAAAAACAGCTGGTGGAATGAACTCATGGTAAGTTTTGGGAGTTTTTCGGGTTATCTACTGCTATATAATAAACCACCCTAAAACCTAGTGACTTAAAACAACTGTATATTATTATCTCTCATGGTTCTGTGGATTTGACCAGGGCTTGGCTAAGTGGTTCTGGCTTGTGGTCTCTCCTGGGGTTACAGTCAGATGGCAGCTGATGCTGGAGTCATCTAAAGGCTCGCCTAGGCTGGACACCCAAGATGGCTTCTTCACTAACCTCGGCTGGATGGCTACAGGAGCCAGAGGCTGGTTGGGCATCTCTCTTACCCCTCTCCATGTGGCTAGTTGAGCTTCCTCATGGCATGGTGGACTCAAGCTAGTCGGACTTCTTACATGGTGCCTGGCTTCATCCAGGGCAAGCATTCCAGGAGGCCCACGCTGAAGTCTCAGGAGTCCCATGCCATCATTTTGGTGCATTGAGTACGGGGAGGTGTGGTTCATCAGTTCAGAGGGAGGGCATCTTTAGAGACTGGTTACCATGGGAGTTGCACTGAGTCTTGAAGGTCCCAAGGGCCTCAGTCACTCTGGTGCATCTGTGAAGCAGGATCTACCTAGGTCCTAGGGTCAAGTGTTAATATGGAGGAAAACTTCTGAATGAGGAGAGCTGACACTTCTCTGGCCCATAATGTCTCAGGCTTCCTCATACTCTCCCAAAGAACTGAAATTTGCCCAAATTTGAGCCCTAGAAATTATGCTTCCTGGTTCTTCCAGAGCCAAATCCCCAAAAGCCAACTCAAGTCAAATGGACAAGTCTTTATTGAGCACCTACTATGTGCCCTGCCCTGTGTAGTAATAATTGTAATACTTTTGAGTGTTTGTGCCTGACATTCTTCTATGTAACACAAATTGTTGGATGTAATTCCATAACAATCTATGTGGGAGGTACTTTCATTATCCCCATTTTACAGGTGAGAAAAATGAGTCACAGAGAGGCTAAGTAGCTTGCCCAAGTTCTTATGATTAGCAGGTAAAGTCAGGATATGAACTCAGGTATTTCTGACTTCAGAGCCCATGCTCTTAAGCTCTCTGCCATCCATGCCCTGCTCTATGAGGAAGACGTGAGCCACAGGACATTGTTTCTGCCTTCAAGGAAACTGAGTCTAATTGAGAAAATAAGACTTGAAATACTTTGTTAAATTTTGGTGAACCTTTGTTTAGCAAGCAATTCTGTTCTTTTTTACTGGTCAGTGGAAAGGTGTCTTCCTCTCTGTAATAATGGTAGGATGTAAATTTCATTTCACAAGAATTTCTCCTGAATTATTGATCAGAACCAGAAGGAAATGTTTGAAGTGAGATGTCATAATTGAAAAACCTTTATCTGGTGGGACAAAAGTGGGTCACTGGTTGTATCCATCAGCATTTGCTACGGAACAAGCCAAACCAAAGTATAGTAGCCTAAAACAGACATGTATTTGTTCAGGATTCTATGGTTTGGCAATTGGGCTGGGATCAGCTGGGCTGTTCTTCTACTGGTCTTGGCTGAGCTCATGCATGTGCCCACAGTCAGCTGACAGATGATAGTCTCACTCATTTGTCTGGTACATGGTTGGCTGTTGGCTGGGGTGACAGAGGAACCGAGCTATGTCTCATCATCCAGCAGGCTCTCTAGGGCTTGTTAACCTGGGTACGGTCACAGGGCTCCCAGGAGCAGCAAGAGAAGGCAATCTCTAATGCCTTTGCTTGCATCACATTTGCTAATGTCCCATTGACCCAAGAAAGTCATATGACCAAGCCCAAATTCAAAAAGTGGAGAAATAGACTCGACCTCTTAATGGTAGGAGTTGCAAAGTCGTGTTGAGAAGGGGCATGAGTATAGGAGGAGAGGAATCGGTGGCTACTCGTGCAGTCTCTCACATTGATTTTCCTGAAGTCAAAAGACACCTGTAGGCAAGTAGAATAACGATACCCCCAAAGAAGTACATGGCAAGAGGGACTTTGCAGATTAATTGAATTAATTAAATTATCAATTTAAACAATAATCAATAATTATTTAATTCTTAATAATTAAAATTAATATATTAAAAGAAATTATCATGTATTTAAATATCTTTAGATAGGGAGATTATCCTGGATTATTTGGGTGGACCTGATGTCGTCACAGGGTTGTTATAAGTGAAGGATGGGGGCAGAAGAGTCACATCAGAGAAGCAGATGTGATGACAGAGGCAGAGGTCAGAGTGACGCAGTTGCTGGCTTTGAAGATGGAAAAGGACCCTGAACCAAGGAACGTGGGCAGCCTCCAGAAGCCGGAAAAGGCAAGGAGTGGGGTCTCCCTTGGAGCCTCCAGCGAGAACTCAGCCCTGCTGATACCTTGATTTTTAGCCCAGTGAGACTTCTGACCTCCAGAACCATAAGATAATAAATCTGCTTTGTTTAAGCCACTAAATTTGTGGTAATTGGTTACATCATCAATAGGAAACTAATACAACACCTTACAGCCATAAGAGCTTTTTCTCAAGACCAATAATATCGGTTTTGTGATTTGCCAAAAGCAGGCAGTCACATCCTTTTCATTACATACCCCTTAAAATCCTCAAATCCCAGAACATAAATGCTCCCTGGGAAGGCTTTCTTCTTCAAACCCACTCAAGGGGAAGTTGGAAGAAGTGTTTTGACAAATTGCAGATAAAACCAGGGTTAGAAGGAGCAGAGTTGAATGAGTATTGTAAGAAAGGTACCATATTATGTTTATGAGCTGCTTTCCTTAAAGATCTTGATCTTTAAGGACTATTTCTCTTCACTATTTATTTAATAATTTTGATAACATTCTTTTTTCAAAAGAATAATGGAATATAAAAGGCTTAGACCATTACCAAGTTTCCATCGTTCACCTGCTGGCTGCACATCTTAATTGCCAGCAAAGTCCCTAAGAGGAAATAAGAAGCTTCTCTCTCAATAATGCTGAATCAATAGTGACAGCCGTGTCACACACAATCAACAGAGAACAAAGTGAGATGGCTCGTAATCCTGAATGCGAGTGCATGGAAGGATCCCTCCCACCAGTGGGGGCGCACTGGTAATTCATCATGGTGAAAATTGTGGGTGAGATGACCTCTTCAGTGAGAATGAGTCCCAGGCTGTCCCCATTGGTGTGACTTCTTATGAACGCACCCCAATTTCTCTGGGAAAGACTTCAGCCAGCAGATCAGAAAGTGGAAGATGCATTTTCTTCAGTTGTGAGTCCACAGAGTACCGGAGAGTCGTAGCCATATCAGGCTCTCTGAGCTGGAAGCAGTTTCACAGCGCAAAGGACCAACCCCTGATTTTCCAGATGGGGAAACTGACGCCTAGAGAGAAGTGACTTGTTCCAGATCAGCCAGCAAGTTGGGGGCAGGACAGGAACTAAACTTATATTTCTTAATTTGTGGGCCAGTCTCTGGGCTGCCCTTTAAGGAAAAAAGTGGAGAGGGGAAGGGAGAGAAAAAAGGTAGAAAGAAAGGGATTAGGGGCAAAAACGAAGAAGGAAAAGAGAAAATGCACAATGAGAGTAAAGGAAGCAATGTTCTCTAGACCAGTGGATCCCAGATGCCGTCTGAGGACCAGCTACAACAATGTCATCAAGATAAAAAAAATAAAATATTTCCTAAAACAGAACATTGGGGAAAAAAAGGCAAGGTTAAAAATAATGGAAAGTAATGTTATAATAAAACAAAATGATGGGCACCAATACCTACCCCATATGTTTGTTGTAAGGACGGAGAGAGATTAAAAAGATGTAAATGTGCCTGTCTGTGAACTATAAATTCCTATTAAAGAAAAGCCAAACAGGCTGTGTGGCCTCAGGTAGGTCACTTCTCCTCTCTGGGCCTCTGTTTCCTCAACTGGAAAATGAGAGCGTTGAACCGAAGGAGCGACACCATTCTCCGAGCAGCTGGTGTTGGCAAGAACTGAATATGTTGGGACCAAAGGGAAAGAAAAAACATGGTGTTTCTGTTCAAGAAACTCCCTCAGTCCATTTCCCCATCACATTCATCCACTTGAGCAATGGCAGCAGAAGAATGATCCGGAAGATCTGAGCGACAAATCTCTTTGACTTCGTTGTCCAGATGCTCCTGAGTGTGAAGCAGCTGGGTGCACTCCAGTTCTGCAGTGTCCTTGTGCCCTGCCTGCTGTGACGGGCCAAAGCCCTCGAGTCACGAGATGGCACCTCCCGCCTGGCTCCTCAGCAGGTTTGGGCCAGCAGGGCCAGGCTGGGCAGGCAAACTCCATTTCTGGGTCATCAGCGACTCATTTTCAGAAGTCACCCCCTGGGGAGCTTGTTAAAAGGCCGTTGGCATCCCCAGGAGGGGGGCTCAATTTGCCTTTATGAATGAACCGCTCCAGAGAAATCAATGAACATGTCATTCAGGTCAAGAAAACAAATGCGTTTTCTCCTTGGGGCCTGGTACGGGGACGGCCGAGCCTCCCACGGGCAGGGGGGTTCCGAGAAGCTGCTCTGTCTGGGCCAAGACCTGGCTTCGGGTCAGCACCGCCAGCAGGGCCCTGGCTCCCACTGGGCTCCTGTCCACCTCACCTCCACCTCCTTGTCCCCAACCCTTCCTCGACGGGCGTGTTCCCAAAGACACAGGAGCAAGAGCAGCTTCTCTGGTGTCTTATGTTGAGAAGAATCCTACAGTGAAACCTTTCTTGACTTCTGCATTCCCATCTTTCCTCTTCCTCTTTCACTGATTCAGGGGACATTTTTAAGTACCTACTATGTGCCAGTCACATATATGCTAGGGACACGGACTCAGAGACACGTAGACATGGGCCCTGTCCTCAAGGGGCTCACACTGTGCAGTGGCTCCTTCTGTACCAGAATCCTGGAGAAGCTTTTGAAACACACAAATCCCCAAACTACCCACGTGTGACACAGGACATCGGCTCATAATTGTCTACCTTCTCTCTTACGTTTCCCATGAGACTGTGCTATTCTCATCAAATTTTTATTTTTCAAAAGCTGATCTTTTGCTTCGAAATGTAAAAGGTAGACTTAAAAAAAATCCCACCACCTTTACTTCTTACTGACACAACCCTCAAAATGTCATGTTTATGGGTTCGCAGAGTTTCTGTGACACTGAAAGTTCTTATGAGTCGGCATCTGACAGAGGATTTGAAACCAAGTATTGAGCTCATTGTAGGAAAGTGAAGCAGCGTGTTCTCTGCGGAGAGGTTTCCACTTATCGGAAGATGACGTCCCCCCAAGGGAAGTGAGCCCTGCTGGCGTCTGAGGCGCTGGCTTCCTCACACAGACACCGGGGAGGGAGCTTTTTCTCCCATATGATCATCAAAAGGTGTCTCACCATTAGTCATACTCAACGCACCCAGAATATGACATGGTAAACATTCAAAAAAGGAAACGATTTTTCCAGATCCTTGAGGCCCCGTGGGCACACATTTAGAACTCTAGAGGTAAATTATTGACAACATTAATCAGTTATAAAAAAAAGTCCTTCTCAAATATAAATATACCTTTAAAGCTAAGAAATGTATTCATCTTTTTTTCTCAAGGCATATCAAAATTAACTTAAAAAATAATCACTTCAGACCACCAGACTTTTTGTGATAAATTACCAAGGATTTGTTATCTCAAAATGGTGAGACACAATATGAGAGTCAGAGAGAAAATCCTGACGGTCTTCGAGTCCCTGGTTCTAGCTGTTCTGAGACCTGGTCATATTTCTGCTGAGTTTCACAAGACACCCAGGTATATTAATTTTTTAAATTGCCCTGTTTGGCTAAGCAAGTTTGAGTTGGATTCCTGTGGCTCTTTGCAACTAAAAAGAGCTCTGACTAGCCCAGACCTGAGAGGATTCTTTTTTTTTTTTTTTTTAAAGATTTTATTTATTTATTTTTTCCCCCCAAAGCCCCAGTAGATAGTTGTACGTCATAGCTGCACATCCTTCTAGTTGCTGTATGTGGGACGCGGCCTCAGCCTGGCTGGAGAAGCAGTACGTCAGTGTGCGCCAGGGATCCGAACCTGGGCCGCCAGCAGCGGAGTGCACCCGCTTAACCGTTAAGCCACGGGGCCGGCCCCTGAGAGGATTCTGAAACATTCTCTCAGCATAAGTTGGGCTGCTTTTGGCTGCAAGTGACTGAACTAAAACTTAAAGAGATTTTGCACACGAGAACACTCCTCATCTCATGTGACAGGGGTCTGGAGGTTGATTATACAAGGCACAATGACACCATCAGGGACCAGGCGCTTTCCATTTTTGCTGTGCCAGCCTCAAGTGTTGGCTTTTGTCCTCGGGCTGGTCCTCTCGTGGTCACAAGATGGCCTCCACAGCTACAGTCCTCACACGTCCTCCATGAGCAGGAAGGAGGCTCTCTCCCCACCTATCTTTTTTCTTTTTTAAACCAGAGAGGAAAGTTGTTTCCAGAAGTCACCTCAGCCCACTTCCTCTCAGGTCCCATTGGCTGGAATTGGGTCACATGACCATCTCTAGCTGCAAGGGAGGCTGGGAAAGCAAGTAGCTGGCATTCTTTTTTTTTTTTTTTTAATAATTTTATTTATTTATTTTCCCCCCAAAGCCCCAGTAGATAGTTGTATGTCATAGCTGCACATCCTTCTAGTTGCTGTATGTGGGACGCGGGCTCAGCATGGCCGGAGAAGCGGTACGTCGGTGCGCGCCCAGGATCGGAACCCGGGCTGCCAGCAGCGGAGCGCGCGCACTTAACCGCTAAGCCACGGGGCCGGCCCGTAGCTGGCATTCTTAAAACTCAGAGGTAGAAGCAGGTTGGCTGACGAGGAAAGTGGGAGGGACGGCTGCAGACAGACAAGTGACAGTGTCTGCCACTCTCCCTTTCACTTGTTAATAACCACGCAAGATAAGAAGACGCATACTGGACAAATGACAGTCTTCACGAGCAATGTGATTATTCAAGGCAACGATTCCACACGGCGTGGCTGCCCGGGCGTGCCCGGTGGCCGTGGTTTTGGAACTACACACGAGCCCCCTCCTCCCTCTGCTATGAAGCAGGATACTGATTGGAACAGGTAACTGAGAGGTGTCGGTTTCTGGTGTTTCCTTCTACCCCTTGTCCCTCCCTTCAGTTGGCCTCACTTTTCTGGTCACTGCCTCAGGGAAGAGGTGACACAGCAGACACGCAGAGAGAAAAAGAATGGATTCTTGGCCTTGAGTTTCAAAAACTTAAACTAGAAATGGCTCCCAGGGCTGGGAAAAAATCAGGGAAACAGAGAGGGGGAGGTTGGTAGGGAGGGGCAGGGGGCTGCCCCGGAGAGACCGTGTGGACGTGAGAGGATCAGGTCCAGCCTCCACTCCCACGGGAACCGTCTGCTGCAGGCCCCAGGGCTGAGTGGAGCCGAGCTCACACCCGCAGGTGGCCCCGTGTCTGCGAGCCCACTGGGGCTGGGGTTGGTGTCCCGTGAGGTCTTCCCGTGGACAGCAGCAGGAGCACTGCCGGCTGACCAGCCACCTGGCAGGGTGCCCATCTGTGTCCTTTGGGACAGCCCCCCTTGACATTCCAGGACACTCAAGCGCCCAAACAGAGGGTGGAGTTAACTTAGCGGGGGCAGAGTTGGGTGACAGGCAAGCCCCAGCCCCTGTCCCTGTCCCCAGACTTGGTTGGGACAGAACAGAACCAGCTTGTGATCAGCCCCTGAGCTGGGGACGTGGACACTCCTCCCGATACGACAACAGAGAAGGGCTGGTGTCAGCACCCCAGTAAAGTGGTCACAGCGGCATGGTTCAGCCGAGCAGACCCAGAGAAGGCGAACCTGCTTCCCACTCTTATCAATCCCCCTCCAGCCCTGGAGTCGGGCCCATGACAGGGTGCCCGGTGCTACCTGTTGGCCGCTCTGGGCGTCTCCCAGACCCCTCTCTGAACACTGTGCTGAGGGATTAACTCTTGCATACCTATAAAGTTGGCTTTATTTTGAGGAGCTGAAAGTGCTTATTCCTCTATTATAGCATTGGAACCCCATTCCAATTTGATGATGGGGAAACTGAGGCCCATGGTGGTTACCAATTGAGTCCGTGTGGTGTGCCAGCTCTGTGCTAATGTCCTTCACACATGTTACTTGACATACGTGACTCCGCCTAACTCTTACAGCAACCCTATGAGCCAATGTTCCCAATTCCATTTTATAGATGGGGCAGCCGAGACCCAGAGAGGTTCAGCAACCTTCCCAGGGCCACAGAGCAGAGTGGCAGAGCTGGGATTCCCACCCAGGCCCTCCGACTCCTGGGTGTTTTGCCAGTCTCCCAGTTAAATGACTTGTCCAAGGTCACGCTGTAGCTCAGGAGTGAGCTGAGACTGGCCCCTTAGTCCTAGTCCGTGCTCTCTAGCATTCTGTATGGCTTCTGTTATCGCTTGCAGAGCCGTATGGGACTTGAGCAAGGAGCGCAGAGGAGGAAAGACGGCTGTTCATCCTCTCGCTGTCTCCCTCAGACGCCTGTCCAGGTGGCGGGAGGCAGCGCACGGCCCTCTCCCACCTCCCCATCGCTGCTCAGCTGACCCGCAGGAAGGGCTCCCACCGCAAACACCCCACCGTTTACTTGCCCTCGAGGAGGGTGAGAGGCGTCAGGGGGCCCGGTGGGGAGACACGGCCTTACCAGCCATCACCTGGACTACATTACAGCAGCTGCGACTAATTAAACTTTGATTTCCTCAAATTTCAATCTTCTTGGAAATTCCTTCAGAGCCCGACGGTATTCAAGGCTGTGGCAGAAAGTAAATACCAGACGAGACACAGGGGCCTCCAGGCGGCCCATTCTCCGTCTGTCTCTCTCCCTTTCTCTCTGCCCCCTTTGGTGTTTCTTCCCGAGGCCTCACAAGAGAATCTCCCTAGATGATCTCCAAACCACAGCCCCAGAAGCTGATTTGGGGTTTCCACCAGGTGAAAAAATGCTCCTTCTGTCCTCCTGGGGGTGGCAAGGATGTGGCAGGAGGAGGGTCACGTCCTTCACTCCCTTGGGGTGGCTGCAGGCATGAAAACAGCCATCTGGGTGGCCTGTGTCCTTGAGATCCCCCCATGGCTTCCCCTGGGGTCATCTCAGGTGGCCTAGTGTCCTTGGCCAACCAACCAAGCAGGGAAACCCACAGAGAGACGCAGCTGGGGCCAGCAGAGTTTGTGTGGTAGGAACGTGGCTCACAAGAGGCGCAGCCCAGTGGCTGGATGTGCCTGCTTCTGGGTGTGGGCCCTTGGGCTCCGTGAGGTGTCCACACCGCCTCCTGTCTGCCCGTGAGCGTTGCACTAAGGCTGATGGCCACCACTCATTGGGCATCTATTACATGCCAGGCCCCGTGCTGAGTCATTTATGTCCCTTCCAGTCTTCACAACAGTCCTGTAAGGACTGTAAGGCAATAGTGCCCTGTTTGATGGAGGTCAGAGGTCAGGAGGTCACCTGAGGTCAGAGACGTTAAGAAACTGGCTCAAAGCCACACAGGAAGAGCCAAGATTCAGACCTTGGTCTGTTTGAAGCTCACACCTACACCCTCACTGCCACATCACGAGGCCTGTACAGCTTGAAAATGCTTTGCGTCTTCTAGCAGAGCTGGGCTTCGGGTGGAATGGAAGACAATGGCATACCATTTCTTCGGACATCTTGATTTGGGTCCATTTTCTCTTCTTTTTAAACCATTAAAGAGATTTTAAGGTTTTCTGTCTTAATTTAAAGGAATCAACAAATACTTGTTTTGTGTAGAAAAATTGGAACATACGAATAAGTGAAAGATGAAAATAAACATCCATAATCCCGCCAACCAGAACCACATCTGTTCTCATCCTGGTGTGTACTCTTGTGGATGGTGTGTGCGTGTGTGTGTCTTTCTGTTCATTTAAAAACTACTCGTGGAGCATGTGCAACGGAGACGCCGATGCTATGAGAGAGGCAGCAGCGGTGTAGGGAAGCCCGTGGACTCTAGTATGATACCGCCTTGGTTGAATCCTGGCCCTACCACTTATTAGATGTGACCTCAGTAAGTGTCTTTACCCCATGTGCCTCAGTTTCTTCATCTTCAAAATGGACGTAAACAGCTGTATCTCCCTCATAGCGTTGGCAAGAGGGTTCAATGGGCTAATGCATGGAAAACCCTTAGCACAACGCCTTGTACGTGGTAAACACTCAATAAGTGTCAGCTGGTACTGTTTGTGCCAGGCTGCAAGCAAAATTAGACAGGGCCCCCCGTGCACGAGCCCTCGGTCTGGGGTGGGGAGAAAGACTGAATCAAACCATCACACAAGCACATGTCGAGTCGCCTCCAGAGTGCTCTGAAGGTGAGGGAGGGATGCGGAGCTGTGCGAGCCTCTAACCCGGAGATTGATCTAGGCGGGGAATCACAAAGGCCTCAGCAGAGGGGACACTAGAGCCTTGATCTGAAGGACGTGGGGGAGTGAAATAGGCCAGATCCGGAGGGAAGAGCGTTGCACGGGGGGAACAGCATGCTCTGAGGCCTGTGGGTGAGCAACATGACCAGTACGATCCTGAGGCAGGCCAGCGCGACTCGGGTGGAGAGTGAGGGAGCAGGATAAGGAACAAGAATGGAGGGGTTGGCAGGGGCTGAGGACGCCTTATAGGCACACTCTCAGCATTTATCCTGAGAGCAGCGAGGAGCCCTTGAAGGGTTTAAGGCAGGGGATGTCACATGATCCGATTGGTTTTTAAAAGATCCCTTTGGCTGCCTGCTGAGAAGAGAGTGGCGGGGAGGTCAGAGTAGAGGGGGCACAGTACATCCCCGGGCCCTGTGCCTGGCTTCACAGTTTAGAGGCCCTGCTCTGGCCCTCCTTGGCCTGTGCCTGTCCCAGTGGGGAGAAGAGTCTGTGGGCCAAGGGCACTTGTCCCCCGGGGCCTCTACCCACAACCCTCCCCAACAAGAGCCTGATCCCAAGGCTGTGTCCTCAGGCCAGTCTCCCTAAAGGAGGACCTACTGCCAGTGTGTGCACCCCTGCGCCTGACGGTGGCAAAGAAGTGGCCATTTGCAAGGGCGTGGCTGCAGTGTCCACACCCTGCCCCTACGGCAGGATGGAGCAGGGATGGCAAGAAAAGGAGGAGGGCAGGAACTGCCAGCTTCCATTCTGACTCTCGGCCAGGGCGGGCCTGGATGGGAACCGCCCCCCCCGCCCCCGGCCCCCCCCCCCACCGCAGCCATTCAGGAGAGCAGTGGGCAGACTCAAGAGGTGCTGAGGACACGCGCTGTCTGGGAGTTAGGGAAAGACAGGACAGGGAGACGGGCTGAGGGTGGGCTTCTGCCTGCATACCAGGGGTGCTGAGGGACCCCATGGAGAGGACCTGGCTTGGGTGGAGGGTAGATTCTGTGGGTTTGCACATGTTGAGGCTGAGGATCTCTTGGGACATTTAAAAGATGTCAGATAGGCAATTCTATCTCTTTCTTTCTCTCTCAATCTTTCTTTACACACACACACACACACATGCGTGCACACACACACACAGATATTTGAAACTAAAATTCATTCCACTTGTGGGAGGCTCTGAACCCAAGACGCTTTGTCCCCACCTGAAGCCTTGTCCTGTTATTCTACCCTTAGTCATTGACACTCTAGTATGAATTAGAGGCTCAGTACCCTTCCAGTTTGGTTCCTGACTGAAAGCAGTTTCTGTCTGGGGTAATCTAGGAACATGGTGCCCTGCACGGCCTGTGGCACGGGGTGGCCCTTATGAAGGGCCGAGGACCAGCCTGGTTCATCTTGCTCTCCCCTCCTCCGTGGGCAGAGTCTGGCTGTGGCTCTGGCTCCCAGGCCTGATGGTCAAACCCCACGGAAGCTCCCTGGAATGCCCTCCAGGCTTCTGGCCCTGGCCCCCATTCCTGCTTCTCAGCCCAGGGGCGCATGGGCTCTGCATCTGCTGGTGGCTCACTCCTCGCTCACTTGGTTGAGCAGTAGGTTCTGTTTCCAAAGCTGTTCTAGGCTGTGAAGGGATCGGCCTACCGCAGCCTATGCCACATGTGGCTCTGAGCTGGGTCCTGTGGCTGCTTTTGCTACCCCCAGCCCAGGAGGGAGGCAGCAGCACCCCGACGCTTCTCTGTGCCTGGCCCGACTTGTACATCTGGGCCCTCAGGCAAGGCCATCAGGCAGGGCTGGCCCCAGCTGGCCCCGTGGCTCAGCAGTCAGTGCTGGCTCCCTCTCCCCACTGCCTGATCAAACAACCACATGTGGGCAGCGGCTGCGCCTCTCCGGCCTCCCAGGGCCAGGAGCTGGCGGGGTAGATGAAACCCAGCAGGCCACAATGATCCTGGAGGCCAAGTGTGGGCTGCCGGCCTAGGGGAGCGGGACTGCCGGCTTACCTCGGCTTCCTCCCTCTCTCCCCAGAGGGGTTGGGACCTGGAGGGAACCACAGAGAGGGGAGAAAGGAGGAGCCCATCTTCCCCCTCACTAGGTCTGAGGGACAGAGCTGCATCCTGGGTGGGCTCTGAGGTCTTCCTGGTCAGAGATCCCCGGGCTTTCCAGGTAGGAGGGGACCTTCAGAATCGGGACATGCAAGGCTCAGAGAGGTTGTGACTGGCCCAAGGTCACCCAGCAGCCGAGGTGGTCTCAAACTCAGATTGTTTAACCCCTGATCTCTGTCCAGTACTCTCTTGCTAACTCCTCTTCAAGCCCTGAATTTATTCACTTTGTCAACAAATATTGACTGCGTGCTCCCCGTGTGCTCCTGCTCGTGCTGGGCACTGTTTCACAGAGGAGGCCCCTGTCCCCAAGGGGCGTACATCTGCAGAGACAGACCACAAACAATGAACAGAAAAACAGACAAGGGGAGCTTCAGCACAGTGTCTGGTGCCAGCAGCTGCTCAATAAATACATGTCGAATGGACGGCTATAAATGTTCTGAAGAAAACAGAGCAAGACAGCGTGACGGAGTGTGGGAGCATGTTACAGAGTGAACGTTTATGTCCCCCAAAATTCACGTGTTGAAATCTGACCCCATTGTGAAGGTATTAGGAGGTGGGGAATTTAGGGGTGATTAGGTCTTGAGGGTGGAGCCCTCATGAATGGGTTAGTGCCCTTATAAAGAGACCCCAGACGGCTCTCTAGTCTTCTCTCCCCAGGTGAAGCTGCAACGAGAAGCTAGCAGTCTGCAACCCAGAAGAGGGTCCTCACCAAGAACCTGACCACGCTGGCACCAAGATCTCAGACTTCCAGCCCCCAGAACCATGAGAAAGAAATCTCTGTTGTTTATAAGTCACTCAGTCTATGGTGATCTGTTATAGCAGCCCAAACTAATGCAGAGGGCTACCTTCATGTGGTAGAGGAAGTATTCTCAGCAGAGGTGACACTTGAGCAAAAACAGGATGGAATCGTCACATGAATATCTGGGGCAAAAGGGTTCCACAAAAGGGCACAGAAGGTGCAAAGGCCCTGAGGTTGGAATGAGGTCGCTGAGGCTGGAGCAGAGTGAATGGGAGGCGGGGTGGGGAGAGGAGTTCAGGAGGTAGAGTTCAGGCAGGTCTTGGTAAGGAGATGGCAGGATGATTTCAGAGGGGCCCCATAGCGCCTCAGCTCCAGGCAGACCCCCAAATGGATGAGGCCCTTGGAGGAACCCAATGTGTCCACAGCCCAGGACAGCTTCTTTCCTGTCTTGTCCTTTAAAGCAGAGGAAGGCAGCCTCGTGTGTCAAGGGGCCTGGGCCTGGGAGTGTGGGGACCGGAGTTCTGGTCTGACTGGTTGTGTGACCTTGAGCCAGTCCCCTCTCCTCACTTGGCCTCAATCTTATCAGCTGTGAAACGAGAGAACTGGACCGTCGAGCTCTCAGTTCTGTGGATGGCACATGGAGGAGACGGGAGAGGAGGGAGACCAAAAAAGCTCAAAGTGACTACAGTCGTGCGCCACATAATGACGTTTCGGTCAACGATGGACCGCATATAAGACGGTGGTCCCATAAGATTAGTACCATACGGCCTAGGTGTGTGGTAGGCTGTACCATCTAGGTGTGTGTAGTACACTCTGTGATGTTCACACAATGACGAAATCACCTAATGACGCATTTCTCAGAATGTTTCTCCATCGGTGAGCGACACATGACCGTAAATGGGCGTCTGGCTGGGCTTGTAGCTGATTGCATCCAAAGCCACCCAGGAGGTTATCACGATGAGGAGGTTTGGGCCTGGCTGTGATGGGATCACTGTCCTCAGTCTTCACAGTTCCTTAGGGCTGGGAAAGGAAGCCCCTTGCAGTACAGGCTGATGGACAGCAGAGGGCACCAACTGAATGGCCAGGGATCCCCGGAAGGAGGAAGTAGTTGGTCTGGGGTTCGTACTTGATGGTTGGTGGCTACCAAAGATTTCACTGTCACACCACCAGTGACAACTGGTATGTATCCACGTGGATTCATTTAACAAAGATTCACTCTATGCTGAGCACCATTCTAAGTCTCAGGGAAAGAGAGAATGATGAGTCAAGAATGGGAATTAGATTTCATCTTGAATGTTGGTTTGCTTTCATTGGAGCACTATGCCTAGAGCACAGCATTAAGAAAAATTCTGAGGCTGCATGCTGATTAAGGGGGATAGAATGCTGTGATTGATTAGCAATGTCTGTCAGGGTGAGGTTTGGCAGAGGGTAGCATGAATGTCAGGTATTTGTTGTCTCTTCTCTAATGCAACCTTGTTAGTGGAACAATTGAGTAAATCGAGACTCAGAGATGCCAAGTTTATTTGTACAAGGTCATGCAGCTAGCAAGTGCAGAGTTAGAACAATGCACATTGTGCAGTTGGCTAGCCACATCTCTGGGCCATCACCAATGACCATCAGGGTGACCAGAATGCTTGATGGTGGGAGCGGGCATCTGATGTATTGCCAGCTGGAGCAGTGCTATGATATTGGGTGCTTAGAGAGCCAAGCTGGTGGCCCGTGGGGCACGATGGACCATTCCAGAACCCACAATGGGGGCCAAACAGCAGCCAAGCAGTGGCAGGGCCCAGGCTCGACCCAGGCCTCACAAAGGAGGTGCTTAAATGTGAAAGGTTAAAATAAGTCATATTTATTGCAGACAATTTGGAAGATATGATAAAACAAAAAATAAAATTACAAAACGCCTGTAATCAATCTCATTAGATAGAAATAATTACTATCAACATCTTAATCATGTATTTACTCATAAATATGTGCTGTATATATGTTTGAATTTTCTTTTCTTTTTTTTTTTTGCGGGGAAGGATTCACCCTGAGCTAACATCTGTTACCAATCTTCCTTTTTTTTTTTTTTTTTAATGTTTTCTTCTCCCCAAAACCCCAGTACATAGTGGTATATCCTAGTCGTAAGTCCTACTAGTTCTCTATGTGAGCCGCCGCCACAGCATGGCAACTGACAGATGGGTGGTGTGGTTCCATGAATGGGAAATGAACCCGGGCCATGGGGGCAAGAGTGTGGAACTTGAACCATTAGACCCTCAGGGCTGGCTCTGAATTTTCTTTTTTATTACTTAGTGCAGTGGTTCTCAAAGTGTGATGCTTGACCAGGAGCATCAGGGAACTTACCAGGAATGCAAATTCTTGCCCTCTCCCCGCCACTGAATCAGAGACTCTGGGGCTGGGGCCCAGCAATCTGTTTTAACACGCCCTCTAGCTGGCTCAAGTGTGAGAACCACCGACTTCATGTATTATGTACAACTTTCCACTGTCATTAAATATCCTTTGACAATCTCATGTTTAATGCTGGAAGATCTTTTACTGTATTGACTTGGTCAATTCTCTAAAGCAACGCTGTGGTGCCCATCTCGTGCGCACGTCTGCCCATGCCCACTAGGGCTTGTTTTGGGAAGTGGTGTCCTTTGAGCTGGGCCAGTGATAGGGGGCAGGGGGTCCCTGCGGGCCGGGACGGAGACCGGAGGCTGTCTCTGGTCTGGGGCCGCAGGCAGACAGGAGGGGCCAGAGCTCTCCCCCGCCGTCACACCCTCCCTGGAGTGGCCCTGGCAGAGCAGGAAGCCAGTGGTGAACGTGTCAACGTCAATTGGAAGAGACTTCGGTAAAAAGAGTCCAGATTTCCTGGGGCCTGTGGTCGGTGCTGCAAAGCAGAGGGAAGCCACACTCTGCCAGGTGTAGACTGAGGGAGAAAGGAGTAGCTAATAAAACAGCTTTGGTTTGTTTTGTTTTCTTGTTTTGTTTTTTTCTTTTTCCCTTTGTGTGTGGAGAAAAGTTGGATGTACTAGTCTGTCCTAGAATGTTTGACTCTGCATGCCCGAACTGCCACTGTTCATCCAGGCTTCGTCCTCTTTCCTGACACAGGCTCTCAGTTCCAAAGTTGGGTCTCTACAGGTCCTCCCTGGACCCCCACCTTCAGCAGCTCTCCCCACAACGCCCAGGCCCCAGCTCCTCAGAGATTCTCAAGGCCTTGCTGTCTGCTTTGTTTTTCTGGCTCGGCTCTCTGGTTAGGCAGGTACAGGTAGATGACGCTGGAAATGAAGGGGCAGCTCCCACCAACCCAAATTAGTTGGGATGCTTCGTGAAGGGACAAGTAGTGATCTATGAGCTGGCGCCAACACCCCAACCCCCAACAAGCTGGCGATGGAGGGGGAGGGGCCGGGCTCCTGAGAGCCAGCAGGTGTCAGTCTCACCTCAAGCCCCAGGGTGCGGCGGAGGGCTGGGCTTTTGGGCGGGAGCTGCAGAGAAGGCCAAGGCCCAGGCAGCCCCTGCCTGGGACTGGGAAGCGCTGGCTGGGGCTCTGCTCAGGTGGCAGCCCAGGCCAGCCCACCGATCCTGCCATTCTACCGCTCAGTAAACTGGCTGTGGCTTCCCAGGCCTATGAAAGTCCCAAAGTCCTAGCTTGGGATTGAGGACCCACCTTTCTATGACCTCAGATCTCTCCAGCTGTATCCCCTAGAACAGTGCCCAATAAATACTGGCAGAATGAATGAATGAATAAATGAATGAATGAATGCCACACTCTCTAGCCAGGCAGCTCACTCTTTACATTACTCTGAAATGCATGTTCGGTTTTTCTGCCATCCTCCTCTCCACTTACCCAGACTGCCAGTGCCTCTGGGCCTGGTCTACAGCGGATGCCCAATAAAGGTGTGAAAATGAAAATGTGAATGTACAGATGAGCGAAATGATGGAGTTGTGTTCCGGATGCCTAACGAAGTCGTCTCTGCCCCCTCTGGTCTTCTACGTATCTGTCTGCTGTGCCGATCGCTCTCGTGGCCCACGTGGCCTCGTTTCCACGTGCACCCTAGGCTCTGCGGGTGTGTGTTGGGGTGGGGAGGTTTCTTTGTACACCCTACAGAGCCTAGGGCTGTGTCTGGTTCAGACCAGGGTCAGGACAGGGAGCAGGAGACTGACCATCCTGTGAGGCCCGCTCCCGATGGGTCTGCCTCAGTCCGTAAGTCACAGATCCCTCCCCATTTACACTGGGAAGAGAAAGTCCTTTTTTGGGCTTTGCATATTTATCATCAAATTTTACTCACTCTGATTCCAGAAAGGATGATCAGAAAAGACATGTGCACACCAGAAACAGTAATTCAAAGCCAAAAGACCAAGAGCTGTGAATGCAACTGAGGAGATGATCGTACCAGAAAATCTGGCTGAACCCCAAATTTGTTTCTGAGCCTCCTGGCCATTTCACAGGTGAGCAAACTGAGACGCAGAGAGAGAGGAAGAGGCTTGCTCAAGTCACGGTAATAACAAACACCATGTGGCATGCACCGTCTCATTGAACCCTCATCAGAGCCCTGCCAGGCAACTACCACTATATCCTCACTTCAGTGATGGGGAAACCGAGGCACAAAGAGGTCAAGTAATTTGCCAAGACCACACACCTGAGTTTCCAACCCAGGGAGTCTGGCTATGGATTCTGGGTTCTTAGCCACTGCCCTATCCTGCAGCTCTCTAAATGAGAAGGAAGAAAGAAAGGAAAAACGCCAAGGACTCATCCGTCTCCGCATATTTTTGGAGTCTCTGATGGATTCAGTACATTAGCTGGGGCCAGTGATGGGCTCTCTCCAGGGTTCCAGCTAAGGCGCGGCTGCCTAGCAGTGGCTCAGTATATTTCTCCCATCAAGTGACTTCCACGTTGTGACCACAGCCTTCACTCAAAACAGTGCTGATGGCAGCATTGCAGGCGGTGAGTGGGGAGACCTTAGGCTCGTTCAGCCACCCCATGGAGGAGGTCTCCTCCTCAGCTGAGACTGCGGCCAGCTCTGCCTGCCGTGGTGGCTGTGGGCTTCCTGGCAGACACTGCAGTGTCCCAACCTCAAAAGAGGTTCAGAGAACTCTGTCCAGGGAAAAGCAAATCCGTTTCTTGAAGAGCTGTAGCAATGAGGAGCCCCCCTATCTGTCAAGAAGAAATATTGCTTTAAGACAAAAGAACATCCCCAGGAATCCTGGGGTATGATCTTACTGGATCCTTTAGTTTCTTCTGAAGGAGCCCAGCTGTGGCCTGACCTTGGCCTGGCCATCCCTCACCACCTTTGCGGATCCCCTGGTGGCAGCCACTGCTTAGTAGTCCTACGTTGGTCTGACTGGTCCCCCTGGCCTGCCTCCTTCACCAAGAGGCTTTTAGGATCACTCGATTTGGGGCTTGGATGGGACCTCATGGGTCCCCTGTGGGGCATGTAGCAGAGGACACAGGCCATCCTTCAAGGCAAAAGACCTCGATTCCAATCCAGCTCCTCTCTCTGTGGAACCTTGGATACATTTCTTCAAATTTGGGAAAATCTCAGTCATTATGCCTTAATATTTATTTTCTGCCCCACTTTCACTGATTTCTCCTCCTGGGACTCCAATTACACATATGTTAGACAGTCTGATATTTTTCCAGAGGTCCCCAAGGCTCTATTCACTTTTTCTCAATCTTTTTTTGTCTCTCTGTTCTTCGCATTGAGTAATTTCTCTTGATCCATCTTCAAGTTCACTGACCCTCTCTTCTCCCATCTCCAATCTGTTGTGAAGCCCATCTAGTGAATTTTGCATTTCAGTTATTGTACTTTTCAGTTCTAGAACTTTTATTTGGTTCTTTTAAAATTAGTTTCAGTCTTTCTGCTGACTTTGGGTTACGTTTTCCTGTTTCTTTGCATGTCAATAATTTTTGACTGTGTACTAAGGATGATTCTTTGTAGAGACTCTGCATTCTTTTATCTTCTTCTGAAAGTTGTTGATGTGTGTTCAATTAGATGGTTCAATAACCGGCCGATCACATTGAACGTGTGTGGGCTTGGTTTTATACTTTGTTAGGGTGGACCTAGGGAAGCCCAACGTTTTTCCCAGGCCCCTCTAACATACTGGGACTCAACCTTCAAATTCGTCCTTCCTGTGGCTCTTGTCCAGGCTAGTTTTAGGTTTTGGCAGAGAGGGTCAAGAACAGCCTCACTCAAGGGCAGCGTTTCTCAACCTTGGCACTATTGACATTTGCGGCTGGCAATTCTGTGTTGTGGGGGCCATCCTGTGCACGGTGGCCTCTACCCACTACATGCCAACCGTAATCCCAGTCTTGACCATCAAAAATGTCCCCTGGGGGGCAAAATCACTCCTGGTTAGGAACCATTGCTCTAGGGGGTGGTCTTACTTTGAGACATTTGGAAAGAGCCTCCAATGCAGACTTTTGACCTTCTCCTCAAGTGAGGTTCCACACCCAGCACACAGGGCCCCCGACCAGACTGAGAGAAGGACCCGTGTCCCATTTCTGCACCTCGCTGCTGGAGTATGCTACAAATTCATGTGCATTGAATAAATCCTGGAGCAATCTGGGGAATATCACAAACTGTAGTATAATTTTTAGGGTGTTAAATTCACTATCAGTAAATATTTTAAATAGATCTTGATATTTGAATTCCGTGTTGGCATTTTCCCCACTTTTAATATGAGTGGCTTTCCGAGATGGAAACGGCTGGGGCCTCTCTTGTTGTCTGTGAGGCTCAGAGCATATTCTCTCCTTGGTCTGTTTTCTGGCATGTTCTACCCATGGTTTCTTGCTGCCTTTCCGAGGAGATGTCTCTATGCCTCCCTTTCTCCTTATGGTCTCTAGCATCTATCCCACGGGAAGAGCCCGCGGCCCAGGGTCGGGTGAGGCTCCCAGTGAGGGATGGGGGTGGGCTTGTGGGGGCTGGTGCAGTCGGAAGCTGCAGAGAGAACTTTCTTCAGGCTGCTCTGGGCTGAGATGTCAGCAGAAACCTTAGAGGAAGAAGGAAGTAGTTTGGCTGCTGTCTACACCCTGTTGGGGCTTAACCCAAACCACACTGGTTTTTTCTACATGGTTTCTTGGCAACTTAGAGACCAAATAAGGTTAAAAAGAAATGGTAGCCCGATATAGGTGAGGACACCGCAGGACAATACCAGGGTGCTTTACATGAGTTCAGATCTTCCAACCCCACAAGAACCTCCAAAGTGACCCCGCAACGGCTGTTGTCACCCCTGAGGAATGATAACTGGGCAGGCATTAGGAGGCTGGCAGCAGGGGGATGGGGGCTTTTGTATCATTTTCAGAAAAGAGGACTAGGCAGGTTCTGGGAAATCATTGACCAACCATGAGGCCCTGCCTCACGCCGCTGTAACGTTCTAGAACAGACCAGAGAATAGCAGCGGAAACTGACGACTGCCGGGAACAAAGTCTTGCCAAACCAACTTGACTTTCCTTTTGATCTGATGAACGGGCTGGGTGCTGGCAGGAGCAAGTGGAGTGTGACTGAACAACCTCCCCAGAGACGATGCCCGGTGGGCGTGCGTCGCCGTGCGCCCTCTGCTCCTGGATCTGGAGCTCCCACCGTGCCCCAGTTTGCGTTAGTTCCCTGAGCTGCCCTGCTCTTCTCCCACATCTGGTGACTCTGGGCCTCCGTCCCTGTGGTTCCTTCCACCTGCAACACTCAGCCCCTCACTTGTTTCCTAGTTAACTCCTCGTGTTTCTGGGCCCAGTTTAAACATTACTCCTCCGGGGAGGCCTCAACTCTGTCTGCACATCGTCCTCCCTGCTGCGCTGAGATTCAGCGCCGTGGAGAGGACTGGTTCTGTGACTATCCCGCCGTACGCTCCAGTGTCTATTTCGTGTGTCGCTGTGTGTGGAGGGCACGTGGCAGGTGCACAATGAATATCTGTGGAATGAATAAAAGGAAGGCTTTAGAGCTTATCCTGGCCCATGTCCTGAGAGGTGGTTGAAGGACCTGGGGATAGTCAACCTGGAAAAGAGAAGGTTCAGAGGCAGGCTGTCATTTAGAAGACAAGCTCTGTAGTTACAGACGTTCTCACAAAGGGCAGAACCAGGACCCATAGGTAGAAGTCAGAGGGAAGCAGGTTTTTGCTTACTCAAAGTGAAACCCATCTGTGCCAGAGACTGCTGGTTGCCTGCTCCTTCTTTAGTAACAGAACCCCACTTTTACTCAAGGCATCCCTGTGTCATTAAAAGATCACATTTTCTAGTCTATCTTGCAGCTAGGTATGACCATGTGACTAAATTTGCGGCCAAGTGGAAGTTGTTGGGTGAGACTTTTGGGAAAGCTCTTAAAGCTGGCTCAGATAGCTGGCACATGCCATTTTTATCCTTCCTCTCCATCCTTCTTCACATCTGGAATGCAGACCTGATGGCTGGAGCACCAGCAGCCATTTTGGAACATAAGACAACCATGAGGATGGAACCACGTGCTAAGGATAGTGGAGGAGAAAGATAGAAGGATCTGCAGATATTAAGGACATTATAGAACTACCATACCTACTCCGGCTCTTACTTCCTGACTTATATGAGAAATAAACCTTTACTTTATTTAAGTCACTATTATTGGGTTTTTCGATATGCAGTCAAACCCAGTCTTAAATGATACACCAAATGTTTTCCTCCTCCCTTTATGAGGGTCTCCATTCTCTGGTGCAGCTAGGGAAAAGACCATTTGATCTCACTCATCCTGCATCCTTCTGGCCTTCGACATCCCTATCATCACCTGCTCCCGACCCTCACCTTTGGCTTCCTAGATGCCCTCCTCTCTTGCCACCCACTTTGCCCCGCACTAGACACTGCTCCTCCGCCTCATCCTCGTGCAGCTTCCCCAGCACAAGATTGTTGTGTGTAGCAGGCATTTCCTGAGGTTGCGGGGGAAGCGGGCGGTAGCTTCAGTGCAGAGCAGGGACCAGTTTCAAAATCAATGTCAGACATCACGTTTCTAGAAATGTCTTGGCCACACCCCAGCAGCAGGGATTTCTTGCTGGCAATATCCTTCCTTTGACTCCCAGTCGAAGAAACTGCGTTTCTCCTGTTTCTCTCTTCCCTCCAGCTGTAGCTGTAGTCCCCAAATTCCAGGGCCGCTCCCACAGAGCAGGCGGGCCCTGGACCTCCTCTGCACAGAGCCACTGCTCCCGGTCTCCATCCATATCTGGCATCACGGGAAATTATGCTTTTTCTTTATCTTGGATCAGATGCTTAGATAGGGTCTATTCTCTCTGAACAACGCGAACCCTGGGGCTGGCGGGTTGGGGCTGTTTCTTTTCAGACTTACGGAATCAGCATCTCCCAGCGGGGGCCCAGGAATCCCTAATTTTAATAAGTTCCCCAGCGTGGGTAACTGAGGCCCAGAGAGGGGAAACAACCAGCTGAAGGTCACACAGCTGGTGACCAGCAAAACCTGAAGTAGATCTGAGATCTGCTAACGCCTCTTCCAGGACTTGTAAACTAGTCCAGGCCGCAGCCTGGACTCTGGGGTTTAGGTCATCCCGTGAGATCCCAGCAGGTCTGTCTGCCACGCGGATCCCCGTCTGCTCCCTCCAGGATCCAGGCCTGCTGGCTGACTCCACGGCAGGCCCACAGCTCTTGAATTTTAGCCTGGGAGCATCAAAGAGAAACTTGGAGCTTAGCCGGTGCCCTCAGAGTCTGGAAGCCACAGGCCCTGTGAGGATGGAGAGCGTGTGGAGATCGCCCCTGGCCCAGAGGGGAAACTGAGGCACAGAGAGAGAAAGAGACCAGCTTTTATCACCATTTGCAATGAGCTTCATTCTGAAAGTCAATGCTGCAGTGCCAGCAAGCTCCACAGGAGGTGGGGTATGTTCTGTGACCTTCTCTCTTCATAGGAAGGGAAAAGCCGAAAGGAAAGTTGAGGCTGGCTGCACAGAAAAAATAACAGAAGTGTGTTTTCATCTTGTTATGGCTTATCTCTGGTGGTGGAGCAGAGTGGGTTTTGTTTTTCTTTATTTTCCAAATTTTCTGCATTACTAATAACAAATTATATTAGAATTTAGAGTCAAGGGGAAAAAAATCATCTCCAGGGCCGACGGGGATACTGGAAATCATGCTTCAGACACGTCACGCCTGGTCTCCTGCTTTGTGGCTGGCACTGGCAGCCGCCCCTCTGCTCTGGGGCAGGTGGGCCAGGGAGGTCCCCGCCTGTCTCCTGGAGTACTGAGGAGGCCGCCCCCCGGGGACACCCGTGCCTCCTGGTTCCGCTGCTGACTCTCCGGATTGGGGCTGCAGGGGTTTTGCCTACTGGCTGCAGGCACGGCCCATCTGAGCATGCCCTGCTGTGGACGGACACATTTCTCATTACAGGTGTCTCATTACGAATACAAGGGGAGCTGGATCTGGCTCAGAAAATACCTGCAAGTGGGGGCCACCTCTGGCTGAGGCGGATCAGGGCTGCACCTCACAGGTGTCTGCGGCCTTATGGTCACTCCTGCTTGAAGTCTTGGGGCTAATTCTCCCCACCCCACCCCACCCCACCAGAGGCAGAGTCAACACGGAGGTCCATAGGCTAAAAGGTGGGTGGGGGGGTGGTTCTGTTTGTATCTGTGCAACATTTGGCAAGTCACTTGACCTCTCTGGGCCTCAGTTTCCTCACCCACAAAGCCACGGAGCGGAGGAAACTGATTGCCAAGGTGGCTTCCAGGGCTGACATTCTGGGATTCTCTTTGGCTTCTGGTGGGCTGTGCTAATAGTTGGACCCCCAGGGAAATGTGGGAGTGTTCCTGAGCAGAATTATATCCATCCGGTGGCTGGACCCTGATAGGAGACCGGGGAGGGGCAGGACCCTAGCTGTGAGAGCAGTCAGACCTTTTAATCTCGGCCCTTTGTAGTGGTGTAGGCTGGGGATGGAGCAGGGCTCCATGGATGAACTCAGGCAATTGTGATCCCCAGAACTCTGACTCTCTGTTTCTAAAGACTCTGAATTTCAGAGCTCAAATGCGAGCATAGCATTGAATCCTACTCACAAGGAGTGACCACAGGACTGTGAGCAGGTCACTTTCCCTCTCTGGCCTCGCCCCTCATCTGTTCAAAGAAGGACTGAACTGTTAGGTGTTTTAACGTCTCTCCAAGCTCTACGGCTCACTGGCCCTACATGTGACATTGACCGAACAACCACAGTGGCCACCACGGCTGCCATCTTTCCAGAAGAGGTGAGGGCCCCAGCACCTGACTGGCCTCAGGGCCCATTTTCCAGAGGAAGAAACTGAGGCTCAGAGAGGTGAAGTCACTGGCCAAGGTTGCACAGCTAGTTGGAGGCAGAGCTGGGGCTCGAACCCTGGTCTCCTATCCCTGGAGCCTGTGCTCTTTACTGCTCTGCTGTCCCCTGCCCTGTGCTGTCACAATGCCCTCCCACCATCTGTGTGCTGTCTTCTCTCCCTCCTCATTCCCCTTTGCCGCCTCCATCCTGCCTCTGTTTCCCCACCAGTTCTCCCCCAGCTCTCTGGGTCCAGCTATGCCAGTGTCTCCGATGTCCACTTAGCTGGAAAGATGCTCCGTCCCACAGTGCTCACTCTGGCTGCCCAGCGGCAGCCCTGCCAGCTCCGGGGCCTTTCTGGCTTGTGACCAGTTGCTGCAGAGAAACCCTGAGCTCGATTTTTCTGACCACCCGATGGCCACCGTTACCTCCACTTAATAAATTGCACAGGAGCAATGGGTGGTCGACGGCAGAGGCCTGCACGGCTGAGTTGGAAATTAAAAGCGGTGGCCAAGAGTGGATTTGAATGCAGCAACAGGAACCATGAATATTTTACAAGAAACCGGAATTATTAATGTTTCAATAAAAAACAAAACCCCAATGTCCATGTGAAGATTACATGCGACTTAAAGCCTTCAGGAAACCGCTGTGGTCCTCCTTCGCTCTCTCTTAAACCACTCAGCATGGTTTCGCTTAAACCGTCCCCATCTCACCAACCCTCAACCCACCGGCCCTAAATGGCGGTGGGAGGGCCGCATCCGCCCGACCGCCCCGATAATTAGCACGGCCCCCACCTTCCTTCGGAGCTACGGACGACCAGAGAAATATTTCTGGAAGACTATTTACGAACTTCCCCATAATCATCCATCATACGGTTCAGAAGGAATGGAGCAAGATTTCTTACCTCAAGGAGCCTCTAATGCAAAAGAGCTATTTACCGGCCGCGGACGGGGGCTGAGATTTCTGCTGCCATTACTATAGAATACATAATAGCATCAATAATTAAGTATAAATTGGATTTAATATTTTATGCTGGCGACATGTAATTTACACTCTACCCGAGAAATCAAAGGTCAAGTCTGAAATAAATGAGCGTGGGGTCGAGCCTCCAGTGGAATTAGCACATTTCCCCTCCTGGCAGCTGGAGCCCATGATGAGAGCAGGAGAGGAGCCGGGCCATGGGGAACGAGGGGAAGCTGGGGTCTGGGAGCCCTCGGGAGACGCTGGTCTTTACAAGAGGCCTCCGGCCTCCCTGGGGTGGGCGGACGCTGCTGGAGGCTCTGGGAGGGGGCGCTGGAGCGCTGGTGTTGGGGAGGTCAAACCCAGAGGCAAGTCCGCCTGAGGAGGGTGAGGCGTGGTTGTAGCCCTGAAGAGCTGGTGGGGTCCTGGGGGGAAACTGAGGCCCATAGAGGGGAAAGAGTTCCCTTAGATCACACAGTGACTTGGTGGCAGGGTCAGAATAGGACCCAGGCTCCCGGCTCCCAGCCTTGTCAGGACTGCTCTGACCTGCGGGCGGTGGATCACTGCCCCAGACGTCTGGGTGTGTCCCAGAAACACGATGGGCCTGCTTGCCTGCGGGAGAGACTGACCCCCGGCCTGGGCTGGTGCCTGGCTCCGTCCTGTGTGCTTCTCAGAAGGCCATGGCTGCGGTGGGGTGGGAGTGTGGTCTCAGGCCGGCGCTGTGGTCGAGTGTTGCGGGTGGAGAGGCAAGGATTCCCCCTGCAAGGGGGCTGAAGATCTGGTCGCTGTTTGGCATGAACAAGCCAAGCATGCGTGTTCACTAAACCCTTCCACAGCTCCCCACGGCCCCAGGAGAAAACTCCCGAGTCCTCTTCTTGCCTTACAAAGCCCTTCACCATCCCGCACCCACTCACCTCTATCTCCCCATCTCCTGCCTCATTCCCTTCCGCAAGCACCCCAAACTCCAGCAACGCCCCTGTGGGCCAGGCTCCTCTCACACCAGGCCTTTGCCCTGGCCGTTCCCTCTGCCTGGACACCCTTCCCTAGATACCCACATGGCCTGCCTCACTCATTCACGTCTCTGGCCTAGTCTCGTTCCCAAGCAGCCCCTGCCCATCTCCCCACCCCCACCCCATCCTCCTTGTCTGCTTCATCTTCCTTCCTTGTGCTCATCAGCACCTGCCACTTTATCTACCGGCAGGTTTACTGAGAGTCTCCCTTCACTAGAAGGTCAGCGTGGAACCTCGTCCAGTCTGTTCACTGCAGTTGCCACAGCGCCTAGAACAGAGCTGGGCTCGCGGTATGTGCTCGATTAATATTTGTTGAATCAAAGAATAAAAGAACCCAGTTAACTCCAAGTCATCTTTTACGTCTTTGCATAGCCATCATCTCCTCCGGGGAAGTCTGACCTGCCCTCCTGATTGACGCCCCCAGTCCCCCTCCTCCCTGAGCTGAGTCAAGAGCTTCCTCAGCTCCCCGCAGGACCATGTTCTAGCACCGGTCTTGAGGCTTCCACTTGTCTGTTTCCTTGTCTGTCTCCGCCCTTGTTCTGGTCTCTGAGGTCTCCTCGGTGCCTAGTGAAGGGTCTGCATACAATAGGAGCTCAGTAAACGAATGCTTGAACGTCCTGGGCCACGGACATGCGGCGTGATGGTGGGCCTCTTGGCGTGACAAGCAGATGGGAACAGGGAAGGATCTGGCCCAAGCCCTGAAGTCTAGGCTATAGGGGTTTTTAGAAGCTGCTAAAGCTGTCTTGCGAGGTGGCCCCAGCCAAGAAGCAGGGGTGGGGACCAGAGAGCACCCCCTCCCTCTTCCCACCCATCCCACCACACCCATCAAGCGCACAGGTTGGGCACGGAGCTGGGAGGGGCCCCCGGGAGGGGCTCTGCTTCCTCATCTGTGTTCCGGCAGATTGGAAAGATGGACGGTGCTATGGACTGAATGTTTGTGTTCCCCTAAAATTCCTATGTAATCCTAACCCCCAAAGATGATGCTATTTGTAGGTGGGGCCTTTGGGAGGTGTTTGAGTCATGAGAGTGAGCCCCCATGAATGGGATTAGTGTCTTTATAAAAGAGCCTCCAGAGAGACCCCCAGTCCCTTCCACCATGTATGGATGCAGCACGAAGACGCCGTCTATGAACCGGGAGGGGGGCCTCACCAGAACTCGAGCGTGCTGGTGCCTTGATCTTGGGCTTTCCAGCCTCCAGAACTGTGAGAAATGTTTCTGTTGTTTATAAGCCACCCAGTCTGTGGTATTTTGTTGTGGCATCCTGAACAGACTAAGACAGACCCCAAAGCCTTTCAGTTTGGAAACGCCCGCTTGGCTGTGACCTGGGGATGGGGGTGGGTCATGGGAACAACTGATGTTTGTTGAGGGCCAGACACTGCTTGGGAATTTTTAAAGTACTATCTCATTTAATTGTCACACAGCCCCACGAGGCGGATACTATTGTTCTCCCCAATTTATAGACCAGGAGACGGAGGCGTGGAGCCTAGTGGCTTGCGTAAGCTCACCTGCAGCTAGTCTGCAGTAGAGTCAGGGGTTGAACCAGGCTGACTGCTTCTAGCGTCCAGACTCCAAACACCATTGTCTTACCTGATGGCTGAGGTTTGTCTCCCAGTGTCAACATGGGGTTAGGATGGGGGCCAGTGTTTGGTCTGTGTCCTTGTTAAGGAGTATCTCAAATGGAGGGCCGGGGAGGGGGCCCTTTAAATGCTGAGGGAAGCGCACTGCACACCCCCTCGCCTGGAACTTGAGCCCCACAGGTCCAGGGCGGCATCTTTCTCGCTGACCCTCCACCCTTCCTGCCCACAAATGTAGACCAGACTGAGAAATAGCCACCTCCTCACCCTGCGAACTTGGCAGGTCACCTTCCCTCTCTGGGCCCCAGAGGCCTCACTCCAGGAGGGGGACACAGGCTCCCAAGCATCCTTCCAGCTTCATCAGCCAGGGATGCTGTGTGTCTGTCTCTGTGATCTCCTCCCTCCTTCCTCCCTCCGGCTCCTGCCGGGGCCTCCTATTGGCTGAACCCAATGGGAAGCCACAGGGCTCAGGGGTGTGTTGGTGTCGTCCATGCAGGTCACCCTGGCGGGTCCAGAGCAGGGAGGAAAAAGCAGAAACTGAACCTGGAGGGGCAACCAGAAGAGACGGCACAGTCTGGTGGTAAATGTTGGTTGAAGTGAATTAACCAGGAGGAAGGGAAGGAAGTTTCTCCTCCAGGATCCTCCAAGAGGTGCATTCAGCCAAGGCGACTCAGCGGGGCTGTGAACTTCCACCTCGTGTCAGGCTGGCCTTGGTCTCTGAACTTCCTCCATTTGAAGCAGATGTCATTGTGTCTTCTCTCCTGTCACCATCAAAGCACAGTACCTGTATTTTCTCTATTCCTCATAACAACCCCACATCTCTACCCCATTTCACAGATGAGGAATCTGAGGCTCAGAGAGGTAAGGAAAGCTGCCCAAAGAGACACAGCTGATGAGAGGCAGAGTCAGGATGGGGCCTAGGCCTGGGTGCTCTCCATGGGCCACTCTGCTCCCCTCTTCAGCCCCCCAGGAGAGAGAGAGGAAGCAGCGTGGGGAGGGGACGCCAGTGAGATCTGCCTCAAATCCTGGACCTCCCCACACTGGCTGAGCAGCCTTGGGCAAGTCACTTAACCTCACTGAGCTTCTGTTTCCTCATCTGTAAAACAGAGCTCAAGATATCTACCTGGCCAGAGTGTTTTGAATATTGCAGGAACGTACGTCAAACCTTGGCATTTGGAGGATGCTCAGCAGGGCTGGGCTCTGCAATGTCTGAGCTGGTTGGTGTGGATTGTCATGCGACAGAGGACAGGAGAGAGAGGGACACTGGAGTGTGGCAGGCCCTCCTCACCCCTGTGAAGGTGGTTTGAAGGAAGCTACTTGCCACGGGTTCTGGTTATCTATTAGTGCAGGAAATATCATCCCAAACTCAGCAATTTAGAGGAACGGCATTCTATTATTACCTCTGTCCTGAGAGCTGAGTTGACCAGGCTCCGCTGAGCGGTCCTCACTCAGTTTCTCGTGTAGTGTGACGAGAGTGTCCCAGGGCTGGAGTCGTCCCGAGGCTTCCTCAGTCTTGGGTCTGATGCTGACCCTGCCGTCCTCTGGGACCTCAGCCGGGCCCGTGGGCTGGACCGCCCGCCTGTGGTCCCTCCACGTGGCCTGGGCTTCCTCCGAGCACGGTGTCTGGGTTCCAAGAGGGAGCGTCCCAAGGAGGCAAGTGGAAGCTGTGTTGCTCTTTATGACCTAGCCTCCAAAGTCATGTAGCGTCACTTCCGCCATCGTCTCAGGCCCACTCAGATCAAGGGAGGGGACAGAGAGGGTCATTGTCACAGTGCTAGAAGAACATGTGGAATGGGAATTGTCATGGTAGTCATCTTGGGAAAATACAGTCTGTCACCCTGTATGGGTTCTGTGGCCTCAGAAAGTTCACATAAAAGGAGCTTTGGGGGGCCGGCTCGGTGGTGTAGTGGTTAAGTTCGCACACTCCACTTCAGCGGCCCGGGGTTCGCAGGTTCGGATCCCGGGCGTGGACCTTCGCACCGCTTGTCAAGCCATGCTGTGGCGGCGTCCCATATAAAGTAGAGGAAGATGGGCACAGATGTTAGCCCAGGGCCAATCTTCCTTAGCAAAAAGAGGAGGATTGGCAACAGATGTTAGCTCAGGGCTAATCTTCCTCACACACACACAAAAAAAGGAGCTTTGATGTCCCATTTGCTTTCTTCTCTCACATCTGGGAGACCCGTGTTTACCAAATTGCTTGTCTTCATTGACGATGGCAGCAACTGGTGCACCAGACTAGCCTGCAGTAAGACTATCATGGCTTTGAGGAGTGGGGGTAAACTGAGGTCCGGCACCTTGCACAGGATCGACACAGAGAAGGTGTTTGATAAGCCTTGGCTGGTGGGATCTTCATGCAAACAGCCCAGCGTTCCTGGGAGGGCAGGAGAAGATGTGTGTCCATGCAGGTGGGTCTCAGGGCTCAGACCTGCAGCCACTGGCACACAGAGGTCAAAGGCCTTCCCTGGGTCGCATAGCAGGCTGTCAGGAAATGCAGGAGCAGAATCCAGGTGTCCTGGCTTGGGGCTTCTGCCAGGATGTTGGGTGTCCCATGAATCTGTAGAAGAAGTTCCAAGGAGGTTTAAGTGCTGAGCTTCTGAGAAGTAGCCCTGACAAGGGCACAAGACCTTCCTTTCATGGCCAGATCCTGCTCTACCAGAGGAGGGCTGGGGGGAGATGGAGGGCACCCCACATGCTCTTCTTCCCATGTGACCTTGGCCCTCCTCCCATTGAGAGATGGGTGTGTGTTCCCTCCCTTGGTTCTGGGTGGGCCATGACTCTGGCCCTTGGATACACCTGTGATTGAAGGCCAGCGTCCCCCGTACTCTCTTCATAGGCTTTGACCAGCCCCGTAATCGGAGTCTCTGACTACACCTTGGGCTTGGGGAAGGATAAGGACTCAGACCCCTAAAGTGTCATTTCTCAAAGACTGTTCTCTAGAACACCAGGCCCTCTACTTACTAATGGGTGTTCTGTCAAGATAAAGGGGGAGGGTCCTGTAATCAGATAAGTCTGGGAAGTGGATTAAATAAAATCAAACTCTCTTGCAGGACTTCTCAGAACATTTGCTAGCATTTACTAACTCTCTAAGAGGGACCTGGCATTCTCAGTGCTTCCCAACTTTATTTGACTATGGAACCCCCTCTCCCCTTTTCCTTTTCCAGATGGCATCTCGAGAAACCAATGTTTCCTGGAACATGTTTTGGGAGACAGTGTTCTAGAGCAACTTGGGTGTTAAGGAGGGCAATTTTTAAATAACAGAAGCAAAGCAGAAACAATGGTGGCATGTCAGGCATTAGCCAGGGCACTCATTGGGGGACAGGGGTCCCCAGGTGTGCCTCATGGATACTATCTCTGCCTCCCCAATAGAGCTCAGGTGGGCAGTCCGCGTGGGTGTCTCAGGCCATAGAGAGACGTACCCAGGGCTTGTTCCGGAGTGGGGCCCTGAGACCAGAGGGGTAAATTTACCCAATGAGGCCTCCTTCCCCCTGCCTGTTGGTGGCACCAAGGACCCCTGGGCCCTGGGCCTTGGGAAGCAGGAAAGGCAGGCCCCAGGCCTGGGCTCTGGCGGCTCCTCCCCTAGTCTGGTCTGCGAGCTAATGTCGCCTCAATGCTGTGGTCAGGCGGCCACGTGGCTGCGCTCCCTGGGCGGGCAGGGCTGCATAATGGACGGCCCAGACCCACCCGCTGACGGCTCCATTAAGTGTGGTCGATTTTTTTTTTTCTGGTTCCTGGTGTTTTAAGCTGAGTGTCTCTGGGCAGGCGTTCAAAGCCCCGTTCCAGAGCTAATCTCAGAGGCAGGGACGGAGCAGACCTGGCTGCATTAAACGGCTAAATCTGGCCCAGGGTGGGAGGAGCTCACTCGAGGAAAGAATAGCTTCACTGTGGTCTCGGACATTGGTCATCAGAGCTGGCTGCTCTCCCTGTCCTTCAGGCCGTCAGAGGGAGTTGCTGGGCGGTGTAGGGGGGCTGGGGAGTGGTCCCAGGTGAAGACATTGAATTTGAGGGCTCCATGCCTTTGCTATGTGTCCTCCAGGCAACTGCTGACCCTCTCCGTGCATTGGTTTTCATACTAGGATTAGCTCCTTTGTAGGCCTCTCTACAGGATGGGCTTCAAGAGGTTTGGGAGCTGGACATTCTCTGTAGTTGAAGGTTACCAGAATGTCGGGGTTGGGAGGAGCTTGAAGCCTTCCGAAGCCTGAAGAGAAAGTCCAGGCCAGCCAGCAGGGCACAGGGACCAAAGGTTGGGGGTCTAGGCAGGCAGTGGTCATAGGATGGCCCAGTGATGGGGAGTTGGGGCAGAAGAGACTCAGGCATTGGGGCCAGATGCCTTTTCGCATCATGCAATCTGAGCCCCCCTCTTTCTGGGGCTAGGACCCCAGAGCAGGGTAGGCTTGAAGCTCAGCTGTGCTGGTAGGTAAGGGGGAGAGGGGAGCAAAGGTCAGGACGGGGTGAGAAACCCCTATTGCTGAGCCCTGGGTGGGGGCAGGGCCCTTGCCCCAGGCCAGAGCCTGGAGAGGAGGCGAGCTTGCTGAGAAGCCGTGGGCCCCGGCTGGGTGGGAGGCACAGGGGCCGAGAGCAAGGTGGGCCCGACAGCAGATCCCACCACACAAGAGCCAGAAAAGCCCTTGGAGATCAAGTTCATCCCTTGGTGGGGACACTGAGGCTCGGGGAGGGAGGAGCTTGCTGAAAGTCACACGGTGGCAGACCTGGGACTAGAACTGGGTCTCCGATTCCCTGTCACATCCGTTCTCTGCTAGGTGGGGAGCTCCCGGGTCAGGAGCAGGCCCTGGTCACCTCCACGCCCCTCCCCAGCCCCGCCTGCACTTGGCCCCCAGCGTATCGGGGGCTCAGTCATCCAGGTCCCCGGATGAGAGACGTCTTGACCACCCAAGGTGGGGCAGGGCTGGCCAGAGGCGTGGGAGCAAGATGGACTAGGAGGCAGGTGATCTAATATCTAGTCCCTCGTGGCCACCAGCTTGCTCAGTGGTCTTGGTCGAGTCATTTCCTCCCTCTGGGTCTCGGTGTCGGCAGGTGTAAAGTGGGAGCGACTGGCCTAGCCTGGGGATCGTTCCGGGGCGTCTGGGTTCTCTGCGGTTCTTCAGGGGCTGGTGTTGGGGCCTCTCCAGCCAGCACCCTGACTGCCCACTGCAGCCGCCTGGTCTCCCTACGTGTCCTCTCCTGTCTTCTCCTCGTGGAGTCACCGTGAATCCTTCTCCCTCCCACCCGCCACTGAACTACACCTTCTATTGAATGTCTACTGTGTGCCCCACTGCCACGCGCTGGGCTCTTGCAGTCAGAGAACCGACAGTTCAGTTGAGGAGAGTAGGGAGGCAGGACACGGGCCCAGGACAGTGAGGGGTTGTGTTACTCTCCCATTCTGCTGTGACAGGTGGCCCCCATCTTACTGGCTTTAACCAACACAGATCTGTTATCCTACGGTTCTATAGGTCAGAAGTCCCACTGGGCTAAGATGAAGGTGTCGGCCCAGCTGCGTTCCCTCTGGAGGCGCCAGGGGAGAATCTGTTTTCTTGCTTTTTCCAGCTTCCGGAGGCCACCCACATTCCTCGGTTTGCGACCTCCTTCCTCCATATTTAAAGCCATCAGCCTAGCATCTTCCAATCTCTCTCTCTCTGAATCTGACACTCCTGCCTCCCTCATGCAGATGGGCCCAGATTCATTGTAGAGATGGGCCAGGATACTCCTCCATGTCAAATCCTTAACTTAAGCACACTGCAAAGACCCTTCCGTGCATCACAGATTTCAGGGATTAAGACATGGCCTCTTGGGGGGCCATTATTCTGCCTACTGTCAAGACAATCCCTGCTTCCAGAATTATCTGGTGGCACAGAAGTCCCGCCCAGGCCTTGCTTGGAGCCTGTCTTGGGTTTAAATCCCAGTTCCTCCAGCTGTGAGCTGTACAGCCATTGTAGGCAAATCTGTCAGCTGCTCTGAGCCTCGGTTTCCTTGTCTGTAAATCGAGGATCATAACACCTACCTCACAGGCTTACAGTGAACATCCGAGATACTGCAGGGAGGGTGCAGACCATAGCATCCAGGCCAGAGAAGCCACTCAATAAATGATCGCATCTGCTTGAACTTTTAGCTGGTATATCGCACGCCTCCTGGTTCTGGGTGGACTGCAGTGGCTGGGTCAGGACAGGCAGTGGATGAGGCTCAAGTTCCCCCCGCCCACCTGCAATGACATCCTGGGGATGGTCATGGGATGGGAAGGGTTCATGACACTTACACGCACCGGGACCCCTCCTGTCTCCCTCTGATTGTTTCATTCATGCAGCTCTCACTTGCTGAACTCCCACTGACAGAGGGACAGTGGTGGATAGGACAGACACACACGCTCCCAAGAAGCTTGTGCTCAAGTGTGTGTGGGGAAGGAACACTCAATAAACAATAAAGCTGTTATGTACACAGAATAGTTCCAGCTTGCTAAGTGTTAGGAAGGATATAAACGGGGAATGTGAGGGAAAGTAGTGGGGTAGTCAAGGAAGTCGCTCTGCTGCGACATTTAAGCCAAGCTCTAAAAATGGGAAGAGCCAAGCCTGGGGAGAGTTGGCTTAAAGCATTGACCTGGGCCTAAGGAACAGCATGTGCAAAGGCCCTGCAGAGGGAAAGATTTGCATATTCGGAGGCCAGTGTGGATAGAGCAAGAGTGTAAGGGAAGATGAGGTGGGAGGGAGGCAGAGCCAGATCCGGCAGAAATTTGGATTTTGTTCTAAGGATGAAGGGTGGAGGGTTTGGAGAAGGGAGACAGGATGATTTGGTTTATGTTTTTTTTGTGTGTGTGTGAGGAAGATCAGCCCTGAGCTAAGATCCAATGCCATTCCTCCTCTTTTTTTGCAGAGGGAGATTGGCCCTGGGCTAACATCCGTGCCCATCTTCCTCTACTTTATATGGGATGCTGCCACAGCATGGCTTGACAAGCGGTGCGTCGGTGCGCGCCCGGGATCTGGGCCTGCGAACCCCGGGCCGCTGAAGCAGAGCGCGCGCACTTAACCACTATGCCGCCGGGCCAGCCCCTGGTTTATATTTTTGAATCTCACTCTATCTGCTTGGTAGTTTGTGAACGCCTCCTCTGATATCACCCTCAGATATAGTCATTCGTTTTTCTGTTTTATAGATGAGAAGACTGAGACTCAGCGAATAAGGATAACAATGGCAGCTAACATTTCCGGAGCAGTTAGGGTGTCAGATTCAGCCCGGCGCTGTTAACACTGTCTCGTGTAATCGCGTTAGAATTCTTGGATGAAGGTAGCTGTGTCGTCCCCATTTCACAGATGGACAACCGAGCCTCAGAGGCCTGAGGAAATGGCCCAAGGTCACAGAGGAGGTCAAGACGGAGCTGGGGTTTGAGCACCGAGCTGTCAGAAAACGTCTCGTCAAGTGTCTGCTGATTCCTCGACAGGTGCCAGGCCCGTGTCAGGAGCTGGGAAACAGGTGACCGAGATGCAGACCCTGGCCGCAGGTGGCCGTGTTCTGGGGGAGAACAAGAGGACAGCGCAGCTTTGATAAGCCCTGGTCTGTAAAGCAAAGGGGTTTTCTCTAAAGTTTTTGTATTTAAGGGGAGAGCGGGAGGGGGACTTGAGGGACGTCGTGGGAGAAGTTGGAAGCCTTGAGGCACTAAGGGGAACAGAAAGAGCACTGGACAGGGCATCACTGGCCCCGGCCCTTGTCCCAGCTCTGCCACCACACATATTCATCAAACACCTCTGAGCACCTTCTAATGCCACCAAGGTGACAGAGAGCCAGTGTCCACTCTTGTAGAGCTCACAGTCTTGTGGGAAGCAGCCCCTGAGCAGGTGTGAGGAAACTTATGAAAGTGGAAATGAGGTCATATTTCTCACTGTGGCCCTCACAGCCATGCTGACCTTTGACCTCTCTTGCCACAGCTCCCATTTTGACCCCTCTGTCTGTGCTCCAGCCTCATGAGCCCTCTCTCAACTTCTTGAATGGGCCACGTTTTCTACACCCACAGGGCCTTTGCACATGCTGTCTCTATTTTTTTCCAGATCTCAGGTTTATCATCATTTCGTCAAGGAAGCATCCCTGACCCTCATGACAAAGTCAAGGCCCACCCATTAGATGCCTTATGACACTTAAGGTTGTGCAGTGAGTAAAAAAACCTCAGTCCACACACTCAGATGTGCAAGAAATGGAATCTTCTTTATTTTTATGTTCCATTAGTCTATTTGTGTTTCCTTGCATTAATATCACACTGTCTTAATGATTTTAGCATTATAATAAGTCTTGATATTCAGTGGCTTAAGTTCTTTAACTTTGTTCTTCAAGATCGCCTTGGCTATTCTTAACCTGTGCATTTTCATTAAAAAATTTTGAATTACCTTGTCAGTTTCCACCAAAAAATTCTGCTGCGATTTGGATTTGAATTGCATTGAATTTTTGGAGAACAGATAGTTTGATAATATTGAGTCTTCTAATCTATGAACATAGTATACTCTTCCATTGATTTTATGTCTTTAATTTCTTTTAACAATGTTTTATAGTATTTTTGTGTAGAGATTTTATACATCTCATTTTAGATTTATTATTAGTTATTTGATATTCTATTATAGATTATATATTTTACATTACATTTTCTAATTATTATTACTGGTATATAGAAATACAATTGTTTGCTAAATTTGCCAATTAATTTTGGTTATTTGTGAATTATTTTAGATTTTCTATGGATACAACCACATTGTCTCTTGCATCTTCCTTTATAATCTTTATGCCTTTTTTTTTTCCTTAACTAATTGCTCTGGCTAGGATCTCCAGTACAATGTTGAGTAGAAGTGGTAATAGTAGACACAACTGCCTCATTAGCAACCTCAGAGGAAGGTTCCCAGTATTTTACTATTAGGTGTGATATTTCCTGTGGTTTTATATAGATTCCTTTTATCAGGTTAAGGAAAATTTTCCTATTTTTTATATTTGCTTAGATTTTAAAAATCATGAATGGGTGTTGAATAGTATCAAATGACTTTTTTGCATCTATTGAAATGATTGTGTGATTTTTATCCTTTATTTCCTTTATTCTGTTAATATGATCAGTTCCAATAATTGATTTTTAAATGTTAAACCAAACCTCTCATTCCTGGGGAGAAAAACCCCAACTTCGTTGTGACTATAATAATCTATCTACCTGTGGATTTGGTCTGCTAGTATTTTGATAAGGATTTTTGCATTTATCTCATAATTATCCTTATAAGAACTCTTCAAGGAAGATAACTATTATTATCTCCACTTTACAAATGAACAACTGAGCCTTAGAGGAGTTAATTAATCATGAGAGAGATTGGTCTGTAATTTCCCTTTCTTGCCATGTTTTGGTATCAGGGTTATGCTGGCCTCAAAAATGTGTTAGAAAATATTATTTTAAAATACATTCTTTGGAACAGTTTGTGTAAGATTGGCATAACTTCTTTTTATGTTTGGAAGAATTCACCACTGAAACTATCTGTGCCTAAAATTTTCTTTGTGATACTTTTCTTTTTTTAATGGGTATGTTTCTTTTAAAATACATAGGACTACCCAGATTTTCTATTTCCTCTTTTGTCGGTTTATGTTTGTTGAGTTGTTTGAGGAATTTGCCTAGTTCATCTAAATTATCAAATTTATGAGTGTAAAACTTTACATAATATCTTCTGATTAATTTTCAAATATTTTTAATATCTGTAAGCTCTGTAGTGATGTCTCCTTTTTTCATTTCAGATTTTGGTTATTTACACCTTCTCCTACACAAAACCAGCTTCAAGAAGCTCAATGAAGCTTTCCAAGGTCCCACCAGCCTGCACACCACACAGCCATTTTTATTCTGGGGTCTTGCTGCCTCCTTGGATGCTCCCTGGAAGCAAGATGTATAGACTTTTCAGATCCTATGAAGTTGTCTGGTGTTCTGTTGTCCTCCTATAATACTTGGCCTGTGGGAAATATAGCGTGGGGTCTGCCTTTCTCAGGGTGCCACAATCTCTACACCACTCTTCACTATTTCTGATTCTCCCCAAAGTCCGTATACTACCCCACTACACACGTACACATTCACACTTACATCAGCCCAGGAACTTTTACCTAATCTGAGGGATGGGGGAGGTTGCTCTCACTCCTTACATAATCTCCAAAATTTTTCCATAACCTGAGGTTTTGACTCCCTTTTTGAAGTTCCAAAGCCAGGAAGACACTCCTATTTTCTCTTTCTGCTGTCTCATTGCTTCCTTGAACTCAGACAGGCCAGAGCAAAGAGAGATGGGGTGAGTGGATAGAGATGAAGCTTGGGGAGTAGGCAGGTGAGCTTGAGTAAGTCATTTAATCCCTTAGAGCCTCAATTTCCCCAGTTGCAAAATGAAGGTAATGACCCCTATCCTGCCTCATTCTCAGTATAATCAAAAAGGATCAAATGAATGTTCAAAAGCAAGGACACTTAAAGAATGTTTATTTTATTGTGAACTATACCATCCACTCAAAAGGATATACAAACATACACATACCATGTAAGTAATAATAATTGCAAACAATTGTAATGTAATACACAAAAATGATAAAACAGATGCCTGTGTCCACCCACCCAGCTCAAGACATCACTGTACCTTTGAGACTCCTTGTGGGTCTCAACTGCTTCTTATCTATCTCCCAAGAGGTAACCAACATGCAGAATTTTATATTAATCATTCTCTTTCTTCTCCTTATAGTTTTACTCTTTAAAAAGACGGCTCTTAACAATGCATTATTTTAGCTTTGCCTATTTTGAGCTTTATATAAATGAATCCTGCTGTTTGTCTTTTTCTGTGACTTGCTTCTTTCATTCCTTGTTGTGTTGTGAAATCTATCCATGTGTTTTTGTGTGGCTGTAATTCATTCATTTTCACTGCTGAGTAATATTCCATTGTAGGAATATACCACAATGGATTTACTCATTTCCTATTGATGGGCATTTGGATTGTTTCTAATTGGGTCATTTCAAAAAATGCTACTATGAACATTCTTGTAGATGTCTCCATACCACAGCTGTGACTTAATGCAGACCAAAGATTTTCTTTAGGAGTGAAATTGCTGAGTCTTAGGGTATGTGCATATTTAATTCAAAAACATTATTTACTAGATGCATTAGTTTGCTATAGCAGCTGTAACAAATTACCTCAAACTTAGTGGCTTAAGAAAACACATTTGTTTTTTTTTTTGTGAGGAAGATCAGCCCTGAGCTAACATCTGAGCTAATCCTGCTCTTTTTGCTGAGGAAGACTGGCTCTGAGCTAACATCTATTGCCAATCCTCCTCCTTTTGTTTTTTTTTTGCCCCAAAGCCCCCAGTAGATGGTTGCAGGTCGTAGTTGCACATCCTTCTAGTTGCTGTTTGTGGGATGTGGCCTCAGCATGGCCGGAGAAGTGGTGTGTCGGTGCGCGCCCGGGATCCGAACCTGGGCCGCCAGTAGCGGAGCGCACGCACTTAACTCCTAAGCCACGGGGCTGGCCCAGAAAACACATTTTTTATCTTATAGTTCTGAAGACAGAAGTCCAAAATGGGTCTCACTGGGCTAAAATCAAGGTGTTGTCAGGGCTGTGTTCCTTTCGGAGGCTCTAGGGAAGAAGCTGTTTCTTCACCTTTCCAAACTTCTGTAGGCTGCTACATTCCTCCGTTCATGACCCCTTCCTTCATCTTCAAAGCTGGAAGTGTAGCATCTTCAAATCTTTCTGATGCTGAGGGCTTCCTCTCCCACTTATAAGGACCTTATGATTATACTGAGCCCATGTGGCTGATCCAGGATAATCTCTCCATCTCAAGGTCAGCTGATTAGCAACCTTAATTCCATCTGCAAACCTAATTTCCCTTTGCCATTTATTCATATTCATAAGTTTTGGGGATTAGGATGAGGACATCTTTGAAGGGGAGGTATTATTCTGCCTACCACGCTAGACAACGCAAAATCGTTTTCTAAAGCTGTTGTCCCTATTTATACTTCCACCAGTGGAGGATCATTTCCTTTGTTCCTTCAAGAACCACTTTCTACATTTTTTATTATAATTTCTTATTTTGAAATAGTTTAAAATTCATAGGAAGTTGTAGAAATAGTCCAAAAGTATACCCTTCGCCCAGCTTTTATATGCGTTTTCTTGCCTTTTTTTTTTTTGCTTTATAGTTCTATGAAATTTTATCACACGTGTAGATTTGAGCAACCATCACCACAATCAGGATAAAAACCCCTTTTAAACCCTAAGCATGGTACAAAGCTTCAAGATCCATCATGAAAAGGCTGGCCCTGGAGGCCTCATGTGGGTAAGAAGAATGGCTCAGAGCCACGGGATGTTCCAGGGTGAGGCCGCGAGGGAGGCAAAGAGACAGTCTTGGCGCTTGAGGTGCTGCTCCGTTGGGGGGCAGCCGTGCCCCGGGGGTCCTGGTGAAGGTCACCTTGGCCCAGCCTTCCTGGTGCACCTGAGCACGCAAGCAGCAGGGAGAAGCAACGACTTTAACTCTTCCAGATTAATCCTGCTAAGTTGCAACAATATTGATATGCTATTATTTTCCATCTTTATTCATCCCCCGGCGAAGAAAGAACGACTCCCCCCAGGCCATTCATAATTGAAAAATGCTTTTAAGGCCTTTACGAGTGGAATACTAAATTTCGCGAGGTGCCTGCTTTATTGGGCCTCCAGTCACGATGATACATTTGCTCCCTAATGTTCTTTAAGGCAGGGAGCTCCAGTGGCGTGATGGATGGGCCCGATCTGAATCAATGCTCATTAGTGACTCCAGCGGCCAGGTGGCCTGGGCTGCTCACTCGAGTGGACAAATCAGGCAGGGGACTGGCTCTCAGAGAGAGACAGGAGCGAGGCCTGTTGGCCGCCATTTGCCTTGGACTCTGACTTATCATTCCTTCATTCAATAGATTCTTACCGCCACTGTGTGCTGGGCCCGGTGCTGGGTACAGAAATGCATCAGACCCACCCTGTCCTCCAGGAGCTCCCGGGACAGGCACACAGATAAGGACAATAGAGTGGCACATGTCTAATGCCAGGGGTTTGCTGGGGTTCTGGGGAGCATGAGAGAGGTTAGTTTTACATGGAGGCTGGCAGGTAAGAAGTGCTTTATACCAGAGGTGACATTTTAGTGGTGTGCAATAAGTGTTTGTGATATGAACGAAGGAACTCTCCAGGGTGAGAAGGTGTTCCCGGTAGGGAGAGGAACACAGGCAAAGGCTTGGAGGTGCGACCCAGCCTGGAGTGAGGAGATCCAGCCACTTGACTACTTAGATGAGCCAACCTGGTGGCCTCAGAGGTGGCCGAAGCTGTAATCCTACCGATCCCACTCACAGAATCCCAGAACTGGTCAAAACAGAATTGGAAGGATCCTCAGAAAACATCTGGCTCAACCGCTTGTGATTCTGATGGGCAACTGAGGTCCAGAGAGGGGAAGGGACTTGCTCACAGTCTTGCAGCAGGGTAATGGGGAGGGCCAGGACCCGAGTGGGACTCTGACAACACAGCTGTGGCCTCACTGAGACCAAAGTTCAGCTTCGGCCTTGACCTTCGGCCTTAGTCATTATGTGCAAACGTGGGTTCATTACATGAAACTTGACGTCCCTCCTGCTCCCGAAGTCTATGAAGCCCAGAGAGAGTAAAAGTCTTCTGTCGGGTCACGCACAGCTAGTTAGTGACACGGGTGGAGGGAGGGTGGGGACGTAAAGATAAGTTTAAGCAAGGAAAATGGGTGGTGGGAGGAGGCTAATGTTTGCTGAGTGCCCGGGACAATGGGCTTTTTACTGGCGTCCTCTCCTTTAATCTCTAACCTTGGTGGCCTTGGCAGCACGCTGGGCACCCCCATTCTGCCAATGAGGATTTAGAGGTGAGGTGGCTCATCCACGGTCACACAAGGGGGACCCAGGATTTGAGCCCAGATTTTTTCTTAAATTTCAAAGCCCATGTGCTTCCCAGTGTCCTCAGCCGTCCCCTCAGCGGCCTCAGAGACACAGGACGACTGCCTCTTCTGTGGTCCCAGGGTCCCTGACCACTACCCAGGAGTGTTAAAGCCTGTGTCAAGTCAGTGACCAGGTCAGCCTGGGCCTTTGTTCTCCCCTGAGGAGGCTGGTGCTCAGTCTCTGTCCAAAGATCTGGGGGGAATAGGGGTGCGGCCAGGGAGAGAGCAGCCAGGAAGGGGAGGGACCAGGGCCTCAGCTCTGGATCTCTACTTTCTCCCTGGGCAGGCCTCTCTCCCCAGGGCCTGCTGAGGACTCAAGAGGCCTTGGTCTGGGCCAGGCCTGACACGGGGATTGGGGACAGTCAGGCCTCTGACCCCTGCAGCTGGTTCCAGGCCTTGTGCTTGAGCTGTGGCCTTGGGATTCAAGGCCCTTCTCCCTGAGTGACACCATCCGAGTGGTCCACGTGGGCGCTGAGGGCAGCAGAGCTGCGTGCCTGCAGCTCTTCCCTGCCCCTCAGGCCTGGGGCGTCACTCGAAGCGGCACAGGCACAGAGCCCAGCTCGTCTCACTGACAGGCTGCCTTCACTCAGGGGACCTCACCCTGGAAGCCTCAGCCAGCGCGGCTTGGCCGATGGGCCCTTCTCTTCCTGGCTCCTCGATCCCCCCACCCGCTGTGTTGAGGCGCCTGCAGCGCGAGGCTGGACCCGGCCAGGCCAACTGCCCAGCGGCCGCAGTGCTTCCCCCACAAGACATGGGCGGCCTGGGCTTCCTTCCTCCCTCCTCAATCTCCGCCCCTCCAGGATGCCCCTTCTTGTCCTCAAAATGCTGCACTTCTCACCCTCGGCCCTTTCCCCAAATCTCTGAGGGGCCAGCTCCTGGACACTCGGGTTGTAGCTCCAGTGTCACCTCCTCAGAAAGGAGCCCCAACCTAAAGAAGTGCCCTCTCCAGGTCACTCTGTCATGTCCCTGCTTCATTCCCTAAGGCGCTTACCTCTCTGAAATCCCCTTGTTGATGTATTTGTTTATTTACGCACTGTCTGTCTCCCCTCAGGGACATCACATTTATTATTGATCAAATGAGTGCAGGATGAATGAGTGAATGAGTGAATGAGTGAGTGAATCATGACCTGCCTCTCACTCGGAGCTTCAAAGGGGCTCTGTGGTTAAAGGCAAACGGGACCCTGCTTTAAATTCCTGCTCTGCCACTTACCAGCTGAATGAGAGTAAACAAGGGACCTCCCATCTCTGGGCCTCTGTTTTCTCATCTGGAAAGTGGGACCAACACCAGCTTTCTCCCGGGGGTCTGAGCGGAGTAAATGAGAGCAAGCGGGTGGTGGTCTCTGCATGGTATGTAGTGAATGGTAAGAGCTCCCTGCAATGTAGTGGATATGTTGCCGGGCCAAAGATTTCCTCCAGGTGAAGGGGCCGGGGTCAGGGAAGGCTGGGTGTGGGTGAGCTCTGGGCCTCAGTTCCTCCGTCTGAGATGTGAGCAGACTAATTTTCATGAAGATACAGGAGAGAATGTTTGGGGAAACGCTCCAGAGCACGGGCCTGTGGAGCAGAGAGATGAGGGGCACATCCTAGTTTTGTGCCACAGCTTGGAGAATCACTAGCAGTGTGATCTTGGCAAAGAACTTAACGTCACTGAAGCTGCATCCCCATGCAGATACGGGGCCAGCGCTGAGGACCCCAGCTTGGGGTCCTGCCCTTGGGGTGCTCACAGGAGAGCTGCGTGGAGACAGATGGCAAAGAACAATTACAGCCCAGTGTGGAGTGTGCACTCATATAGGAAGCCCAGGGACTACGAGAACCAGCAGAGGGCTTCCTGGAGGAGGTGGCATTGAAGTCAAGACCCAAAGAGTGAGGAGGAGTAGGCCAGCGATAGGAGTGAGGAATGGAGAGAAAGAGTTCCAGGTAGAAGGAACAGCATGTGCAAAGGCCCAGAGCAAGAGCTTGTTCTCCATTGCCCCTTCATACTGGCTTTAAAGACACTCCTCCCTCCAGTGGCCCTCCACCCATTCCCAGGAGAATCCTGGTTTTTAAATATCCTGGTCTAATATGGAGCCTGTGCATCTCTGAACTCAGGCAATTGGCCATCAGCATCTGTATTAATTAGCTGGAGCTGCTATAACAAAATACCATAGACTAGGGAGCTTAAACAACAGACATTTATTTCTCACAGTTCTGGAGGCTGGAAGTCCAAGATCAAGGTGCCACCAATGAGATTCCTGGTGAGGACCCTCTTCCTGGCTTGCAGACTGCCACCTCCTTGCCATGTCCTCACATGGCAGAGGGAGAGAGTGAGCTCTCTTCCTCTTCTTATGAAGCCACCCGTGCCGTCACGAGGGCCTCCTCCTCATGCCATCTAATCCTAATTACCTCCCAAAAGCCCATCACGTGAAAGTATTAGGCTTCAACATATGTATTCGTGGAGACACAATTCAGTCCACAGCAGCATCTGCCAGAGGGCTGAGGGCAGAACAGGAGCACACAGGAGCCGGAAGGACCTCCGTGGTTTTATTCTGGAGGCTCAGCCCCATGAGGGCAGGTGCTGTGTGTGTCTGGGGCCCAGAACACATGTGGTGCCCGGTAGGTTCTTGGGACATCCAGCACCCTCCTATCAGATGGAGAAACTGAGGTTGAGCTGAGGCGAGGACAAGTCCAGCATCACACCAAAGGCTAACTGCCAAACTGGGACCAGAACTGACCCTCAGGCCACGCTGCCCCCCAGTCTGGCCCAGGAGGAGGTTTCAGGGCCCAATCAGGGTTGGATTCCGGAGGCAGGAAGACCAGGGCGGGTCGGCACTGCTCTCTCTTCCTCCAGCTTCCTCACCATCCTTGCATTCAATGATTACTGTCAAGTACCTACTATGTGCCCGGCTAATCCTCGTGCTGCAGATACGGCAGCGAACAAAACCGACAAGGTATCTGATTTCATGGAGCCTCTCCTAGTGGGCAGAGGCAGACGATAAACAAGATTAATAATTAAAACAGATAGGAGGTGAGGTGACGGCAAACGCCGTGGAGAGAAATAGAGCAGAGCAAGAGGGGTGAGAGAGAGCAGGAGGGCGGGAGTCCTTACAGACCCGTGTGTCAGGGGAAGCATCTCTGGTAAGGTGACATGAAGGAGTGAGACCTGGAGGAAGGTATGGTGGTTTTAAAATATGTCCACAAATTCTTTGATATTCTTCCCTTCAAGAGACGGAGCTTGAGTGTGGACTGGACTTGGTGACTCACTTTTAACAAGTGGAATGCACTAGAAATGATGGGTAGGTTATAAAATACGTTGCCATTTCCAGCTTGCTCTCTCTCGGATCACCTGCTCTAGGGAGAGCCAGCTGCCATGTTGTGAGGACACGCAAGCATCTCCGTGGCGAGGCCCACCTAGTGGAGAACTAACCCCTCTGCCAACAGCCAGGGAGGAACTGAGGCCTCCTTCCGACAGCCAGGTGAGGGAGCCATGTGGGAAGTGGACCCTCCAGCGCCAGTCAAGCCTTCAGATGAGTGCAGCCTCTGCTGACATTCTGACTGCAGCCTCCTCAGAGAGCCCGACCCAGACCCAGCCACTTCTGGAATCGCAGCCCACAGAAACTATGTGATAATAAATGTTTGTTGTTTTAAGCCACTAAATTTTGGGGTAGTTTGTTATACAGCAACAGATAACAACTACAGAAGGGGAGGAGCCAACCCTATGGATACCTAGGGGGAGAGGGATCCAAGCAGAGGGGACAGCAGGTGCAAAGGCCCCGTGCCTCCGTGCAGGGAAGGTGAGGATTCCACCTGTGGCTCAGCCCTTGTCTGTTTGGTCCTCAGTTTCTTCATGTGTCAAAGGCAGTCAACAGACATTATCAGATGAGAAATTTGATTAGAGACCTAGGAAGGCTCAGAGAGGGCAGAAACTTTAGCCACACAGCGAGTTTTGACCACCCTGCGATGCAGGCTAGCTCCACTCAGCAGGCACCTTCTGTGCTGTGGTTGCTGACCCTGACTTCTGACCCCCACCCAGACCTCGTGGGTCAGACTCCCCAGAGGAGGATCCTGGGGACCCGTCTTTTTATTTACCTCCTGGGTGATTTAGATCCACACACAAGATTGAAGGCCCTGCCCTGCAGTCCTTGGTTTCCTCGGGCTCTGCAGTTCCTGGTCTCCCTCAGGCCACCTGGCCAAGACCTCCTCATCCTTCAAGACTTACCCCGGGCCTCATGTCCCCTGGGAGCCTTCCCTCACCCTTCCCCAACCCCTAGGGTCAGACCTTCCTGCCGCTGGCTTGCCTCTGGGCCTCACGCAGAAGTGTATTGATTGCTCGTGCTGTGGCTCCTGAACAACGTGTTGTGAGTCTTTGTGTAGCTGTGTGTGTCTCTGAAGCTGGAGAACATGTACAATATACACATTAGCCCAGAAGTCAGAACAGGGCCCAGGGCCGAGTAGGTCCTCGGTAAAATGTTCTGGATGGATAGAATGTGAAGGGATGGAAAGAAAATTGGAAGACAGAAGGAGATAGGATAGGAGGAAGGATGGGAAGAAGATGGGGGGAGGGGTGGGAAGAGGGATGGGAGCATGACGGGAGGAAAGAAGAGAGGAAGGGTAGGAGATGCAGGGAGGAGGGATAAAAGGAGGAATGGGAGGAACCAGCAGGAGGGATGGAAGGAGGAACAGGAGGAGGATGAAAGGCAGGCTTGGAGGAGGGATTTGAGGACAGTGAGAGGACAGACGGGAGAAGGCATGAGAGGAGGACTGGAAGGAGGGATGGGAGGAAGACCGGGAGGAGGGATGGGAGGAGGGATGGGAGGAGGGATAGGAAGAAGGTTGGGAGGAGGGATGGGAGGAAGACGGGGAGGAGGGATGATGGATGCATGAGTGAACCAATGAGTACATGAGTGGGTGAACACAGTCTCGCTGACCATTGTGGCTCCGTCCGCCCAGACCAGAGCTGCAGCTCGCTGTCCGTCACTTGGCGGGCTCTCTGGGTTAACCAGGCCTCTGTTTTACTAACGCCGTCTTCTGCAGCAGAGGCAATTAGAGCGAACGGCTGGAAGCGTCTCCCCAGGCAGCCCCACCTGCCCTGTCCTGTCCCATTAACTTCCAATTCAACAGCCATCCCCGACCTGCAATGTATAATGAAAGACATTCAAAATATATCCAAATGGCATGAGTATTGATTTATTAATGCCGGGGAATGTTGCTCTAATTGAATTGAGATCCAGGAAGTAAGTTAATGTAGCTGACGGTGCTACAGGAATTGAATTACCCCAGGGCCCAGAATTATTACCTTTTCACTCTCTTTGTTGTCAGTGGGATAAATAACAAATCAATTGACGATTCACCCTGGTGGCAAAAAAAAAAGTCCACAGAGCCCTGGACAGAGCTGGGGGATAGGCGTGGGTGAGGGGTGGGGAGCTTCCTGGAGGAGGTGGAGTGGGAAGCGGAGAAGGGAGGAGGGTCTGTCCCAAGCCCACAGCCCTCCTGACTGTAGCCCAGCAGCCGGAGTCCCCTAAGACAGCAGCTGCACAGACTGGAATGGCCGTCACTGCTCACTGAGAGCACCCCCAAATGCACTCTGAGGGCCAGAGATGGGGAGGGACCTGCCCCAAGGCACACAGCGAGTCTGCCCATCATTCTCACCACCCCTCTGGCCTCAGAGATGTAAGCTCTTCCCTAAAGCCCCTTCAGGTGTCTGCTGTGGTCTGTCCTGCTCCCTCCTGACCCAGGCTTCTCTGCCCTTGAGGGTCCTCTGCAGCCCGAGGTATCCACTGGGCAGAGGTCTTTGAGGTCCAAATGTTGAAGGCTGAGTGTTCCCCTCACCTGGCCACCGAGAGACTCATGCTAGGATTCTGGAAACTTCTCAGACAACGAAAAACTGGTCTGCTCCATCATGAGGAAGAATCTCAGAGTAAGGCTGGCAGACTGCGATTTCAACCATCATCTTCCTCAAAATCCCTCCCTCCCTTCTGTTTCTCTATAGCATCCCCATGTGTCTTCTAGCCTTCTCCCTCCAATGGGACACTTTTGGAGAGAATAAACTGTCTCTCCAAAATAGAGGATCGTGGAAATAGACAGGCTTGGCTTGCAAGCCCAGCTCTGCCTGTTGCTAACTTTGTGCCTCGGTAATTGGGTTCACATCTCTGAGCCTTAGTTTCCCCACCTGTCAAATGGGAGCAAAACCCCACTGAGCCTCGTGAGACAGTGGCTTGGAAATGCTTCAGAAAACACAGAGTGGCTGACCATGCCAGCGCTGGCGAGTGTCACCAGTGCCTGCCAGGGACCACACGCTCCCGCCAGACGCCTCTGGCCGTTCGCTGTCCAAATGGGTGTCTGCGAAGCAGCCCGCTGGCCTTGTTCTGGTCAAGGAAGAGAAAGGCTGAGTTAATTAAATCAACAGCTAACAGTGCAGGTTACCCACAAAAGTGAACTTTAGTGCCCCTAAAACCACTGACCAAAGGAGGGCTGGGAAAAAAACGAAACCACAGTTGGAGTAAAATGGAAAAAGAAATCATCAGCTCTACATCACTTCAGCCGGCCACAGGTATCAGAATATTAATTGGTCTTTGACTCGATTTGGCTGTGGGAGTCAGGGCAGGCTGTGGCTTCAGGGAACCCTACTGAGCGCCATGGGGCTGGCCGCAGGGCATACTGGGAGTGCGGCTGGCCGCAGGGATGGGGAGGAGGAGGAGGAGGAGGGGGAGGAGGGGGAGGAGGAGGGGACTGGGGCCTCCTCAGGCCCCAGAGGGCTGAGTGTGCCCTGTGGTGTGATGGGGTGGGCAGGTGTGAGTGAGTGTGGCAATGGGTGTGGGTGCCCCTGTGGGTGTGAGGAGTGGGGGGCCTGTGGCTGTGGTGACACACACAGTGTCGCATGAAAAGAGCTCACACTGCTTGGTGCATCAAAAGCTCTCGACACACATTTGTTGCTGTTATCTGATTTGCACCACAGCTCCAGGGAGAAGGAGGTAATTCCATGAAGGAAGTGGTGGAGGCTCAGATAGGCTCTTACCAGGTCGCTCAGGAAGCGCCAGCCACAGGGGCAGCAATAATGGCCAAGAGAACGATGACGTCAGCTCACGCTGAGGAAGTGACCGGTTGGACTCAGCGCACGGTGCCAGGCACAGAGGAGGCCCCTGAAGAATCTGGGTTGAGATGAATTCCCTCAGACTCAGAATCTACTCTCCGGACAACCACCTCTTGTGCCTGGCCCAGGCCCTGCCCTCCCTTCCGGTGGCTTCTCAGGGGCTGATCTGCAGGAGCTCGGGCTTGGGGACCCCCCCGTCCACAAGTTCCTGCATGTCCAAGCCAACTTCGGGTAGGACGTTCTCCTCCGGAGAGTGGCTTTCGTTCTGCTGCAGCTGCTGCTCTGACATTAACGGCCTGCGGAAGCAGAGACCATATCTGACTGCCCCTGCTGCTGCCCACCTGCTGGACGTGCTCACAGGAGCCAGGGACAGTGAGCCGTCTATCCGAGGGGGCGTCCCCCCTGCTGGGGATGTGCTCAGTGGAGCCCACAGCAGGAGCGCCCACATGCACATTTGGAGAGTCAGGAGCATGTCATCTTTGCAGCTGTGTCCTACATCTGGACAAGGGCCTGTGCCAAGGAAGACCTGCTCAGCTCTCCAGGCCTCTCTATCAGTCCTGGGACATGTGGGCCAGAAAGGCTCTTAAATCACCTGTCTGCCCCTCCATTCACAAAGGAAGCAACTGAGGCACAGAGACAGGGAGGGCCTCGCTTGAGGTCACACGGCAAGTCAAAAGGGCTCCAGGTGTCCAGTTCCGGGTTTTCTCCTCTCAAACTTCCACGCCTCCGGGGGTCGTGCAGTGGCCTCAAACCACAGTTCAAGCTGCGAAGTGGCAACTGACATTGGCTTCAGTGTCGGCGAGGCAAGAGGGAGTGCTGGTGACTACGACAAACTTGAGAGCCCGTGCCTGGTCCCCAGGGGGCAGCCGCTGCTAAGCCAGCACTGGGCAGGAAGATGGGCTGCATTTTGCCAGAGCTTCTGCTTTTTCAAGCAAAGCTAAAAATTTGGGTTTTTATGTGAAGTTTTACAGTTGTTAAATGTTGGCAAATCTCAAAAATTTAATAGCATGGTGACACGCACAGCAAAGTGACACATTTGTTGCCTGTGGCTGCGGGGCAGTCTGTCCCCGGGGCTTGGGGGGTGGAATTGTGGGAGGGGTCAAAGGCGGGCGCTGCTAAGAGGAGTTGCGCTTTGAGACACTGGCGGCTTATTGTAGTCATTCATTCGCTCCTTCACTAATTCACCTTCTTGGTCTATGCTTTGCTGCCTGTCTGCTTGGTCTCAGGGGGTTCTGGCTTCCCTTTGGCAGAATGAATCTGTCTGAGCTCCTCAACTCCCCAACTCCTCAGCTCCTCCAGCTGCCAGGGGAGGGGCAAGGAAGGATTTCAGAGACCGTAGGAGCCTGCTGGTGCCTCTCCCAGGATCTTCCTGGACAAGGGTCAGAGCTTCCTTGGCTTGGCAGAGGGTGGAGCTGAGCCGCAGAGCCCACCTCAGACAGACCCAGCCCCTGGTCCCATTCCTACCCTGGGGATTAAAATTTGGGATTGGACAGATGTGGGTTCAAACCCTGGCTGTGCCACTGACAAGCTGTGTGACCTTGAGAAACTGGCTACCGCTCTCTGAGCCTCGGTAAAGAAGACACTGCAGATGCCCGGCTGTGTCCCCTTGGCACTCACGTCTTCACCCTCAGGGCAGCTTACTGCCAACCCCATGCCTCTGCCCGAAGGCTTCTCCTGGCTGTGTAGCGAGGTAGGTGCTCACGGCCGGCTGTGAGCACTGGAGCACGAACGCCCTGAAAGCCGCCCTCAGACAACGAAACACAGGGCGCCGGTGGACAAATATCCCAGCTCCTTCCCGCCTGGGTCGGGAGAATCTTGAGGCGTGTTCTACACCGTCTCCCGCCTTCCCAAAGGGGATCGCAATCCGGTTGCCTCCAGCCGTAACGCGCTTGCTAACTCACCCCTTCGTGGCCTTCTTCCCTCTCTGTCCTATTTCTCCTCTTCCTTTCCAGGGTTTCGTCTCCTAAATTAACTCTCAAAGGTAGCCCTCTCAGGGTCTGCTTCTGGGAGAACCCAAAAACTAAGACCTCAGTTTCCTAAGCTGTCGAACGGGTACAGGTAACACCTCTTCAGAAGTGCTGTGAGGGTACACTAGTTACTGCCCCGGGGCTGCCGGGCACACCCAAAACCTTCCCTCAACAGGCGGTGGCTTTTATTATTATCGATATTGTTGTGACACTGGGGCTGACCCTCACCCAAGGCCCTGCCCATTAGGGCAGCTTTGAGGTAGGAGCCCGGCTGCCCCAGGAGGGCCTCGGGTTGACCGAGGGCTCAGGGTGGAAGGGCGGGGAAGACTGCGGCCTCTGCAGTGGGGATGGTGGAGGCTGCATGGCAAAGAGGGTTGGGCCCCGGGGAGCCCCCAGACCTCAGAGCTGTTAGTGAAAATGGTGCTAATGGGGCTGAGCCCAGCTGTCACCATCAGGGGGCGGGGCTCAAAGGGGGACGGGGTGGGGTGGGAGAAGGGGGTCCTGCATTCTGGCCCGCCCAGCGGCCACCTAGCACTCTGGAGAGGCCGGATCTGCTTCACTCAGCACAGAAGGCTTCTGCTGGGCGGGGCGATGCTGGGGTCCCCCAAGCTGCCTCTCTGGAAGATCAAATACAAGTCGTCAACCTGGTCGCATTCTGGTTGGCTCTTGAGCCAGGACCTTGGGCAGGACGCTTCCCCACTCTGAACCTGTTTCCTCATCTTTAAAGTGGAACTAACGATAATACTGACTTGCTAGGCTTGTTTTGAAGAGTCAGGAAAATAAAACTGGGCAGGAGAAGGGTGAGCAACCTCCCTCCCTGAGAAGGGCCTGGCCTCCTCTCCCCGCCCCGGCCTCAGCCTGCCCCTCTCTGGCCCTGTCAGTCTGGAGGCTGGGGATGGAGCACCAACATCCTCCCTGACTTCTCTGCCTTTGGCTGCATGGTCTTTGTGCCCAAAGAGATGCTGCTGCTCCGAGATAAAGGGGCCGGGGCGCTGTCCTAAGCAGGAAGGAGCGAGGTTCTAAGTGCATCTCTTGCCCTCAATCACACGTCCCCGAGGCCTCCTCTCCCGCAATCACCCACCTACCCCCTGGGATAGCCGCATTTGGGGCTCCAAGTCAACGCAGCCAGAATCACCCTCCCCTGCCTCACACCCCCTGTGCCTGATGATCCTAAATCCAGCACTTGACAGTTTGCGAAGCCCCTTTGTATACTCAGCTCTCTCTCATTGGCTCCTCGGAGTCTGTCCCTGAGGTTCTAGGCTGAAGTTAGGATTCCCATTTTGCAGATAAGAAAACCAAGCAGGGCCAGGGCCAGGGCCAGGGTGAGGCAGGCAAGGGGCCCAGGACGTAAAGTTTAAGGACTGTCACCATCCGGCACTAAACTGGAGCTTGCAGGAGCCTGAGAGTGAGCGTCCCTATGGCCCTGAGTTGGCCCACCTGGTCCTGGCCCTGAAACCGAGGCTGGAGGACCACAGGCCAAGGCAAGGGTGACGGGCTTGTTAGTGGGAAAAATGACACTGGAAGGAGGAAGGTGGTGCCTGGGGTCTGTGTGGGGTTGGGGCTTGGTTAAATACGAGGCCTGGGAGAATGCAGGAGTCTGCAGCTCCGCCCAGGGAACGGCTGGGGAGGCTCTTTCTTAACTGCAGCATGAGGCCCAGTGGGGGGATTGCAATTCTAGTGATTCTTATGAACTTTCTAGAAGGAGGGGACTGCCCTACCTGAGGGGTTACTAGTGTCCTGGGGGGGGTTCTACTCTCCTCAGAGCTGTGAGAGCAGGAGTTCCCCACAAGGCAGACCTCTTTGGCCAAATCTGAACTATAACTAAGAAACGTACAAACCCTGAGACCCAGCCATCCTGCTTCTAGAAATAACAAGAATAGCTGCTGGTACTTCCCACGTGCCAGGCAGTTTTAAGTGCTTTGTATGTATTAACTCATTAAATCTTGACGAGGGCCATCTGACGCGGGGGCATTGGTATTATCCCCATTCTCCAGATGAGGAAACTGGACCTCAGAGAGACTGACCTGTCCGATGTCACTCAGCTGCTCAGTGGCAGAGCCGGCTCTTGCGTCTGTGCTCTCAGCTGCTGTGACATTCTATCTACCTTCGGACGCGGCCTGAGGGTGACAAGACATACTGGAGAATTCAGGGGCACTTTGCTTCTAAGAGCGACACAACTGGCAGGGAGCCACATCACTGCCCATCACAAGAGCAGCACATACTCCGGAACAATCCAACAACCCCTCCAATGGTTAAACAGAATGAGGTCAAACTGTATGTTGTTATTGCATGCTTTATATGGAGACTATATAAACTGAAAAAAGTAATTTGCCACTGTGCGCCTGAGCCCATTTTTATAAGAGAAAAAGCAAACTACACGCATCTCACTAAGTATTGACAGGGCTGGAAGATTCTAGACCAAACCACTGCTGTGACTACGCTGCTCTCAGAGGAAGGATGGGGGGTGGGATGGAGAACCAGTTTAGCCAAGAGTAGGAAACTGTTACAACGAGCATGTGTTATTTTTGTAATTAAACAGGAAACATGTTTTTTAAAAGAAAAGATATTAAAGAACCTTCAAAAGGTGCCCTAAGGGCCCCTCCCCAAGTTTTGGCTCCCAGACCCTGTGCGAGGCCTCTGCCTGGACAGACTGGCTGACTCAGGTCTGTCCCTGTCCAGAGGGAGAGGTCGAGGTGTCACACGGAAAACTCTCTGCTGTCTGTCTTGCTCTGTGTACCCTCGGGCTGCGGTAGTGGAGGGGTTGGGGTTGTGGCACCGCGTCTGCTGTTGCTGGCCTGCGCTGGCAAAGGGCAGGGAGCCGGGAGCCAGGCCCCACCTGAAGGCCCTCCTCTTCCCTCCCAGGCCAAGCTCCTTCCTGCCCAACCCCGACCACTTGTAGGAGTTTCCAGCTATTGCTTTTCTCTGGTCTCAGTTTTGTCACCTACAAAACGAGAATAATATTCTTCCCAAACTTGGTCTAAGGAGGAAATGAAATGCACTTGAGAACCATCAAGAAGGGAAAGATTTGAGGGATAATTATAATTTTTCTTTCCTAGTAACCTCTTGGATTGAAGAGATCTGGATTTGAATTCTGGTTCCACCCCTGATCAGCTGTGGACAGGAGGGTGAATCTCTCTGATCCGTCTCTTTGTCTGCAAAATATAAGTAAAAGTATATCATTCACAGGGTTGCCATAGAAATCCAACGAGCTAATTCAGGAAAGCATTGGAAATGGTCCCTGGCACACAGCTAGGCCTCCCTAAATGGTTGTCCTGGTGGGGAAGAAGGTGCAAGGAGCTCCCCAGGGGTGCTGGGGCTCAGCGAGGCCTGAGTGGGGTCCACAGGGTGTGCCGGGGGAACAAAGGCCCAGGCGAAGCGTGAGCACTCAGGAAGTTGGGCCTTCTTTCTGCCGTGACTTCGAGAAGGGGAACCGGGGCTGGGGTTTGGCAGAGACAGGGTGGCCACTATGGTGAGTCCCACAGCCCATCCTGGGGGCTGCTCTCCCACCACATGCTGGCTGGCCCTCCGGGGAATGGAGAAGTAAGGGCTGTCTCCCGGGGAGGGCCAGACAGGCCTGGCCAAGGGTGGAAAAACCCTCTGGTCACTGGGGTCCGGCGGGTGGGAAGCATTGGCCCCAGGCCTGTCCACCTGCCTCCCTACAGGCCCAGGCCCCAGGCTCTCCCAGCTCGGATCCACCGGGTCAACAGACCCCAGGCCCAGCCCGACGGGCCACTCTGCTGGTCTGGCCTTTCCATGGCTCCCTCGTGTCTGCAGAGCAAAGCCTCATCCGGCTCCTCACCATGACCTTCGAAGCCTGCCTCAGTTTGACCTCGACTTGTCCTCAGCCTTTGCGTTGTGGCCTGAGGGGCAGCACAAGGCTCAGCCTGGCCCTGGGGTTCTCCTGGGCTGATGGTGGGACCGCCCTTCCCTCCCCAGCCTTGCCCCAAATCCTCACCGTCAGACTCTCTGGGCTGGGTCTACACTGGCTCCTGTGACACAATCAACATGCACCCTCGTGTGGAGACAGCACTTCCCAGTTTACGTAGCGGCTCGGCCACTGTCCCATGGCTCAGCAAGGTGGGAACTGGGACCCCACCATGGCGACCATGGAGATGGGCCGCTCAGCTCTCCTTCGGGAGATCCTGCTGCGGGGAGCAGAGTGGCTGAGGGCCCAGTCACCCCCTCTGGATCCACCACCACCTTCACACCTGGGCCAACTTCCCCCAGGCCCCTCCCACTCAAAACCTGAGCACGGAGGTGTGGACCTGCATCCTGGTTGGGGCCCTTCCTGCCTGCTGCTCCCCCTCCCTGTCACCCTTCCCAGCCTTCCCCCCAGTGAATCTCTTTCAGCTCTAATTTCACCCCGGCATCTGCTTATCAGAGGGCCAAACTAACACACTCATTTTACAGATGAGAAAACCGAGGCTCAGAAGTGGGACGTGACCTGCCCAAAGTCACACACCAAATTGTGTCCAGAGCCGGTTCCAGGACGCAGATTTCTTCCTTCCATCACTTCCTCCCACCGCTTCACCCCCGAATCCAATAATCCAATGCTGAGGTCGAATGCCGCGACAGCCTCCCTCATAGGAAGCGGGGCTGACTCTGGAGGTGTATGACCCGGAAGAGAGCCTCACCTTAACCCACATCTTGAAAGATCCGGCCTGGGGGCTGGGGCAGGCCGAGAGGCCTCCTGCCCTCAGTGGTGGGGGGTGCCTCGGGCCCTGCGGCCCATCGGGGTCCTGCTGGGATCTGGGCAGGGTTCTCTCCGGGGAGCACAAGAGCAGCCTGGCTTTTACAGCAAACAACATCATTAAATCTGTGACGGAGCCCAGGCCCTAATGGCTTACCCACGACTCTCTGTCGCCGCTCCCCCTTCTGGGGAGGGTGGGTCAGGGGCTGGGGGAGGGCTGGGGGAGGAAGCACTCTGGGGACCCTGATCTTGGACTTGGCGAGGAGGCCCGTTGCGCGGGGCTCTGTCTGACCAGCTCCGCTGTTCACCGTCAAGGCGTGAAGATTGGACGGGGCGGTGCCCTGGTTGAGCCCCTGCGTCATCTACTGAGGGAAACCGAGGCCCACAGGGGCATGGGACTTGCTCAAGGCCACAGGCTGAACCAGCACGAGCATTTTCCTGACTGCCTTTCCCCCTTCATCGACACCTCCCCCGCCTGTGCCTGCATCGTCTCCACCACGCCCAGATGGACTGTCTTCATCACCCCCTGAAGGAGGCAAGGTTGCTGCCCCTCCCAGGAAGAAAATGATCCCGGAGACTGCCTCCCGTCGATGTGGTTCTGCTCGTCTAGGATCCTCATTTCTGCAGGGGGTTTACATTTATCTCACAGCACACACCTTATTGTATGTAATGCTATCATCTTAGCTCTGCTCTCCAGATAAACCACAAGCCCGTCAGTGCAGCTGCGAGGCCCTGCGGGGTTGGCCCTGTCCACTTCTTTGACCTCCCTCTCTGCGGCCACTCTGCCCTGGATCTCTGCGCTTGGGGCCCCCGGGCCCTCCCCGCTCACTCCCTCCAGCACAAGAAGCCCCTTCCCACCGCAGGGCTTGCTGCCCCCTCTGCCCCCCGTGCCTTACCCGTGGATTTCCACTCAGCCCTCAGCCCTCGGCTCCAGGGCCGTGCCCCAGGAAAGCCTTCCCCAAACCCCAATGGGATGAGGCCCCTGGCATATGCGTTCCTGGTGTGTGATCCTGCTAATCCCATTATAACCGTATAAATATGTTTGAGATTCTTCATTTCATGTGTTTATCTTCTCTGCTGTAGAGCAGGCTCCAAGGGCGGGGACCTAGCACCAGAAGGAAGAAAGCAAGGAAAGAAGGAAGGAAGGAAGGAAGGAATAAAGGAAGGAACGACGAAAGGAAGGAAGGAATAACGAAAGGAAGGAAGGAAGGGAGAGAGGGAGGGAGGGAGGGAGGGAGGAAGGAAGGAAGGAAGGAAGGATGGAAGGTGAGTGGGTAGAAATGCAGAGTCAGGAAACAGGAACATAGAAATAGAAATAAACAGTCAAGCTCACAGAGAAGAATAACCCCATAAGGGCAAGATAGTCACTCAAGTTGAGTTTCAAATTTGTCTTTGAGCTTCCCGGCAGCCAAAGCAAAAAGGAAGATATGGTCAGTTACGTCAGTGTTGGTGTGGGAAAGGAGGAAGCCCACCAGTTCCTCAGGGGAAGTCCAGCTCTCTGCGAGAGGGTGGTCAGCAATGGGGTGGCTGGTGTCCTAATGGGTATGCACTAATGGGTTTCCCAAGGCGGCTTCTCATGCCACTTGTGTGCGAAAGCTGAGAAGGGGACATTGAAAAGCAGCTGGGAGACAGTGTTTCTGCAGGGAGCTACACAATGGGCCCGCCCAGAGGAGCAGGTGGCAGAACTGAGCAGAACCCCCCACCGTTAGCTGACACTGCAAAGTGCCCAGTCCAGGAGTCAGCATTGTCATCCCAACCTGGGGGCCTAGTTCCTCATCTTGCTCTTGGCAAAGCTTGGCTCTCAGAAGATTCTAGGCTGTGCTCCAAGAAGACGCCTTGCCAATGCTCTGGCCTGGGTGAGAGGCCACGCTGGCAGCAGGCGGTGGAGTGTGGTGGTGGAGGGTGGGCTCTGGAGCCAGCCTCACCTGCACTCCTACCCCAGCTCTGCCATTTTCCACCAGTCACCTCACCTCTCTGAGCCTACTGTTCCTCCTCCTTTGTACATGTGGATTGCCATAGCACCACCCTCAGAAGGATGCTGGCAGGATTCAACAAGGCAGTGCACATCAGGGGTCCACATGGTGGTGTCCAATAGCCGTCAGCACTTGTTAGCATCGTCACGATTAGAGGTGCCCAGTGCCAAAGCTGGAAGGTTCTCACCGAAGAGTCAGAGACTTAGTGAAAGGGTGTTTGCACATGGAATGAAAAGGCCCGTGGGTACATTTCTCAGGGTGGAATTATTCTTCAGCACGTCCTAGCACACAACGTGCTTGGCACTGGTTTCCTTGGAAGGGGGTAAGCTGAGGCACAGAGGCACAGCCCGGGTAGGCCTAGAATGTGGGTGTGTGTTGAGGGGAGACAGGATGTACTCATCTGGGAAAAGAAAAATCCCAGGCCCTTCAGGCCAAGTGCCCAGGCTCAGACACTCACGAGACTGCCTCGAGTTGTTCCAGGGAGGGAGAGACGGGGCAGGAGGCCAGGAAGGGGCCTCTGCGATGGACTTAGGAGGGAGTGAAGGATCTGGGTCCCAGGAGGAGGGGAGAGGGGCATTCCGGGTGCAGAGTGTGATCAGGGGACAGCATGGTAATAATCCCTATTGGGGTGGGACGCCGCGCAGGCTGAGGGCTGTCGCACACACTTGCAGTCTCAACGCGTCTGGTCCCCACAGCAGCCCCACGGAGGGGGCCTTCCAATCTCCACTTTCCATGTGATGAACTGAGGCACAGGGAGGCTAAGAAACGTGCCCGAGGTCACAAAGCTGGTGTCTTAGTCTGCTCAGGCTGCTGGAACAAAATACCACAGACTGGGTGGCTTAAACAACAGAAATTCATTTCTCCCAGTTCTGGAGGCTGCGAAGGCCAAGATCAAGGTGCCGGCAAGGTGGGTTTCTTTCCAAAGCCTCTTCTCCTGGCTCGCAGGCAGCCACCATCTCTCCGTGCACTCACAAGGCCTTTTCCTTGTGTGTGCGTGGAGAGAGAGACTCAGCTCTCTGGTGTCTCTTCTCATAAGGGCACTAATCCCATTGGATCAGGGCCCCACCCTTAACGCCTCATTTAAGCTCAGTTACTTCCTCAGAGGCCCCATCTCCAAACACAGCTACTCTGGAGATTGGGGCTTTAACAGATGGATTTGGGGGGGACACAAACATCTGGTCCATAACAGGTAGGAAGGGGCCAAGCCGAGACTTGAATCCAGACCGTCTGTCCAGTTCACAGCCCTGGCCCTGAAACACACATGTCTGAGGGGAAATGGCCAGGGTTCAGGGGCTGCTGATGAGGTCCAGCCAGAGACAAGAGGAGCCCAGAGCAGGCAGCAGCAGCCACGGTAGAGGCAGGAGCGGGGGAGGGAGCTTTCCCGGGAAGGTCAGGAATCGATGGAGAGCGGGGGAGCTGGTCCGGGCAGGGCGAGAGGTTCATTAGCAGGAGGCCCAGCTGGCTGCCGCCCCAGACCATGAACTTGGCAAAGGGCAGCCACCCAGGGGCAGAGGGTGGCCTGTCCATGCAGAAGGGGCTCCCGAGGGGGCCCTGGCCAGATCAATGAGGGCAGCCAGGTCAATGAGAGCTCAGCAGGCCCGGGGGGCGAGACCTTGTCCCCCAGACGGGGATAGCGAGGCCGTGCACTAAGCCCCGCCCTGCCACGGGTGCTTATTGAGGAGACACTCGAGTCCATCGCCTCACGTATCCCTCAAAACCACACTGCCAAGCTGCTCTTGTTATCCCCATTTTACAGATGAAGAAACTGAGGCTCAGAGAAGTGGAAGGAACTTACCTAAAGTTAGGTGGTGATTCAAACCCAGACAGCCTGAGGCCAAATCCCAGACTCTTGATAATACATTTTTCCAGAACCATCTCTCCTTGGTCAGGCCCTGGGTGTCTCCTTCTCCTGCTAGCTTGGTGGACAGACTGGCAGGTGGTCTTTGCCCCTCTCCTTTGCCTGTCTCTGGTTTGGTTTCCTGAGTAAATGGCAGGTGGCGGTGGGAGGGGAGGGGCAGGAAAGCAGAACCGAGCTCCACAGGGCAGCTGAGTAAACCAGCTGGGCCGAGACCCAGGGAGGAAGCTGGGGAGAGGAGCCGGGGCATCTGCATCAGCTGCCTTCTTCCCACCCCAAGACCAGGCCAACAAGGCTGGCATGGGACAATAAGGCCTCTCTCCCAGACTGCCCCCTAGGACTTTGCCCCTTCAAGGCACTGAAACCTGGAGCCCCAAGTTGGAGAGGACAGGAATCTACACGTGTACATTGCTGTGGACCTACTGTGTGCCAGGCACAGTGCTAGGCACAAGGGATTCAATAGCAAGTACAACCAGGGCCGTCCCTGTTTGCACGGGTCTTCCAGTCAATCAGGGAAGTCTGACATTCATCACCTAACCACACACAACGAGGTGAGATTGCAGCTGAGACCAGCCCGGTGGAGGTGCCCTGAGACACTATAACAGTGGTGGTGTGGGGGGAGTCACCTAGCAAAGATGATCAAGGAAGGCCTTCCCGAGGAAGTGGCAATTGAGTTGTGTTTTTCAGAATGAGCAGGTTAAGAAGGAAAGGGGCGAGTGTACAGCCTGTGCAAAGGCCCTGTGGTGGGAGTGAACAAGGAGGATACAAGCGCCTGAAAGAAGGCTGCCAAAGGGTGGGAGCACAGAGAAGGGGAGAATGGTTCGGGAGGTGGCTGGAGATGTGGGCGCGGCCACAGCAACTGAGGCCTCGGAGGTCACATGGAGGAGGTAAGAAGACTTCCCTAAGACTTGTAGGATGTCACTGAAGGGTGTGACCACAATACCACTATTCTGTGGATTCTAGAATGCACACTTTGCCTTTCACATCTCTGAAATTGAGACACATTTTGTATCTATAGTTTATCTTAGTTTTACTGGCAATGCTTTTCCTCAGGGTACATAAAGCCATGGTGTGTCTTACAATCAACTGAAGATGCCTTCCACCCGGGGGGATACAGTATATAGAATAGACGAGAAGGACAGCACCCCAGGGCAAGAGGTAAGGAGCCCAGGGTCCCACCTGCTCAGCCTCTCTCACCGCTGCAGGAGCCCTGGGCCCCTCTGCCACTCCCAAGACCCCAGAGAACAAAATTAGATTGGAAAGTAAGGGTCTTGAGCTTGGAAACTTTTTCACAATGCACATGCTCAGGCCCACCCCAGACACGCCAAATCAGACCCTTGGGTGGCCCAGGAAGCTGCATTTCTCAGAGCCAGCTTGGTGGCTGCCAGTCTATTTACTCTGCAAGGCTCTGGACCTGACCTTCCAGGATTCTGTTTCTGGAAAGTGTTTTCCAGGACGTTATATACTTTAAAGAGCACCCCGGGCCCTGCACACAGTAGGCTGGTTGCTGGGACTGCGGACATGGCAGAAAAATGTCCTGAGGCGGTTTCCCCAAAGCCCGTGGGAACGGAGGTGCCAGGGGTTCTCACGGCTGCCCTCCTCCCACTGCTTTCTTCCTGCCAGCAAATCTTTTTCCTGCAAAGTTTTCTGGGGGCAAAGGAAAGGTCGCTTGTCCCCCCCAGCCCACCCCTTCCTCGGTCTTTACCTTCCCCCTCTCCTCCTCCCGCCACACACTCTTTGTTTTCAGGGCAGGTGCTCTTGGCTGGGTTGTGGCTAACACGGGTCACATAAGTCACCCAAGTGACGAGGATCAATAGCGGATCCAATATTCCTGCTCCAATTTTAGAGCTTTTCAGGTTCGCGTCAGTTTGACGCAATTGGACAGGAAAGCGGCTGAGCAGCTGCCGGACCCCAGAACCGGTGCCTGGAGCACTCCCCCGCCTTGTCCGACTGGCCTCTGAGGGCTGCCAGGACTATGCAGGGGGCCTCTGGTCCCCCTCCTGCCCCGAATGATATCACTGCTGGAGGAAGGACGGCGGGAGCAGCTGTGCAAGGGGGTGCAGAAGGAATAGAATGGAAGCCACTTCCCACTTCCCCCCAAACCTGGGCTGTGGTCCTGGGGGCGATACAACTCTGTACTGTGCTTGCTGAATGCGGGCAAAGGGCTCACCTGTTTATTTTTAGTCCCTGGAGGCTTCCTGAGTCCCTGGCAGGCTAACAGTCACGCTGCCCGGAGGAGGTAGGGTCATGGGTGTGCGTGGGGTGGGAGATCCGGGCTTACATTCTGACCATCCCACCCCCACCACCGATCACCCCAACCCTCAGACTTCAGACCTCAGAAGGAGGGCACGAAGATGTGTATGGAAGGCTGTTCATTTCAGCAATAGCGAAGGCCTGGAACTAAGGGAAATGTCCATCAAATGGGGAATGGTGGGTATATTGTGGTATATCCATGCAATGGAGTAATGGTCAGTGGTTGAACAGAATCAAGTAACATCAAAATGCACTAATCTGGGGAAATCTCCAGGACAGACTGCTACATAGAAAAGTTAATTACAGAGCAATGCAAACAGCACTATTCCCCTTTGTGAGAAAATGCATGTGTATGTTTGAATGAGTGTACATTTTCTGTATGGCTTTGTCTCCATAATCTTAGGAAAAGGGTATGAAAGATGCATACCATATTTGAGGGCTTTTACTCCTTAATTTATAAACTTAAGAGAAAAGCTATGGCGTATGGATGATTTAGCCTTTCTGTTTTGTTTTGTTTTTAGTATAAAATCTGCAACAGTTAATAATGATAATGATGGATCTGTATTCACAGACATGGAAAGATATCCATACTACTTAAAAAAAGGCAAGTCCGAAAAATAGTACGACGTGTGTAAAATGAATTTGTGTAAAACGAATCCTGCATGTGAAGATCTAAATAATGTCCACGTAGGTTTTTTAAATGCACAGAAAGGATCTGTGGATAGACGCCAGGTTGTTAACAGGGCTCACCTCTGAGGAGGAGCAAGGAATTGTAGGGAGCGGTGAAGGGGCTGTCACTCTTAACTCCCAAGGCTTGGGGTGATTTCAAGACACAGGGACACATCCCGAGAAGGGAGGGCAAGTGGCAAATGGAGACAAACGGGCAGCAAGGAGAGGGGGTGGGTGGCCACGGGCCTCAGTGATGGGCGTGGAGATGGGACGGGGCTCTTGGGGCTGACTGTTCACACATGAACATCACACCTTGGGTCCTTCTGCCGTCCCTTCGCTGCCTCTGTGACTCAGGGCCCAGGAAAGCAGGGGTGTAGGGAGACTGTGTATGCGCAGGGGTGGGGGGCCAGTGAGGGGGTTTCTCCAGCTGGGCTGCCTGTCCCTGAGGTTTCTTGGTAACTAGAGGATCCCCAAGAGGTCTACCTGTCCCCAGTTCCTCCTCCTCTCCCAGCCCTTTCTGGTCACCAGGGGCTGATGCCAGGGCAGGCAGGCCGGGCCTTGGACACTGCCCCAGGACTGACCACAGCAGCCACGTGCAGCCTGAGGCCTCCACGATGCTGACCTTTCCAGAGCCTTGGTAAGGCATTAGTGTCCACACAGAGGCTGGGCCTGGCCCTCGGCCGATCCAGTCACTCCTGAATAGTCCCCGGGGCCTCGTCACTGCCCCTAAACCCACTGAATGGATGAATAGTAGAGAGGAGATGAGTAACACATCTGCTGGGGGTCTGGGGAACCGGAAGCAAACAGAATCCCGAGGGGACCTTTGGGCCGATAGCCCAGCTCTGAATGGCAGGCTGGGTGCTGAGGATGTGAGGGCGGAGACGGGACCCCGGGAGCCCTGCTCTGGCCCGGGGGAGTCCTGGCCCGTGCAGGCCAAGAGGAGGAAGGCAGGGCTCACAGGGCAGGGTGCGCTGATGACAGCACACATACCACTCCTGCCACGTGCCCAGCCCGGCGCTGCCACTTTGCTGCCTAAGACAGTGTCCCCAGGGGTAGGATGGGTGGTCTCCTGGGAGACATCAGAGAGGGGTTGGCGGGGGGTTGGGGGTGGGGGCGCTGGGCTATGCCTGGAGAGGCTCATGTCTTATAGCAAGTGGGTTCTAATCCTGGCCCTCCACTTTCTAGCTGGGTGACCTTGGGTAAGTTACTTAACCTTTCTGAGCCTCAGTTTCCATCATCTGTAATGTAGAGATAATCACAGGAACTCCCTCAATGGCTTGTTTGGGATTAAAACGAGAGGATGTATTTAAAGTGCTGGGTGCCGCCCCTGACATTTATTAAAGTTGAATCAACAGCAGTAATTTCCCCCCACCCCTTATTCACATTAGCATTATGGGTTCAGGGTCTCAGGAATTCATGGCCACACAGAGGGCCTGGCTGGGATGACTCGAGGGACAGGATTTCATGCCAGGAGGGGACTGGTTGGGGACTTTGAAGTTGTCCTCTCTAAAGCTGGGGCCCAGGAAAGGCTGCCTTCCCCGGGAAGCCCACACTGCTGTGGGTTTGGGTCCAGGTCCCGCCTGCCTCGCCCTGGACGAGGTTCAGAGGCGTGCACAGGAGTCGGTCTGCAGGGGGCAGCCGGGTAAGGGGTGACGGCCATCCTTGCTCTGGGCTGAGACTGAGATGTTCGAAGCTCCTGCTCTAGCCCTGGGGTCGGGGCTCAACAGCTCCTTCCCCGAAGAATCTGCTGGGGTCACGTCCTTACTGAGATGCCGCTGCCCTGAGGGACACCCACCTGGACGTCCTCCCTGATGCCACGGGAGGTGGCGGGCAGACTGGAGCAGGGCCATGGCTGTTGCACAGAGCTGGGCTGGGGGGAGCCAACATTCTCCAGAGAAGATCCTGGGCTGCCCTTTTGTTGTCTTGAAAAAAAGGAAGTGAAAACAAATAGCCCCTCATTGATTTCTAGGTGAACAAAGGGGCCTTGGAGGGGTGGGGCAGGGTCTTTGCTGAGGTTTGGGCCTGGGAAGAAAATAATTTCTTCCTAAACCTGGGATCTGGCTTCCTTAGGGAGCCTCCAGGCCAGGCCAGTCACTTCTCTGAGCCTCAGTGTCCCCATTTGTGAAATGAGCAGTGTAGTGAAACTGACCTCCCCAAAGAGAAGGCTCTTAGGATCATATAAGCCTCAGTTTTCTCATCTGCAAAATGGGCTGTCGTGAGACAATACGTGTAAAGCACGCAGCTCAGAGCCCAGTCCTCAGGACCAGACAGAGCTCCCATCCTTTTCCGCTATACCAGCGCTTGAGGCGGAGGGGGCAGAGATTGCCCCCACCCCTGCTCTCCCCAATTTACAGAAGGAAACATGGCTCAGAGAGACGTCATTTGGCAAAGATCACCCAGCAAGCAGTTCCCTCCTTCCTTCTTTCTTTCTATAGTTGTGAACAACCACCACTATCAAAATATAGAACATTTCCACCACCCCAAAACGTTACCCCATCCCCTTTATAGTCAGTCAGTTCCCTCCTGTCACTCCCTGGCCTTTGGCAATTGTAGATCTGCTTTCTGTCACTATAGCTTTATCTTTTCTAGAATTTCATATATGCTGGATCATATACTACGGACTCTTTTGTGTCTGGCTTTTTCACTTAGTATAATGCTTGTTTAGGTCTACACTTCATTTAGAGTTTATTTTTATATATGGTGTGAGGTAAAGTTCAAAGTGTTTATAGTTGTGTTCTTGTTGTTTTGCATACGGCAGCCAGAGCTGAAACCATAGAGGGTTCTTCCCAGGCCTTGAAACCTAATGGAGTTTGCCCCATTGGATTTTGAAATTGCTGGGGACTGGTGACTCCTTTTTCCTTTCCATTTTCTCCCTTTTTGAATGGGAACGTCTATAACGCGAATCTTATGCCTGTCTCACCTTTGTATTTTGGAAGCTGTTTTCTAGTTTTACAAGTCCACACATGGAGAGGAATTTTGCCCCAAGGTGGATCATATCCAGAGTCCCACCCATAGCCTAGACTTTGTAGATGTGATTAAGGATCTTGAGATGGGGAGATTATTCTGGATTATCCTTACAAGAGGGACACAGGAGGAGTCAAAATTAGAGGAGAAGGTGATGTGTTGACAGAAGCAGAAATTGGAGTGAAGCACTTTGAAGATGGAGGAAGGGACCACGAGCCAGGGAAGACAGGCAGCCACTGGAATCTGAAGAAGTCAAGGGACCAGATTCTCCCTCAGAGCCCCCTGAAAGGAAAGCAGTCCTGCCCACATCTAGCCTTCAGCCCAGTGAAACCGACTTCAGACTTCTGACCTCCAGAACTGTGAGAGAAGGAATTTGTGTTGTTTAAAGCCACCACATTTGTGATAATTTGTTACATCAGCCACAGGAAACTAATACACCAACACAATTCTGAGGAATAAACAAGGACTTGTCTTTTTAGATACCGTGACTTATTGTAAAGCTATAGTCATCAAAGGAGGATGATTAAACAGTGAAAGAGAGAGCCTATGAATACATCCACTTGTAAATGGGACTCAGCATATGGCAGAAATCAGCATTTACCAAGCAACCTATTTAATAAAGAAATGGTGCTAGCTCAATTGGCTATCCAGATAGAAAAGGTAATAGGAGATCCCTACCTCACACCAAACATCAGCATATGTTTCAGATGATTTAAGTTCTAAATGTGAAAGAACAAAAATTTGAAATTTTTAGAAGAAAATGCTTATTCATGACATTGGGGTAGAGGGTTTCACAACAATTTAGAAAAGCTCAAATTGTACAATAAAAGATTAACAGTTAAGACTTATATCTGTGTTGGGCATATACTACGTATCAAGCACTATCCTCTCCATATTGCCACCGGAGCCACCCCTCTGACCACATCATGCTTCTGATTCAAGCCTCTGCTGGCCCTCTGGTGCCTCCTGAGCACAGTGGCACCCAGTCCACTACCTGTCATGTGGGGCCCAACACTGCAGTGAAGGTTCCCACCACCGCCCTGAATGCATCCCATTCCACACACCCCCATCGCTTTTAGGCATTCTTTAAACATGACATCCTCTTTTGTGCCTCTAAGCCTTTGCACATGCTCTTCCTTCTGCCTGGAGTGCATTCTCTTTTTTCACCACCCGGACAACTCCTATGCATCCTTCAACACCCAGTTCAAGTCTCATTTCCCCAGTGAAGTGTCCTTGGCTTACTGAGGGACAATTGCCTGTATAACAAAACTGCCACCAGCACTTACCTCCATCCATACTCAGTCCTTGCTTCTCCTTCCACTGTTAGGGAGGCCCCTGAGCAGGGCTGTATAACATCATAGTTGAGAGTGTGGGCTCTGGAGACAGACAGTCCTGGGGAGGAAACTTAGACCTGCCATTTATTTACTGTGTGACCCTTGACAAATGTCTTAAGCTCTCTGAGCCTTGGTTTCCATGGAATAGGGCAGTGAGAGCTACCTCTCAGGGTTGTGAAGACTAAATGAGACGACATATGTGGTGTGCTCATGCCTTAGGCTGGGCCGATCTGGAAGCAGACCCTAAAAGTAGGACGTGAGTTACATGTTCATTCAGGCTGTGACTGAGGGAGTTCCTGCAGGGGAGTGGAGCAGTGAGAGGGAAGGACAGAGCCACCAAGGAGTGTGTCATCCGGCAAACTACTGCTGTGGCAGCTGGGACACAGCCTGCTGGGGAATGTGGGGACCGTGTGGAACACACCCCAGATTCACCCACCTGATGGGGGGGTGGGGAGCTGGATATTTATTCACCGGCTCTGCCAATCACCGGCTGAGAGCTGCTCCCAGGAGAGCGCTAACCCCCAGGCACTAGGCTCACCCACACCTGTGAGCAGGGAAAGCTGTCAGGGGGGCGTTGCAGGCACTGCAGCTAGAAGCCGCCTGGTTGGCAGGGGCTGAGGATGGCGAGTGCCGAGGGAGACAGGCATGGGCAGGGCGCTGACCTGCATCTGCCACAACCTCACACACACACCGTGTGCTCAGTGACTGTGAGTTGCCCACCTGTTTTCTCACAACAGTCCTGGAAAGGGCATTCTGCCCATCTTACAGATGAGGAGACTGAGGTCCAGAGAAGCTACCTAAGAAGGCGTTCATTGAATAAACTAATCCATGAACAAGCCAATGAGCAGACCTCTCTGGAGTCCCGAACTAAGTCTGTCTATAAGGATCAGACCCCAGGGCCCCTGTGCCTGGTTGAGGCCTTTGTCTTCCCCTCTTATGCCCGCAGGGCCTCGTTTTCCTCAATCTGTCTCCCCCACTCAGTGACTGCACAGTGACCCTACCTCCAGGCTTAGCGAGGAAAGCCCATGGGCGTCAGGAGCATTGGGCTCTCGTCCTCGCTGTACCCTCATCTGCGGTATGACACTGGGCAGGTCCTGGCCCCTCTGGGCTCAGTTTCTCCATCTGTTAAATGGGGTGGGTGGGCGTTAGATCAGCGAAGGCCCTCAAGCTGTTGGGACGATGGCGAGGCTCTGGGCTGGGTCGCCCAGACCGGCTAAGGCTGACTTGGGGATGGAGGGACTCATTTGTCCCTTTGCCCCACACAGTGCTTGACAGGGCTGGGGCCCGTGCTTACAGCACCTGATGATCCGTCCCTGCCTGGCTCTGAGGGCAGACTTTGGCCCGTCGCAGCCCAGCTGGCAGCTTTATTCCACAGATACACACTCCCCACTATGGCCGTGACCGAGCCCTGACCTTGGCCCGTCTGGTCCTTGACCCTGGTGATGGACGGGTTCCTGACGTGAATACAGACTGATGCTGTCCCTGTCAGACTGGCCCCTGGAGCAAACCATACACCTACTCTTGACCTGGCCACAGACTGACTTTTGATCCCAGCCACAGACTGACCTCAGCTGTGGACTGACCCCTAATCCAACCACAGAACTCAGACCCAGGCTGACCTCTGACCCCAATCGCAGACTGACCTCTGGTTCCTGGGCAGTGGCTGGTCAGGCTCGTATTAGTCACTGACGTGCCTCAGCCGCTCTCCCTGCTGGTGGGTTGAGCTACAAGCCCCTCCAAGTAGGAGAGCCCATTCCCTCTAATGGAAGAACACCGTGCTAGGCAGCGTGGAGGCGCGATTAGCTGGGCCTCTCTGACCTCTGCGGTGCCACCATGGCCGAGCATGGCCACCAACTCTGGCTCTGCGTCCATCAGGCTGGGATTCAGCTCCTGTCCCTGGTCTACTGGCCCTTCTAGAGCCTGCCTCCTACCCTTTTCTTTGGGGACCTTGATCTCTGGAGATGCCAGAGGTGAGATATCCCTTTAGGAACTATTAGGCCCTCTGAAGAGCCCTGGTGTGGGAGGCAGGAGACCAGGGTTTGAGTCCCAGCTCTGCCCCGACTCACTATGTGACTTTGGGCACGACCTTTCTGGGCCTCAGTTTCTCCATCTGCCCTGCCTCTTCCTACCAGACTTAGAAAATGCTCCCTAACCCAGGGATCTATGAAATGTGAACAACAGTGTTTTATAACTCAAGGCTCTTTGAGATGAATCAATAAGACAGTTGCCTCAGAGCCTTTGCACTCTCTGTTCCCGCGGCCTGGAACGCTCTTCCCTCAGACACCCACA